>NW_028123968.1:0-600000 GCF_965194805.1 Balaenoptera borealis | reverse complement strand
GGTGAGGTGGGGTGATACATAAAACAAGGGTATCAAATTAGCTCAGATACCGTTCCATAAACCCAATATGTAGTAGACAAGACCTACTCCTTGCTCAGAGAACTGGACTCAACACGCCCTATTCACCGCACAAGAATATATCTGACTAGTAATAATCTTAAAGCCTATGTATTGATATCTCTCTGTTAGTGTGTCAAGTGGGTGGAAAGCGGCATAAACACAGCCGTGAAAAGCAGCTAAACCCCATTATGAAAATAAATTACTTTGAAAAACCCATGAAACAACGACAGTGAAAGAGATAGAAATTCTTACACAATGAGTTCAGGGGCTGTGATGCAACCTGGATTGACCATATCTAGACCCACAGCTGGATGAGACATAAGGGTGGACACTCTTGGGGCTGAGAGGTTTGGTGAGGTTGGGTGAGCAAACGCAGACCCTTTAAAGTAATACTGCGTGGTACCCATCGCATGGGTCCCAAATCTCCAGCTTCAAGGGCATCTTCCTACATCGAAAACATGCATGAGAAACCCAGAAGATGGTACACCGTGTGATGGGGAAAGGTTTCTAAAACGCACCTCATTTCTCATCTCCTTGTGCCCGGGTTCGCCATTCCAGCCACTTTACTAGCAATCTCCCTACTTGGAGCATCAGCACCTTTAACCTCCTGTTCCGTACAGGTTGCAATTTGTCCTGAGGATGAACGGGAAGACGGGGAACCAACGAGAGACTAGCTCTTGGTGTTGGGACAGGCACAGGTCACTCTATTTTCCCATTAGGAAGAAGAATTAACCACAGGCTCAGCCTGCCCCCCGGAACCAGAACAGGGCCTGAAGCCATCCTGCGCTTTTGCGGCCAGCTCCCAAAAAAGCGAGTTGTAAAATGGAGGTTCAGGGCACTGCAATTCACAAACCTGCAGAGTTATAAATGATAACTCTCGTCCACAAATATATTGAGGGAAGGCAAAGAAGAGGATTTGAAATCAAGGCAGAATTGCACGAAACAGATTTCAGGAGGTAGATACGAATCGCCCTTAAAGCACATGAAAAGCGGCAAAACGTTGACAATGATGCCCTTGGCCAAAAAGGGCGTATGCGTTTTTTCCTGAATATATTCAGGAAAAAACGCATACGCCCTTTTTGGCCAACCAAGCAACCTGGAAAGGCAAATCGGCGCTACAGAGAAGTCTCGCTTCCCATCGGTCAAAAGGGCCATGCTGAAAAAAGTGTCAAAACCAGAAATGCAGGACAGGCCATGGAGAAATGGGAGCCTTGCTACACTGATGGGCGGGATGTAAATTGCCAACAGCCACTCTGGAGAAGTGTACGGTGTGTCCTGAAACATCTGAAAAACACAGCTTAGAGAGCATAGGGCACTTCCACTCATGGGGGTATAAATTGGGAAAATGAAAAATCAGCAAGACACAAGCACCCCAAAGTTGAGGGCTGCTCTGTTGACAAGGACCTCCACTTCATTCCACCTTAAATATCCCAGGAAAGAGAAAAATGGATAAAGAAGTTGTGGTCCTTATGTACAATGGAATATCACTCAGCCATGAAATCAATGTCATAATGTTAGTAGCAGCATGATGAGTGGATTTAGGTACGACGATTCTAAGTGAAATAAGTCACACAGAAAAGGACACTTCTCATAAGGTATCACTTATGGAGGGAATGTAAAAACCGTTACACTTGAACTGAATTACAAAACAGAACAGAGTCACACATGCAGAAAACACACTATGGCTGCTTAACGGGAAAGGTGAGGTGGGGTGATACATAAAACAAGGGTATCAAATTAGCTCAGATACCGTTCCATAAACCCAATATGTAGTAGACAAGACCTACTCCTTGCTCAGAGAACTGGACTCAACACGCCCTATTCACCGCACAAGAATATATCTGACTAGTAATAATCTTAAAGCCTATGTATTGATATCTCTCTGTTAGTGTGTCAAGTGGGTGGAAAGCGGCATAAACACAGCCGTGAAAAGCAGCTAAACCCCATTATGAAAATAAATTACTTTGAAAAACCCATGAAACAACGACAGTGAAAGAGATAGAAATTCTTACACAATGAGTTCAGGGGCTGTGATGCAACCTGGATTGACCATATCTAGACCCACAGCTGGATGAGACATAAGGGTGGACACTCTTGGGGCTGAGAGGTTTGGTGAGGTTGGGTGAGCAAACGCAGACCCTTTAAAGTAATACTGCGTGGTACCCATCGCATGGGTCCCAAATCTCCAGCTTCAAGGGCATCTTCCTACATCGAAAACATGCATGAGAAACCCAGAAGATGGTACACCGTGTGATGGGGAAAGGTTTCTAAAACGCACCTCATTTCTCATCTCCTTGTGCCCGGGTTCGCCATTCCAGCCGCTTTACTAGCAATCTCCCTACTTGGAGCATCAGCACCTTTAACCTCCTGTTCCGTACAGGTTGCAATTTGTCCTGAGGATGAACGGGAAGACGGGGAACCAACGAGAGACTAGCTCTTGGTGTTGGGACAGGCACAGGTCACTCTATTTTCCCATTAGGAAGAAGAATTAACCACAGGCTCAGCCTGCCCCCCGGAACCAGAACAGGGCCTGAAGCCATCCTGCGCTTTTGCGGCCAGCTCCCAAAAAAGCGAGTTGTAAAATGGAGGTTCAGGGCACTGCAATTCACAAACCTGCAGAGTTATAAATGATAACTCTCGTCCACAAATATATTGAGGGAAGGCAAAGAAGAGGATTTGAAATCAAGGCAGAATTGCACGAAACAGATTTCAGGAGGTAGATACGAATCGCCCTTAAAGCACATGAAAAGCGGCAAAACGTTGACAATGATGCCCTTGGCCAAAAAGGGCGTATGCGTTTTTTCCTGAATATATTCAGGAAAAAACGCATACGCCCTTTTTGGCCAACCAAGCAACCTGGAAAGGCAAATCGCCGCTACAGAGAAGTCTCGCTTCCCATCGGTCAAAAGGGCCATGCTGAAAAAAGTGTCAAAACCAGAAATGCAGGACAGGCCATGGAGAAATGGGAGCCTTGCTACACTGATGGGCGGGATGTAAATTGCCAACAGCCACTCTGGAGAAGTGCACGGTGTGTCCTGAAACATCTGAAAAACACAGCTTAGAGAGCATAGGGCATTTCCACTCATGGGGGTATAAATTGGGAAAATGAAAAATCAGCAAGACACAAGCACCCCAAAGTTGAGGGCTGCTCTGTTGACAAGGACCTCCACTTCATTCCACCTTAAATATCCCAGGAAAGAGAAAAATGGATAAAGAAGTTGTGGTCCTTATGTACAATGGAATATCACTCAGCCATGAAATCAATGTCATAAGGTTAGTAGCAGCATGATGAGTGGATTTAGGTACGACGATTCTAAGTGAAATAAGTCACACAGAAAAGGACACTTCTCATAAGGTATCACTGATAGAGGGAATGTAAAAACCGTTACACTTGAACTGAATTACAAAACAGAACAGAGTCACACATGCAGAAAACACACTATGGCTGCTTAACGGGAAAGGTGAGGTGGGGTGATACATAAAACAAGGGTATCAAATTAGCTCAGATACCGTTCCATAAACCCAATATGTAGTAGACAAGACCTACTCCTTGCTCAGAGAACTGGACTCAACACGCCCTATTCACCGCACAAGAATATATCTGACTAGTAATAATCTTAAAGCCTATGTATTGATATCTCTCTGTTAGTGTGTCAAGTGGGTGGAAAGCGGCATAAACACAGCCGTGAAAAGCAGCTAAACCCCATTATGAAAATAAATTACTTTGAAAAACCCATGAAACAACGACAGTGAAAGAGATAGAAATTCTTACACAATGAGTTCAGGGGCTGTGATGCAACCTGGATTGACCATATCTAGACCCACAGCTGGATGAGACATAAGGGTGGACACTCTTGGGGCTGAGAGGTTTGGTGAGGTTGGGTGAGCAAACGCAGACCCTTTAAAGTAATACTGCGTGGTACCCATCGCATGGGTCCCAAATCTCCAGCTTCAAGGGCATCTTCCTACATCGAAAACATGCATGAGAAACCCAGAAGATGGTACACCGTGTGATGGGGAAAGGTTTCTAAAACGCACCTCATTTCTCATCTCCTTGTGCCCGGGTTCGCCATTCCAGCCACTTTACTAGCAATCTCCCTACTTGGAGCATCAGCACCTTTAACCTCCTGTTCTGTACAGGTTGCAATTTGTCCTGAGGATGAACGGGAAGACGGGGAACCAACGAGAGACTAGCTCTTGGTGTTGGGACAGGCACAGGTCACTCTATTTTCCCATCAGGAAGAAGAATTAACCACAGGCTCAGCCTGCCCCCCGGAACCAGAACAGGGCCTGAAGCCATCCTGCGCTTTTGCGGCCAGCTCCCAAAAAAGCGAGTTGTAAAATGGAGGTTCAGGGCACTGCAATTCACAAACCTGCAGAGTTATAAATGATAACTCTCGTCCACAAATATATAGAGGGAAGGCAAAGAAGAGGATTTGAATTCAAGGCAGAATTGCACGAAACAGATTTCAGGAGGTAGATACGAATCGCCTTTAAAGCACATGAAAAGCGGCAAAACGTTGACAATGATGCCCTTGGCCAAAAAGGGCGTATGCGTTTTTTCCTGAATATATTCAGGAAAAAACGCATACGCCCTTTTTGGCCAACCAAGCAACCTGGAAAGGCAAATCAGCGCTACAGAGAAGTCTCGCTTCCCATCAGTCAAAAGGGCCATGCTGAAAAAAGTGTCAAAACCAGAAATGCAGGACAGGCCATGGAGAAATGAGAGCCTTGCTACACTGATGGGCGGGATGTAAATTGCCAACAGCCACTCGGGAGAAGTGCACGGTGTGTCCTGAAACATCTGAAAAACACAGCTTAGAGAGCATAGGGCACTTCCACTCATGGGGGTATAAATTGGGAAAATGAAAAATCAGCAAGACACAAGCACCCCAATGTTGAGGGCTGCTCTGTTGACAAGGACCTCCACTTCATTCCACCTTAAATATCCCAGGAAAGAGAAAAATGGATAAAGAAGTTGTGGTCCTTATGTACAATGGAATATCACTCAGCCATGAAATCAATGTCATAATGTTAGTAGCAGCATGATGAGTGGATTTAGGTACGACGATTCTAAGTGAAATAAGTCACACAGAAAAGGACACTTCTCATAAGGTATCACTGATAGAGGGAATGTAAAAACCGTTACACTTGAACTGAATTACAAAACAGAACAGAGTCACACATGCAGAAAACACACTATGGCTGCTTAACGGGAAAGGTGAGGTGGGGTGATACATAAAACAAGGGTATCAAATTAGCTCAGATACCGTTCCATAAACCCAATATGTAGTAGACAAGACCTACTCCTTGCTCAGAGAACTGGACTCAACACGCCCTATTCACCGCACAAGAATATATCTGACTAGTAATAATCTTAAAGCCTATGTATTGATATCTCTCTGTTAGTGTGTCAAGTGGGTGGAAAGCGGCATAAACACAGCCGTGAAAAGCAGCTAAACCCCATTATGAAAATAAATTACTTTGAAAAACCCATGAAACAACGACAGTGAAAGAGATAGAAATTCTTACACAATGAGTTCAGGGGCTGTGATGCAACCTGGATTGACCATATCTAGACCCACAGCTGGATGAGACATAAGGGTGGACACTCTTGGGGCTGAGAGGTTTGGTGAGGTTGGGTGAGCAAACGCAGACCCTTTAAAGTAATACTGCGTGGTACCCATCGCATGGGTCCCAAATCTCCAGGTTCAAGGGCATCTTCCTACATCGAAAACATGCATGAGAAACCCAGAAGATGGTACACCGTGTGATGGGGAAAGGTTTCTAAAACGCACCTCATTTCTCATCTCCTTGTGCCCGGGTTCGCCATTCCAGCCACTTTACTAGCAATCTCCCTACTTGGAGCATCAGCACCTTTAACCTCCTGTTCCGTACAGGTTGCAATTTGTCCTGAGGATGAACGGGAAGACGGGGAACCAACGAGAGACTAGCTCTTGGTGTTGGGACAGGCACAGGTCACTCTATTTTCCCATTAGGAAGAAGAATTAACCACAGGCTCAGCCTGCCCCCCGGAACCAGAACAGGGCCTGAAGCCATCCTGCGCTTTTGCGGCCAGCTCCCAAAAAAGCGAGTTGTAAAATGGAGGTTCAGGGCACTGCAATTCACAAACCTGCAGAGTTATAAATGATAACTCTCGTCCACAAATATATTGAGGGAAGGCAAAGAAGAGGATTTGAAATCAAGGCAGAATTGCACGAAACAGATTTCAGGAGGTAGATACGAATCGCCCTTAAAGCACATGAAAAGCGGCAAAACGTTGACAATGATGCCCTTGGCCAAAAAGGGCGTATGCGTTTTTTCCTGAATATATTCAGGAAAAAACGCATACGCCCTTTTTGGCCAACCAAGCAACCTGGAAAGGCAAATCGGCGCTACAGAGAAGTCTCGCTTCCCATCGGTCAAAAGGGCCATGCTGAAAAAAGTGTCAAAACCAGAAATGCAGGACAGGCCATGGAGAAATGGGAGCCTTGCTACACTGATGGGCGGGATGTAAATTGCCAACAGCCACTCTGGAGAAGTGTACGGTGTGTCCTGAAACATCTGAAAAACACAGCTTAGAGAGCATAGGGCACTTCCACTCATGGGGGTATAAATTGGGAAAATGAAAAATCAGCAAGACACAAGCACCCCAAAGTTGAGGGCTGCTCTGTTGACAAGGACCTCCACTTCATTCCACCTTAAATATCCCAGGAAAGAGAAAAATGGATAAAGAAGTTGTGGTCCTTATGTACAATGGAATATCACTCAGCCATGAAATCAATGTCATAATGTTAGTAGCAGCATGATGAGTGGATTTAGGTACGACGATTCTAAGTGAAATAAGTCACACAGAAAAGGACACTTCTCATAAGGTATCACTTATGGAGGGAATGTAAAAACCGTTACACTTGAACTGAATTACAAAACAGAACAGAGTCACACATGCAGAAAACACACTATGGCTGCTTAACGGGAAAGGTGAGGTGGGGTGATACATAAAACAAGGGTATCAAATTAGCTCAGATACCGTTCCATAAACCCAATATGTAGTAGACAAGACCTACTCCTTGCTCAGAGAACTGGACTCAACACGCCCTATTCACCGCACAAGAATATATCTGACTAGTAATAATCTTAAAGCCTATGTATTGATATCTCTCTGTTAGTGTGTCAAGTGGGTGGAAAGCGGCATAAACACAGCCGTGAAAAGCAGCTAAACCCCATTATGAAAATAAATTACTTTGAAAAACCCATGAAACAACGACAGTGAAAGAGATAGAAATTCTTACACAATGAGTTCAGGGGCTGTGATGCAACCTGGATTGACCATATCTAGACCCACAGCTGGATGAGACATAAGGGTGGACACTCTTGGGGCTGAGAGGTTTGGTGAGGTTGGGTGAGCAAACGCAGACCCTTTAAAGTAATACTGCGTGGTACCCATCGCATGGGTCCCAAATCTCCAGCTTCAAGGGCATCTTCCTACATCGAAAACATGCATGAGAAACCCAGAAGATGGTACACCGTGTGATGGGGAAAGGTTTCTAAAACGCACCTCATTTCTCATCTCCTTGTGCCCGGGTTCGCCATTCCAGCCACTTTACTAGCAATCTCCCTACTTGGAGCATCAGCACCTTTAACCTCCTGTTCCGTACAGGTTGCAATTTGTCCTGAGGATGAACGGGAAGACGGGGAACCAACGAGAGACTAGCTCTTGGTGTTGGGACAGGCACAGGTCACTCTATTTTCCCATCAGGAAGAAGAATTAACCACAGGCTCAGCCTGCCCCCCGGAACCAGAACAGGGCCTGAAGCCATCCTGCGCTTTTGCGGCCAGCTCCCAAAAAAGCGAGTTGTAAAATGGAGGTTCAGGGCACTGCAATTCACAAACCTGCAGAGTTATAAATGATAACTCTCGTCCACAAATATATTGAGGGAAGGCAAAGAAGAGGATTTGAAATCAAGGCAGAATTGCACGAAACAGATTTCAGGAGGTAGATACGAATCGCCCTTAAAGCACATGAAAAGCGGCAAAACGTTGACAATGATGCCCTTGGCCAAAAAGGGCGTATGCGTTTTTTCCTGAATATATTCAGGAAAAAACGCATACGCCCTTTTTGGCCAACCAAGCAACCTGGAAAGGCAAATCGGCGCTACAGAGAAGTCTCGCTTCCCATCGGTCAAAAGGGCCATGCTGAAAAAAGTGTCAAAACCAGAAATGCAGGACAGGCCATGGAGAAATGGGAGCCTTGCTACACTGATGGGCGGGATGTAAATTGCCAACAGCCACTCTGGAGAAGTGCACGGTGTGTCCTGAAACATCTGAAAAACACAGCTTAGAGAGCATAGGGCATTTCCACTCATGGGGGTATAAATTGGGAAAATGAAAAATCAGCAAGACACAAGCACCCCAAAGTTGAGGGCTGCTCTGTTGACAAGGACCTCCACTTCATTCCACCTTAAATATCCCAGGAAAGAGAAAAATGGATAAAGAAGTTGTGGTCCTTATGTACAATGGAATATCACTCAGCCATGAAATCAATGTCATAAGGTTAGTAGCAGCATGATGAGTGGATTTAGGTACGACGATTCTAAGTGAAATAAGTCACACAGAAAAGGACACTTCTCATAAGGTATCACTGATAGAGGGAATGTAAAAACCGTTACACTTGAACTGAATTACAAAACAGAACAGAGTCACACATGCAGAAAACACACTATGGCTGCTTAACGGGAAAGGTGAGGTGGGGTGATACATAAAACAAGGGTATCAAATTAGCTCAGATACCGTTCCATAAACCCAATATGTAGTAGACAAGACCTACTCCTTGCTCAGAGAACTGGACTCAACACGCCCTATTCACCGCACAAGAATATATCTGACTAGTAATAATCTTAAAGCCTATGTATTGATATCTCTCTGTTAGTGTGTCAAGTGGGTGGAAAGCGGCATAAACACAGCCGTGAAAAGCAGCTAAACCCCATTATGAAAATAAATTACTTTGAAAAACCCATGAAACAACGACAGTGAAAGAGATAGAAATTCTTACACAATGAGTTCAGGGGCTGTGATGCAACCTGGATTGACCATATCTAGACCCACAGCTGGATGAGACATAAGGGTGGACACTCTTGGGGCTGAGAGGTTTGGTGAGGTTGGGTGAGCAAACGCAGACCCTTTAAAGTAATACTGCGTGGTACCCATCGCATGGGTCCCAAATCTCCAGCTTCAAGGGCATCTTCCTACATCGAAAACATGCATGAGAAACCCAGAAGATGGTACACCGTGTGATGGGGAAAGGTTTCTAAAACGCACCTCATTTCTCATCTCCTTGTGCCCGGGTTCGCCATTCCAGCCACTTTACTAGCAATCTCCCTACTTGAAGCATCAGCACCTTTAACCTCCTGTTCCGTACAGGTTGCAATTTGTCCTGAGGATGAACGGGAAGACGGGGAACCAACGAGAGACTAGCTCTTGGTGTCGGGACAGGCACAGGTCACTCTATTTTCCCATCAGGAAGAAGAATTAACCACAGGCTCAGCCTGCCCCCCGGAACCAGAACAGGGCCTGAAGCCATCCTGAGCTTTTGCGGCCAGCTCCCAAAAAAGCGAGTTGTAAAATGGAGGTTCAGGGCACTGCAATTCACAAACCTGCAGAGTTATAAATGATAACTCTCGTCCACAAATATATTGAGGGAAGGCAAAGAAGAGGATTTGAAATCAAGGCAGAATTGCACGAAACAGATTTCAGGAGGTAGATACGAATCGCCTTTAAAGCACATGAAAAGCGGCAAAACGTTGACAATGATGCCCTTGGCCAAAAAGGGCGTATGCGTTTTTTCCTGAATATATTCAGGAAAAAACGCATACGCCCTTTTTGGCCAACCAAGTAACCTGGAAAGGCAAATCAGCGCTACAGAGAAGTCTCGCTTCCCATCGGTCAAAAGGGCCATGCTGAAAAAAGTGTCAAAACCAGAAATGCAGGACAGGCCATGGAGAAATGGGAGCCTTGCTACACTGATGGGCGGGATGTAAATTGCCAACAGCCACTCTGGAGAAGTGTACGGTGTGTCCTGAAACATCTGAAAAACACAGCTTAGAGAGCATAGGGCACTTCCACTCATGGGGGTATAAATTGGGAAAATGAAAAATCAGCAAGACACAAGCACCCCAAAGTTGAGGGCTGCTCTGTTGACAAGGACCTCCACTTCATTCCACCTTAAATATCCCAGGAAAGAGAAAAATGGATAAAGAAGTTGTGGTCCTTATGTACAATGGAATATCACTCAGCCATGAAATCAATGTCATAATGTTAGTAGCAGCATGATGAGTGGATTTAGGTACGACGATTCTAAGTGAAATAAGTCACACAGAAAAGGACACTTCTCATAAGGTATCACTGATAGAGGGAATGTAAAAACCGTTACACTTGAACTGAATTACAAAACAGAACAGAGTCACACATGCAGAAAACACACTATGGCTGCTTAACGGGAAAGGTGAGGTGGGGTGATACATAAAACAAGGGTATCAAATTAGCTCAGATACCGTTCCATAAACCCAATATGTAGTAGACAAGACCTACTCCTTGCTCAGAGAACTGGGCTCAACACGCCCTATTCACCGCACAAGAATATATCTGACTAGTAATAATCTTAAAGCCTATGTATTGATATCTCTCTGTTAGTGTGTCAAGTGGGTGGAAAGTGGCATAAACACAGCCGTGAAAAGCAGCTAAACCCCATTATGAAAATAAATTACTTTGAAAAACCCATGAAACAACGACAGTGAAAGAGATAGAAATTCTTACACAATGAGTTCAGGGGCTGTGATGCAACCTGGATTGACCATATCTAGACCCACAGCTGGATGAGACATAAGGGTGGACACTCTTGGGGCTGAGAGGTTTGGTGAGGTTGGGTGAGCAAACGCAGACCCTTTAAAGTAATACTGCGTGGTACCCATCGCATGGGTCCCAAATCTCCAGCTTCAAGGGCATCTTCCTACATCGAAAACATGCATGAGAAACCCAGAAGATGGTACACCGTGTGATGGGGAAAGGTTTCTAAAACGCACCTCATTTCTCATCTCCTTGTGCCCGGGTTCGCCATTCCAGCCACTTTACTAGCAATCTCCCTACTTGGAGCATCAGCACCTTTAACCTCCTGTTCCGTACAGGTTGCAATTTGTCCTGAGGACGAACGGGAAGACGGGGAACCAACGAGAGACTAGCTCTTGGTGTTGGGACAGGCACAGGTCACTCTATTTTCCCATCAGGAAGAAGAATTAACCACAGGCTCAGCCTGCCCCCCGGAACCACAACAGGGCCTGAAGCCATCCTGCGCTTTTGCGGCCAGCTCCCAAAAAAGCGAGTTGTAAAATGGAGGTTCAGGGCACTGCAATTCACAAACCTGCAGAGTTATAAATGATAACTCTCGTCCACAAATATATTGAGGGAAGGCAAAGAAGAGGATTTGAAATCAAGGCAGAATTGCACGAAACAGATTTCAGGAGGTAGATACGAATCGCCCTTAAAGCACATGAAAAGCGGCAAAACGTTGACAATGATGCCCTTGGCCAAAAAGGGCGTATGCGTTTTTTCCTGAATATATTCAGGAAAAAACGCATACGCCCTTTTTGGCCAACCAAGCAACCTGGAAAGGCAAATCAGCGCTACAGAGAAGTCTCGCTTCCCATCGCTCAAAAGGGCCATGCTGAAAAAAGTGTCAAAACCAGAAATGCAGGACAGGCCATGGAGAAATGGGAGCCTTGCTACACTGATGGGCGGGATGTAAATTGCCAACAGCCACTCTGGAGAAGTGTACGGTGTGTCCTGAAACATCTGAAAAACACAGCTTAGAGAGCATAGGGCACTTCCACTCATGGGGGTATAAATTGGGAAAATGAAAAATCAGCAAGACACAAGCACCCCAAAGTTGAGGGCTGCTCTGTTGACAAGGACCTCCACTTCATTCCACCTTCAATATCCCAGGAAAGAGAAAAATGGATAAAGAAGTTGTGGTCCTTATGTACAATGGAATATCACTCAGCCATGAAATCAATGTCATAATGTTAGTAGCAGCATGATGAGTGGATTTAGGTACGACGATTCTAAGTGAAATAAGTCACACAGAAAAGGACACTTCTCATAAGGTATCACTGATAGAGGGAATGTAAAAACCGTTACACTTGAACTGAATTACAAAACAGAACAGAGTCACACATGCAGAAAACACACTATGGCTGCTTAACGGGAAAGGTGAGGTGGGGTGATACATAAAACAAGGGTATCAAATTAGCTCAGATACCGTTCCATAAACCCAATATGTAGTAGACAAGACCTACTCCTTGCTCAGAGAACTGGGCTCAACACGCCCTATTCACCGCACAAGAATATATCTGACTAGTAATAATCTTAAAGCCTATGTATTGATATCTCTCTGTTAGTGTGTCAAGTGGGTGGAAAGCGGCATAAACACAGCCGTGAAAAGCAGCTAAACCCCATTATGAAAATAAATTACTTTGAAAAACCCATGAAACAACGACAGTGAAAGAGATAGAAATTCTTACACAATGAGTTCAGGGGCTGTGATGCAACCTGGATTGACCATATCTAGACCCACAGCTGGATGAGACATAAGAGTGGACACTCTTGGGGCTGAGAGGTTTGGTGAGGTTGGGTGAGCAAACGCAGACCCTTTAAAGTAATACTGCGTGGTACCCATCGCATGGGTCCCAAATCTCCAGCTTCAAGGGCATCTTCCTACATCGAAAACATGCATGAGAAACCCAGAAGATGGTACACCGTGTGATGGGGAAAGGTTTCTAAAACGCACCTCATTTCTCATCTCCTTGTGCCCGGGTTCGCCATTCCAGCCACTTTACTAGCAATCTCCCTACTTGGAGCATCAGCACCTTTAACCTCCTGTTCCGTACAGGTTGCAATTTGTCCTGAGGATGAACGGGAAGACGGGGAACCAACGAGAGACTAGCTCTTGGTGTTGGGACAGGCACAGGTCACTCTATTTTCCCATCAGGAAGAAGAATTAACCACAGGCTCAGCCTGCCCCCCGGAACCAGAACAGGGCCTGAAGCCATCCTGCGCTTTTGCGGCCAGCTCCCAAAAAAGCGAGTTGTAAAATGGAGGTTCAGGGCACTGCAATTCACAAACCTGCAGAGTTATAAATGATAACTCTCGTCCACAAATATATTGAGGGAAGGCAAAGAAGAGGATTTGAAATCAAGGCAGAATTGCACGAAACAGATTTCAGGAGGTAGATACGAATCGCCCTTAAAGCACATGAAAAGCGGCAAAACGTTGACAATGATGCCCTTGGCCAAAAAGGGCGTATGCGTTTTTTCCTGAATATATTCAGGAAAAAACGCATACGCCCTTTTTGGCCAACCAAGCAACCTGGAAAGGCAAATCAGCGCTACAGAGAAGTCTCGCTTCCCATCGGTCAAAAGGGCCATGCTGAAAAAAGTGTCAAAACCAGAAATGCAGGACAGGCCATGGAGAAATGGGAGCCTTGCTACACTGATGGGCGGGATGTAAATTGCCAACAGCCACTCTGGAGAAGTGCACGGTGTGTCCTGAAACATCTGAAAAACACAGCTTAGAGAGCATAGGGCATTTCCACTCATGGGGGTATAAATTGGGAAAATGAAAAATCAGCAAGACACAAGCACCCCAAAGTTGAGGGCTGCTCTGTTGACAAGGACCTCCACTTCATTCCACCTTAAATATCCCAGGAAAGAGAAAAATGGATAAAGAAGTTGTGGTCCTTATGTACAATGGAATATCACTCAGCCATGAAATCAATGTCATAAGGTTAGTAGCAGCATGATGAGTGGATTTAGGTACGACGATTCTAAGTGAAATAAGTCACACAGAAAAGGACACTTCTCATAAGGTATCACTGATAGAGGGAATGTAAAAACCGTTACACTTGAACTGAATTACAAAACAGAACAGAGTCACACATGCAGAAAACACACTATGGCTGCTTAACGGGAAAGGTGAGGTGGGGTGATACATAAAACAAGGGTATCAAATTAGCTCAGATACCGTTCCATAAACCCAATATGTAGTAGACAAGACCTACTCCTTGCTCAGAGAACTGGACTCAACACGCCCTATTCACCGCACAAGAATATATCTGACTAGTAATAATCTTAAAGCCTATGTATTGATATCTCTCTGTTAGTGTGTCAAGTGGGTGGAAAGCGGCATAAACACAGCCGTGAAAAGCAGCTAAACCCCATTATGAAAATAAATTACTTTGAAAAACCCATGAAACAACGACAGTGAAAGAGATAGAAATTCTTACACAATGAGTTCAGGGGCTGTGATGCAACCTGGATTGACCATATCTAGACCCACAGCTGGATGAGACATAAGGGTGGACACTCTTGGGGCTGAGAGGTTTGGTGAGGTTGGGTGAGCAAACGCAGACCCTTTAAAGTAATACTGCGTGGTACCCATCGCATGGGTCCCAAATCTCCAGCTTCAAGGGCATCTTCCTACATCGAAAACATGCATGAGAAACCCAGAAGATGGTACACCGTGTGATGGGGAAAGGTTTCTAAAACGCACCTCATTTCTCATCTCCTTGTGCCCGGGTTCGCCATTCCAGCCACTTTACTAGCAATCTCCCTACTTGGAGCATCAGCACCTTTAACCTCCTGTTCTGTACAGGTTGCAATTTGTCCTGAGGATGAACGGGAAGACGGGGAACCAACGAGAGACTAGCTCTTGGTGTTGGGACAGGCACAGGTCACTCTATTTTCCCATCAGGAAGAAGAATTAACCACAGGCTCAGCCTGCCCCCCGGAACCAGAACAGGGCCTGAAGCCATCCTGCGCTTTTGCGGCCAGCTCCCAAAAAAGCGAGTTGTAAAATGGAGGTTCAGGGCACTGCAATTCACAAACCTGCAGAGTTATAAATGATAACTCTCGTCCACAAATATATTGAGGGAAGGCAAAGAAGAGGATTTGAAATCAAGGCAGAATTGCACGAAACAGATTTCAGGAGGTAGATACGAATCGCCTTTAAAGCACATGAAAAGCGGCAAAACGTTGACAATGATGCCCTTGGCCAAAAAGGGCGTATGCGTTTTTTCCTGAATATATTCAGGAAAAAACGCATACGCCCTTTTTGGCCAACCAAGCAACCTGGAAAGGCAAATCAGCGCTACAGAGAAGTCTCGCTTCCCATCAGTCAAAAGGGCCATGCTGAAAAAAGTGTCAAAACCAGAAATGCAGGACAGGCCATGGAGAAATGGGAGCCTTGCTACACTGATGGGCGGGATGTAAATTGGCAACAGCCACTCTGGAGAAGTGCACGGTGTGTCCTGAAACATCTGAAAAACACAGCTTAGAGAGCATAGGGCACTTCCACTCATGGGGGTATAAATTGGGAAAATGAAAAATCAGCAAGACACAAGCACCCCAATGTTGAGGGCTGCTCTGTTGACAAGGACCTCCACTTCATTCCACCTTAAATATCCCAGGAAAGAGAAAAATGGATAAAGAAGTTGTGGTCCTTATGTACAATGGAATATCACTCAGCCATGAAATCAATGTCATAATGTTAGTAGCAGCATGATGAGTGGATTTAGGTACGACGATTCTAAGTGAAATAAGTCACACAGAAAAGGACACTTCTCATAAGGTATCACTTATGGAGGGAATGTAAAAACCGTTACACTTGAACTGAATTACAAAACAGAACAGAGTCACACATGCAGAAAACACACTATGGCTGCTTAACGGGAAAGGTGAGGTGGGGTGATACATAAAACAAGGGTATCAAATTAGCTCAGATACCGTTCCATAAACCCAATATGTAATAGACAAGACCTACTCCTTGCTCAGAGAACTGGACTCAACACGCCCTATTCACAGCACAAGAATATATGTGACTAGTAATAATCTTAAAACCTATGTATTGATATCTCTCTGTTAGTGTGTCAAGTGGGTGGAAAGCGGCATAAACACAGCCGTGAAAAGCAGCTAAACCCCATTATGAAAATAAATTACTTTGAAAAACCCATGAAACAACGACAGTGAAAGAGATAGAAATTCTTACACAATGAGTTCAGGGGCTGTGATGCAACCTGGATTGACCATATCTAGACCCACAGCTGGATGAGACATAAGGGTGGACACTCTTGGGGCTGAGAGGTTTGGTGAGGTTGGGTGAGCAAACGCAGACCCTTTAAAGTAATACTGCGTGGTACCCATCGCATGGGTCCCAAATCTCCAGCTTCAAGGGCATCTTCCTACATCGAAAACATGCATGAGAAACCCAGAAGATGGTACACCGTGTGATGGGGAAAGGTTTCTAAAACGCACCTCATTTCTCATCTCCTTGTGCCCGGGTTCGCCATTCCAGCCGCTTTACTAGCAATCTCCCTACTTGGAGCATCAGCACCTTTAACCTCCTGTTCCGTACAGGTTGCAATTTGTCCTGAGGATGAACGGGAAGACGGGGAACCAAGGAGAGACTAGCTCTTGGTGTTGGGACAGGCACAGGTCACTCTATTTTCCCATCAGAAAGAAGAATTAACCACAGGCTCAGCCTGCCCCCCGGAACCAGAACAGGGCCTGAAGCCATCCTGCGCTTTTGCGGCCAGCTCCCAAAAAAGCGAGTTGTAAAATGGAGGTTCAGGGCACTGCAATTCACAAACCTGCAGAGTTATAAATGATAACTCTCGTCCACAAATATATTGAGGGAAGGCAAAGAAGAGGATTTGAAATCAAGTCAGAATTGCACGAAACAGATTTCAGGAGGTAGATACGAATCGCCTTTAAAGCACATGAAAAGCGGCAAAACGTTGACAATGATGCCCTTGGCCAAAAAGGGCGTATGCGTTTTTTCCTGAATATATTCAGGAAAAAACGCATACGCCCTTTTTGGCCAACCAAGCAACCTGGAAAGGCAAATCAGCGCTACAGAGAAGTCTCGCTTCCCATCGGTCAAAAGGGCCATGCTGAAAAAAGTGTCAAAACCAGAAATGCAGGACAGGCCATGGAGAAATGGGAGCCTTGCTACACTGATGGGCGGGATGTAAATTGCCAACAGCCACTCTGGAGAAGTGTACGGTGTGTCCTGAAACATCTGAAAAACACAGCTTAGAGAGCATAGGGCACTTCCACTCATGGGGGTATAAATTGGGAAAATGAAAAATCAGCAAGACACAAGCACCCCAAAGTTGAGGGCTGCTCTGTTGACAAGGACCTCCACTTCATTCCACCTTAAATATCCAAGGAAAGAGAAAAATGGATAAAGAAGTTGTGGTCCTTATGTACAATGGAATATCACTCAGCCATGAAATCAATGTCATAAGGTTAGTAGCAGCATGATGAGTGGATTTAGGTACGACGATTCTAAGTGAAATAAGTCACACAGAAAAGGACACTTCTCATAAGGTATCACTGATAGAGGGAATGTAAAAACCGTTACACTTGAACTGAATTACAAAACAGAACAGAGTCACACATGCAGAAAACACACTATGGCTGCTTAACGGGAAAGGTGAGGTGGGGTGATACATAAAACAAGGGTATCAAATTAGCTCAGATACCGTTCCATAAACCCAATATGTAGTAGACAAGACCTACTCCTTGCTCAGAGAACTGGACTCAACACGCCCTATTCACCGCACAAGAATATATCTGACTAGTAATAATCTTAAAGCCTATGTATTGATATCTCTCTGTTAGTGTGTCAAGTGGGTGGAAAGCGGCATAAACACAGCCGTGAAAAGCAGCTAAACCCCATTATGAAAATAAATTACTTTGAAAAACCCATGAAACAACGACAGTGAAAGAGATAGAAATTCTTACACAATGAGTTCAGGGGCTGTGATGCAACCTGGATTGACCATATCTAGACCCACAGCTGGATGAGACATAAGGGTGGACACTCTTGGGGCTGAGAGGTTTGGTGAGGTTGGGTGAGCAAACGCAGACCCTTTAAAGTAATACTGCGTGGTACCCATCGCATGGGTCCCAAATCTCCAGCTTCAAGGGCATCTTCCTACATCGAAAACATGCATGAGAAACCCAGAAGATGGTACACCGTGTGATGGGGAAAGGTTTCTAAAACGCACCTCATTTCTCATCTCCTTGTGCCCGGGTTCGCCATTCCAGCCGCTTTACTAGCAATCTCCCTACTTGGAGCATCAGCACCTTTAACCTCCTGTTCCGTACAGGTTGCAATTTGTCCTGAGGATGAACGGGAAGACGGGGAACCAACGAGAGACTAGCTCTTGGTGTCGGGACAGGCACAGGTCACTCTATTTTCCCATCAGGAAGAAGAATTAACCACAGGCTCAGCCTGCCCCCCGGAACCAGAACAGGGCCTGAAGCCATCCTGCGCTTTTGCGGCCAGCTCCCAAAAAAGCGAGTTGTAAAATGGAGGTTCAGGGCACTGCAATTCACAAACCTGCAGAGTTATAAATGATAACTCTCGTCCACAAATATATTGAGGGAAGGCAAAGAAGAGGATTTGAAATCAAGGCAGAATTGCACGAAACAGATTTCAGGAGGTAGATACGAATCGCCTTTAAAGCACAAGAAAAGCGGCAAAACGTTGACAATGATGCCCTTGGCCAAAAAGGGCGTATGCGTTTTTTCCTGAATATATTCAGGAAAAAACGCATACGCCCTTTTTGGCCAACCAAGCAACCTGGAAAGGCAAATCAGCGCTACAGAGAAGTCTCGCTTCCCATCGGTCAAAAGGGCCATGCTGAAAAAAGTGTCAAAACCAGAAATGCAGGACAGGCCATGGAGAAATGGGAGCCTTGCTACACTGATGGGTGGGATGTAAATTGCCAACAGCCACTCTGGAGAAGTGTACGGTGTGTCCTGAAACGTCTGAAAAACACAGCTTAGAGAGCATAGGGCACTTCCACTCATGGGGGTATAAATTGGGAAAATGAAAAATCAGCAAGACACAAGCACCCCAAAGTTGAGGGCTGCTCTGTTGACAAGGACCTCCACTTCATTCCACCTTAAATATCCAAGGAAAGAGAAAAATGGATAAAGAAGTTGTGGTCCTTATGTACAATGGAATATCACTCAGCCATGAAATCAATGTCATAATGTTAGTAGCAGCATGATGAGTGGATTTAGGTACGACGATTCTAAGTGAAATAAGTCACACAGAAAAGGACACTTCTCATAAGGTATCACTGATAGAGGGAATGTAAAAACCGTTACACTTGAACTGAATTACAAAACAGAACAGAGTCACACATGCAGAAAACACACTATGGCTGCTTAACGGGAAAGGTGAGGTGGGGTGATACATAAAACAAGGGTATCAAATTAGCTCAGATACCGTTCCATAAACCCAATATGTAGTAGACAAGACCTACTCCTTGCTCAGAGAACTGGACTCAACACGCCCTATTCACCGCACAAGAATATATCTGACTAGTAATAATCTTAAAGCCTATGTATTGATATCTCTCTGTTAGTGTGTCAAGTGGGTGGAAAGCGGCATAAACACAGCCGTGAAAAGCAGCTAAACCCCATTATGAAAATAAATTACTTTGAAAAACCCATGAAACAACGACAGTGAAAGAGATAGAAATTCTTACACAATGAGTTCAGGGGCTGTGATGCAACCTGGATTGACCATATCTAGACCCACAGCTGGATGAGACATAAGGGTGGACACTCTTGGGGCTGAGAGGTTTGGTGAGGTTGGGTGAGCAAACGCAGACCCTTTAAAGTAATACTGCGTGGTACCCATCGCATGGGTCCCAAATCTCCAGCTTCAAGGGCATCTTCCTACATCGAAAACATGCATGAGAAACCCAGAAGATGGTACACCGTGTGATGGGGAAAGGTTTCTAAAACGCACCTCATTTCTCATCTCCTTGTGCCCGGGTTCGCCATTCCAGCCACTTTACTAGCAATCTCCCTACTTGGAGCATCAGCACCTTTAACCTCCTGTTCTGTACAGGTTGCAATTTGTCCTGAGGATGAACGGGAAGACGGGGAACCAACGAGAGACTAGCTCTTGGTGTCGGGACAGGCACAGGTCACTCTATTTTCCCATCAGGAAGAAGAATTAACCACAGGCTCAGCCTGCCCCCCGGAACCAGAACAGGGCCTGAAGCCATCCTGCGCTTTTGCGGCCAGCTCCCAAAAAAGCGAGTTGTAAAATGGAGGTTCAGGGCACTGCAATTCACAAACCTGCAGAGTTATAAATGATAACTCTCGTCCACAAATATATTGAGGGAAGGCCAAGAAGAGGATTTGAAATCAAGGCAGAATTGCACGAAACAGATTTCAGGAGGTAGATACGAATCGCCTTTAAAGCACATGAAAAGCGGCAAAACGTTGACAATGAGGCCCTTGGCCAAAAAGGGCGTATGCGTTTTTTCCTGAATATATTCAGGAAAAAACGCATACGCCCTTTTTGGCCAACCAAGCAACCTGGAAAGGCAAATCAGCGCTACAGCGAAGTCTCGCTTCCCATCGGTCAAAAGGGCCATGCTGAAAAAAGTTTCAAAACCAGAAATGCAGGACAGGCCATGGAGAAATGGGAGCCTTGCTACACTGATGGGCGGGATGTAAATTGCCAACAGCCACTCTGGAGAAGTGTACGGTGTGTCCTGAAACATCTGAAAAACACAGCTTAGAGAGCATAGGGCACTTCCACTCATGGGGGTATAAATTGGGAAAATGAAAAATCAGCAAGACACAAGCACCCCAAAGTTGAGGGCTGCTCTGTTGACAAGGACCTCCACTTCATTCCACCTTAAATATCCAAGGAAAGAGAAAAATGGATAAAGAAGTTGTGGTCCTTATGTACAATGGAATATCACTCAGCCATGAAATCAATGTCATAATGTTAGTAGCAGCATGATGAGTGGATTTAGGTATGACGATTCTAAGTGAAATAAGTCACACAGAAAAGGACACTTCTCATAAGGTATCACTGATAGAGGGAATGTAAAAACCGTTACACTTGAACTGAATTACAAAACAGAACAGAGTCACACATGCAGAAAACACACTATGGCTGCTTAACGGGAAAGGTGAGGTGGGGTGATACATAAAACAAGGGTATCAAATTAGCTCAGATACCGTTCCATAAACCCAATATGTAGTAGACAAGACCTACTCCTTGCTCAGAGAACTGGACTCAACACGCCCTATTCACCGCACAAGAATATATCTGACTAGTAATAATCTTAAAGCCTATGTATTGATATCTCTCTGTTAGTGTGTCAAGTGGGTGGAAAGCGGCATAAACACAGCCGTGAAAAGCAGCTAAACCCCATTATGAAAATAAATTACTTTGAAAAACCCATGAAACAACGACAGTGAAAGAGATAGAAATTCTTACACAATGAGTTCAGGGGCTGTGATGCAACCTGGATTGACCATATCTAGACCCACAGCTGGATGAGACATAAGGGTGGACACTCTTGGGGCTGAGAGGTTTGGTGAGGTTGGGTGAGCAAACGCAGACCCTTTAAAGTAATACTGCGTGGTACCCATCGCATGGGTCCCAAATCTCCAGCTTCAAGGGCATCTTCCTACATCGAAAACATGCATGAGAAACCCAGAAGATGGTACACCGTGTGATGGGGAAAGGTTTCTAAAACGCACCTCATTTCTCATCTCCTTGTGCCCGGGTTCGCCATTCCAGCCACTTTACTAGCAATCTCCCTACTTGGAGCATCAGCACCTTTAACCTCCTGTTCCGTACAGGTTGCAATTTGTCCTGAGGATGAACGGGAAGACGGGGAACCAACGAGAGACTAGCTCTTGGTGTCGGGACAGGCACAGGTCACTCTATTTTCCCATCAGAAAGAAGAATTAACCACAGGCTCAGCCTGCCCCCCGGAACCAGAACAGGGCCTGAAGCCATCCTGCGCTTTTGCGGCCAGCTCCCAAAAAAGCGAGTTGTAAAATGGAGGTTCAGGGCACTGCAATTCACAAACCTGCAGAGTTATAAATGATAACTCTCGTCCACAAATATATTGAGGGAAGGCAAAGAAGAGGATTTGAAATCAAGTCAGAATTGCACGAAACAGATTTCAGGAGGTAGATACGAATTGCCTTTAAAGCACATGAAAAGCGGCAAAACGTTGACAATGAGGCCCTTGGCCAAAAAGGGCGTATGCGTTTTTTCCTGAATATATTCAGGAAAAAACGCATACGCCCTTTTTGGCCAACCAAGCAACCTGGAAAGGCAAATCAGCGCTACAGAGAAGTCTCGCTTCCCATCGGTCAAAAGGGCCATGCTGAAAAAAGTGTCAAAACCAGAAATGCAGGACAGGCCATGGAGAAATGGGAGCCTTGCTACACTGATGGGCGGGATGTAAATTGCCAACAGCCACTCTGGAGAAGTGTACGGTGTGTCCTGAAACATCTGAAAAACACAGCTTAGAGAGCATAGGGCACTTCCACTCATGGGGGTATAAATTGGGAAAATGAAAAATCAGCAAGACACAAGCACCCCAAAGTTGAGGGCTGCTCTGTTGACAAGGACCTCCACTTCATTCCACCTTAAATATCCAAGGAAAGAGAAAAATGGATAAAGAAGTTGTGGTCCTTATGTACAATGGAATATCACTCAGCCATGAAATCAATGTCATAAGGTTAGTAGCAGCATGATGAGTGGATTTAGGTACGACGATTCTAAGTGAAATAAGTCACACAGAAAAGGACACTTCTCATAAGGTATCACTGATAGAGGGAATGTAAAAACCGTTACACTTGAACTGAATTACAAAACAGAACAGAGTCACACATGCAGAAAACACACTATGGCTGCTTAACGGGAAAGGTGAGGTGGGGTGATACATAAAACAAGGGTATCAAATTAGCTCAGATACCTTTCCATAAACCCAATATGTAGTAGACAAGACCTACTCCTTGCTCAGAGAACTGGACTCAACACGCCCTATTCACCGCACAAGAATATATCTGACTAGTAATAACCTTAAAGCCTATGTATTGATATCTCTCTGTTAGTGTGTCAAGTGGGTGGAAAGCGGCATAAACACAGCCGTGAAAAGCAGCTAAACCCCATTATGAAAATAAATTACTTTGAAAAACCCATGAAACAACGACAGTGAAAGAGATAGAAATTCTTACACAATGAGTTCAGGGGCTGTGATGCAACCTGGATTGACCATATCTAGACCCACAGCTGGATGAGACATAAGGGTGGACACTCTTGGGGCTGAGAGGTTTGGTGAGGTTGGGTGAGCAAACGCAGACCCTTTAAAGGAATACTGCGTGGTACCCATCGCATGGGTCCCAAATCTCCAGCTTCAAGGGCATCTTCCTACATCGAAAACATGCATGAGAAACCCAGAAGATGGTACACCGTGTGATGGGGAAAGGTTTCTAAAACGCACCTCATTTCTCATCTCCTTGTGCCCGGGTTCGCCATTCCAGCCGCTTTACTAGCAATCTCCCTACTTGGAGCATCAGCACCTTTAACCTCCTGTTCCGTACAGGTTGCAATTTGTCCTGAGGATGAACGGGAAGACGGGGAACCAACGAGAGACTAGCTCTTGGTGTCGGGACAGGCACAGGTCACTCTATTTTCCCATCAGGAAGAAGAATTAACCACAGGCTCAGCCTGCCCCCCGGAACCAGAACAGGGCCTGAAGCCATCCTGCGCTTTTGCGGCCAGCTCCCAAAAAAGCGAGTTGTAAAATGGAGGTTCAGGGCACTGCAATTCACAAACCTGCAGAGTTATAAATGATAACTCTCGTCCACAAATATATTGAGGGAAGGCAAAGAAGAGGATTTGAAATCAAGGCAGAATTGCACGAAACAGATTTCAGGAGGTAGATACGAATCGCCTTTAAAGCACATGAAAAGCGGCAAAACGTTGACAATGATGCCCTTGGCCAAAAAGGGCGTATGCGTTTTTTCCTGAATATATTCAGGAAAAAACGCATACGCCCTTTTTGGCCAACCAAGCAACCTGGAAAGGCAAATCAGCGCTACAGAGAAGTCTCGCTTCCCATCGGTCAAAAGGGCCATGCTGAAAAAAGTGTCAAAACCAGAAATGCAGGACAGGCCATGGAGAAATGGGAGCCTTGCTACACTGATGGGCGGGATGTAAATTGCCAACAGCCACTCTGGAGAAGTGTACGGTGTGTCCTGAAACGTCTGAAAAACACAGCTTAGAGAGCATAGGGCACTTCCACTCATGGGGGTATAAATTGGGAAAATTAAAAATCAGCAAGACACAAGCACCCCAAAGTTGAGGGCTGCTCTTTTGACAAGGACCTCCACTTCATTCCACCTTAAATATCCCAGGAAAGAGAAAAATGGATAAAGAAGTTGTGGTCCTTATGTACAATGGAATATCACTCAGCCATGCAATCAGTGTCATAATGTTAGTAGCAGCATGATGAGTGGATTTAGGTACGACGATTCTAAGTGAAATAAGTCACACAGAAAAGGACACTTCTCATAAGGTATCACTGATAGAGGGAATGTAAAAACCGTTACACTTGAACTGAATTACAAAACAGAACAGAGTCACACATGCAGAATACACACTATGGCTGCTTAACGGGAAAGGTGAGGTGGGGTGATACATAAAACAAGGGTATCAAATTAGCTCAGATACCGTTCCATAAACCCAATATGTAGTAGACAAGACCTACTCCTTGCTCAGAGAACTGGACTCAACACGCCCTATTCACCGCACAAGAATATATCTGACTAGTAATAATCTTAAAGCCTATGTATTGATATCTCTCTGTTAGTGTGTCAAGTGGGTGGAAAGCGGCATAAACACAGCCGTGAAAAGCAGCTAAACCCCATTATGAAATTAAATTACTTTGAAAAACCCATGAAACAACGACAGTGAAAGAGATAGAAATTCTTACACAATGAGTTCAGGGGCTGTGATGCAACCTGGATTGACCATATCTAGACCCACAGCTGGATGAGACATAAGGGTGGACACTCTTGGGGCTGAGAGGTTTGGTGAGGTTGGGTGAGCAAACGCAGACCCTTTAAAGTAATACTGCGTGGTACCCATCGCATGGGTCCCAAATCTCCAGCTTCAAGGGCATCTTCCTACATCGAAAACATGCATGAGAAACCCAGAAGATGGTACACCGTGTGATGGGGAAAGGTTTCTAAAACGCACCTCATTTCTCATCTCCTTGTGCCCGGGTTCGCCATTCCAGCCGCTTTACTAGCAATCTCCCTACTTGGAGCATCAGCACCTTTAACCTCCTGTTCCGTACAGGTTGCAATTTGTCCTGAGGATGAACGGGAAGACGGGGAACCAACGAGAGACTAGCTCTTGGTGTCGGGACAGGCACAGGTCACTCTATTTTCCCATCAGGAAGAAGAATTAACCACAGGCTCAGCCTGCCCCCCGGAACCAGAACAGGGCCTGAAGCCATCCTGCGCTTTTGCGGCCAGCTCCCAAAAAAGCGAGTTGTAAAATGGAGGTTCAGGGCACTGCAATTCACAAACCTGCAGAGTTATAAATGATAACTCTCGTCCACAAATATATTGAGGGAAGGCAAAGAAGAGGATTTGAAATCAAGTCAGAATTGCACGAAACAGATTTCAGGAGGTAGATACGAATCGCCTTTAAAGCACATGAAAAGCGGCAAAACGTTGACAATGATGCCCTTGGCCAAAAAGGGCATATGCGTTTTTTCCTGAATATATTCAGGAAAAAACGCATACGCCCTTTTTGGCCAACCAAGCAACCTGGAAAGGCAAATCAGCGCTACAGAGAAGTCTCGCTTCCCATCGGTCAAAAGGGCCATGCTGAAAAAAGTGTCAAAACCAGAAATGCAGGACAGGCCATGGAGAAATGGGAGCCTTGCTACTCTAATGGGCGGGATGTAAATTGCCAACAGCCACTCTGGAGAAGTGTACGGTGTGTCCTGAAACATCTGAAAAACACAGCTTAGAGAGCATAGGGCACTTCCACTCATGGGGGTATAAATTGGGAAAATGAAAAATCAGCAAGACACAAGCACCCCAAAGTTGAGGGCTGCTCTGTTGACAAGGACCTCCACTTCATTCCACCTTAAATATCCCAGGAAAGAGAAAAATGGATAAAGAAGTTGTGGTCCTTATGTACAATGCAATATCACTCAGCCATGAAATCAATGTCATAATGTTAGTAGCAGCATGATGAGTGGATTTAGGTACGACGATTCTAAGTGAAATAAGTCACACAGAAAAGGACACTTCTCATAAGGTATCACTGATAGAGGGAATGTAAAAACCGTTACACTTGAACTGAATTACAAAACAGAACAGAGTCACACATGCAGAAAACACACTATGGCTGCTTAACGGGAAAGGTGAGGTGGGGTGATACATAAAACAAGGGTATCAAATTAGCTCAGATACCGTTCCATAAACCCAATATGTAATAGACAAGACCTACTCCTTGCTCAGAGAACTGGACTCAACACGCCCTATTCACCGCACAAGAATATATCTGACTAGTAATAATCTTAAAGCCTATGTATTGATATCTCTCTGTTAGTGTGTCAAGTGGGTGGAAAGCGGCATAAACACAGCCGTGAAAAGCAGCTAAACCCCATTATGAAATTAAATTACTTTGAAAAACCCATGAAACAACGACAGTGAAAGAGACAGAAATTCTTACACAATGAGTTCAGGGGCTGTGATGCAACCTGGATTGACCATATCTAGACCCACAGCTGGATGAGACATAAGGGTGGACACTCTTGGGGCTGAGAGGTTTGGTGAGGTTGGGTGAGCAAACGCAGACCCTTTAAAGTAATACTGCGTGGTACCCATCGCATGGGTCCCAAATCTCCAGCTTCAAGGGCATCTTCCTACATCGAAAACATGCATGAGAAACCCAGAAGATGGTACACCGTGTGATGGGGAAAGGTTTCTAAAACGCACCTCATTTCTCATCTCCTTGTGCCCGGGTTCGCCATTCCAGCCGCTTTACTAGCAATCTCCCTACTTGGAGCATCAGCACCTTTAACCTCCTGTTCCGTACAGGTTGCAATTTGTCCTGAGGATGAACGGGAAGACGGGGAACCAACGAGAGACTAGCTCTTGGTGTCGGGACAGGCACAGGTCACTCTATTTTCCCATCAGGAAGAAGAATTAACCACAGGCTCAGCCTGCCCCCCGGAACCAGAACAGGGCCTGAAGCCATCCTGCGCTTTTGCGGCCAGCTCCCAAAAAAGCGAGGTGTAAAATGGAGGTTCAGGGCACTGCAATTCACAAACCTGCAGAGTTATAAATGATAACTCTCGTCCACAAATATATTGAGGGAAGGCAAAGAAGAGGATTTGAAATCAAGGCAGAATTGCACGAAACAGATTTCAGGAGGTAGATACGAATCGCCTTTAAAGCACATGAAAAGCGGCAAAACGTTGACAATGAGGCCCTTGGCCAAAAAGGGCGTATGCGTTTTTTCCTGAATATATTCAGGAAAAAACGCATACGCCCTTTTTGGCCAACCAAGCAACCTGGAAAGGCAAATCAGCGCTACAGAGAAGTCTCGCTTCCCATCGGTCAAAAGGGCCATGCTGAAAAAAGTGTCAAAACCAGAAATGCAGGACAGGCCATGGAGAAATGGGAGCCTTGCTACACTGATGGGTGGGATGTAAATTGCCAACAGCCACTCTGGATAAGTGTACGGTGTGTCCTGAAACGTCTGAAAAACACAGCTTAGAGAGCATAGGGCACTTCCACTCATGGGGGTATAAATTGGGAAAATTAAAAATCAGCAAGACACAAGCACCCCAAAGTTGAGGGCTGCTCTTTTGACAAGGACCTCCACTTCATTCCACCTTAAATATCCCAGGAAAGAGAAAAATGGATAAAGAAGTTGTGGTCCTTATGTACAATGGAATATCACTCAGCCATGCAATCAGTGTCATAATGTTAGTAGCAGCATGATGAGTGGATTTAGGTACGACGATTCTAAGTGAAATAAGTCACACAGAAAAGGACACTTCTCATAAGGTATCACTGATAGAGGGAATGTAAAAACCGTTACACTTGAACTGAATTACAAAACAGAACAGAGTCACACATGCAGAATACACACTATGGCTGCTTAACGGGAAAGGTGAGGTGGGGTGATACATAAAACAAGGGTATCAAATTAGCTCAGATACCGTTCCATAAACCCAATATGTAGTAGACAAGACCTACTCCTTGCTCAGAGAACTGGACTCAACACGCCCTATTCACCGCACAAGAATATATCTGACTAGTAATAATCTTAAAGCCTATGTATTGATATCTCTCTGTTAGTGTGTCAAGTGGGTGGAAAGCGGCATAAACACAGCCGTGAAAAGCAGCTAAACCCCATTATGAAATTAAATTACTTTGAAAAACCCATGAAACAACGACAGTGAAAGAGACAGAAATTCTTACACAATGAGTTCAGGGGCTGTGATGCAACCTGGATTGACCATATCTAGACCCACAGCTGGATGAGACCTAAGGGTGGACACTCTTGGGGCTGAGAGGTTTGGTGAGGTTGGGTGAGCAAACGCAGACCCTTTAAAGTAATACTGCGTGGTACCCATCGCATGGGTCCCAAATCTCCAGCTTCAAGGGCATCTTCCTACATCGAAAACATGCATGAGAAACCCAGAAGATGGTACACCGTGTGATGGGGAAAGGTTTCTAAAACGCACCTCATTTCTCATCTCCTTGTGCCCGGGTTCGCCATTCCAGCCGCTTTACTAGCAATCTCCCTACTTGGAGCATCAGCACCTTTAACCTCCTGTTCCGTACAGGTTGCAATTTGTCCTGAGGATGAACGGGAAGACGGGGAACCAACGAGAGACTAGCTCTTGGTGTCGGGACAGGCACAGGTCACTCTATTTTCCCATCAGGAAGAAGAATTAACCACAGGCTCAGCCTGCCCCCCGGAACCAGAACAGGGCCTGAAGCCATCCTGCGCTTTTGCGGCCAGCTCCCAAAAAAGCGAGTTGTAAAATGGAGGTTCAGGGCACTGCAATTCACAAACCTGCAGAGTTATAAATGATAACTCTCGTCCACAAATATATTGAGGGAAGGCAAAGAAGAGGATTTGAAATCAAGGCAGAATTGCACGAAACAGATTTCAGGAGGTAGATACGAATCGCCTTTAAAGCACATGAAAAGCGGCAAAACGTTGACAATGAGGCCCTTGGCCAAAAAGGGCGTATGCGTTTTTTCCTGAATATATTCAGGAAAAAACGCATACGCCCTTTTTGGCCAACCAAGCAACCTGGAAAGGCAAATCAGCGCTACAGAGAAGTCTCGCTTCCCATCGGTCAAAAGGGCCATGCTGAAAAAAGTGTCAAAACCAGAAATGCAGGACAGGCCATGGAGAAATGGGAGCCTTGCTACACTGATGGGCGGGATGTAAATTGCCAACAGCCACTCTGGAGAAGTGTACGGTGTGTCCTGAAACATCTGAAAAACACAGCTTAGAGAGCATAGGGCACTTCCACTCATGGGGGTATAAATTGGGAAAATGAAAAATCAGCAAGACACAAGCACCCCAAAGTTGAGGGCTGCTCTGTTGACAAGGACCTCCACTTCATTCCACCTTAAATATCCCAGGAAAGAGAAAAATGGATAAAGAAGTTGTGGTCCTTATGTACAATGGAATATCACTCAGCCATGAAATCAATGTCATAATGTTAGTAGCAGCATGATGAGTGGATTTAGGTACGACGATTCTAAGTGAAATAAGTCACACAGAAAAGGACACTTCTCATAAGGTATCACTGATAGAGGGAATGTAAAAACCGTTACACTTGAACTGAATTACAAAACAGAACAGAGTCACACATGCAGAAAACACACTATGGCTGCTTAACGGGAAAGGTGAGGTGGGGTGATACATAAAACAAGGGTATCAAATTAGCTCAGATACCATTCCATAAACCCAATATGTAGTAGACAAGACCTACTCCTTGCTCAGAGAACTGGACTCAACACGCCCTATTCACCGCACAAGAATATATCTGACTAGTAATAATCTTAAAGCCTATGTATTGATATCTCTCTGTTAGTGTGTCAAGTGGGTGGAAAGCGGCATAAACACAGCCGTGAAAAGCAGCTAAACCCCATTATGAAAATAAATTACTTTGAAAAACCCATGAAACAATGACAGTGAAAGAGATAGAAATTGTTACACAATGAGTTCAGGGGCTGTGATGCAACCTGGATTGACCATATCTAGACCCACAGCTGGATGAGACATAAGGGTGGACACTCTTGGGGCTGAGAGGTTTGGTGAGGTTGGGTGAGCAAACGCAGAGCCTTTAAAGTAATACTGCGTGGTACCCATCGCATGGGTCCCAAATCTCCAGCTTCAAGGGCATCTTCCTACATCGAAAACATGCATGAGAAACCCAGAAGATGGTACACCGTGTGATGGGGAAAGGTTTCTAAAACGCACCTCATTTCTCATCTCCTTGTGCCCGGGTTCGCCATTCCAGCCGCTTTACTAGCAATCTCCCTACTTGGAGCATCAGCACCTTTAACCTCCTGTTCCGTACAGGTTGCAATTTGTCCTGAGGATGAACGGGAAGACGGGGAACCAACGAGAGACTAGCTCTTGGTGTCGGGACAGGCACAGGTCACTCTATTTTCCCATCAGGAAGAAGAATTAACCACAGGCTCAGCCTGCCCCCCGGAACCAGAACAGGGCCTGAAGCCATCCTGCGCTTTTGCGGCCAGCTCCCAAAAAAGCGAGTTGTAAAATGGAGGTTCAGGGCACTGCAATTCACAAACCTGCAGAGTTATAAATGATAACTCTCGTCCACAAATATATTGAGGGAAGGCAAAGAAGAGGATTTGAAATCAAGGCAGAATTGCACGAAACAGATTTCAGGAGGTAGATACGAATCGCCTTTAAAGCACATGAAAAGCGGCAAAACGATGACAATGATGCCCTTGGCCAAAAAGGGCGTATGCGTTTTTTCCTGAATATATTCAGGAAAAAACGCATACGCCCTTTTTGGCCAACCAAGCAACCTGGAAAGGCAAATCAGCGCTACAGAGAAGTCTCGCTTCCCATCGGTCAAAAGGGCCATGCTGAAAAATGTGTCAAAACCAGAAATGCAGGACAGGCCATGGAGAAATGGGAGCCTTGCTACTCTGATGGGCGGGATGTAAATTGCCAACAGCCACTCTGGAGAAGTGTACGGTGTGTCCTGAAACATCTGAAAAACACAGCTTAGAGAGCATAGGGCACTTCCACTCATGGGGGTATAAATTGGGAAAATGAAAAATCAGCAAGACACAAGCACCCCAAAGTTGAGGGCTGCTCTGTTGACAAGGACCTCCACTTCATTCCACCTTAAATATCCCAGGAAAGAGAAAAATGGATAAAGAAGTTGTGGTCCTTATGTACAATGGAATATCACTCAGCCATGAAATCAATGTCATAATGTTAGTAGCAGCATGATGAGTGGATTTAGGTACGACGATTCTAAGTGAAATAAGTCACACAGAAAAGGACACTTCTCCTAAGGTATCACTGATAGAGGGAATGTAAAAACCGTTACACTTGAACTGAATTACAAAACAGAACAGAGTCACACATGCAGAAAACACACTATGGCTGCTTAACGGGAAAGGTGAGGTGGGGTGATACATAAAACAAGGGTATCAAATTAGCTCAGATACCGTTCCATAAACCCAATATGTAGTAGACAAGACCTACTCCTTGCTCAGAGAACTGGACTCAACACGCCCTATTCACCGCACAAGAATATATCTGACTAGTAATAATCTTAAAGCCTATGTATTGATATCTCTCTGTTAGTGTGTCAAGTGGGTGGAAAGCGGCATAAACACAGCCGTGAAAAGCAGCTAAACCCCATTATGAAAATAAATTACTTTGAAAAACCCATGAAACAACGACAGTGAAAGAGATAGAAATTCTTACACAATGAGTTCAGGGGCTGTGATGCAACCTGGATTGACCATATCTAGACCCACAGGTGGATGAGACATAAGGGTGGACACTCTTGGGGCTGAGAGGTTTGGTGAGGTTGGGTGAGCAAACGCAGACCCTTTAAAGTAATACTGCGTGGTACCCATCGCATGGGTCCCAAATCTCCAGCTTCAAGGGCATCTTCCTACATCGAAAACATGCATGAGAAACCCAGAAGATGGTACACCGTGTGATGGGGAAAGGTTTCTAAAACGCACCTCATTTCTCATCTCCTTGTGCCCGGGTTCGCCATTCCAGCCGCTTTACTAGCAATCTCCCTACTTGGAGCATCAGCACCTTTAACCTCCTGTTCCGTACAGGTTGCAATTTGTCCTGAGGATGAACGGGAAGACGGGGAACCAACGAGAGACTAGCTCTTGGTGTCGGGACAGGCACAGGTCACTCTATTTTCCCATCAGGAAGAAGAATTAACCACAGGCTCAGCCTGCCCCCCGGAACCAGAACAGGGCCTGAAGCCATCCTGCGCTTTTGCGGCCAGCTCCCAAAAAAGCGAGGTGTAAAATGGAGGTTCAGGGCACTGCAATTCACAAACCTGCAGAGTTATAAATGATAACTCTCGTCCACAAATATATTGAGGGAAGGCAAAGAAGAGGATTTGAAATCAAGGCAGAATTGCACGAAACAGATTTCAGGAGGTAGATACGAATCGCCTTTAAAGCACATGAAAAGCGGCAAAACGTTGACAATGATGCCCTTGGCCAAAAAGGGCGTATGCGTTTTTTCCTGAATATATTCAGGAAAAAACGCATACGCCCTTTTTGGCCAACCAAGCAACCTGGAAAGGCAAATCAGCGCTACAGAGAAGTCTCGCTTCCCATCGCTCAAAAGGGCCATGCTGAAAAAAGTGTCAAAACCAGAAATGCAGGACAGGCCATGGAGAAATGGGAGCCTTGCTACACTGATGGGCGGGATGTAAATTGCCAACAGCCACTCTGGAGAAGTGTACGGTGTGTCCTGAAACATCTGAAAAACACAGCTTAGAGAGCATAGGGCACTTCCACTCATGGGGGTATAAATTGGGAAAATGAAAAATCAGCAAGACACAAGCACCCCAAAGTTGAGGGCTGCTCTGTTGACAAGGACCTCCACTTCATTCCACCTTAAATATCCCAGGAAAGAGAAAAATGGATAAAGAAGTTGTGGTCCTTATGTACAATGGAATATCACTCAGCCATGAAATCAATGTCATAATGTTAGTAGCAGCATGATGAGTGGATTTAGGTACGACGATTCTAAGTGAAATAAGTAACACAGAAAAGGACACTTCTCATAAGGTATCACTGATAGAGGGAATGTAAAAACCGTTACACTTGAACTGAATTACAAAACAGAACAGAGTCACACATGCAGAAAACACACTATGGCTGCTTAACGGGAAAGGTGAGGTGGGGTGATACATAAAACAAGGGTATCAAATTAGCTCAGATACCGTTCCATAAACCCAATATGTAGTAGACAAGACCTACTCCTTGCTCAGAGAACTGGACTCAACACGCCCTATTCACCGCACAAGAATATATCTGACTAGTAATAATCTTAAAGCCTATGTATTGATATCTCTCTGTTAGTGTGTCAAGTGGGTGGAAAGCGGCATAAACACAGCCGTGAAAAGCAGCTAAACCCCATTATGAAAATAAATTACTTTGAAAAACCCATGAAACAACGACAGTGAAAGAGATAGAAATTCTTACACAATGAGTTCAGGGGCTGTGATGCAACCTGGATTGACCATATCTAGACCCACAGCTGGATGAGACATAAGGGTGGACACTCTTGGGGCTGAGAGGTTTGGTGAGGTTGGGTGAGCAAACGCAGACCCTTTAAAGTAATACTGCGTGGTACCCATCGCATGGGTCCCAAATCTCCAGCTTCAAGGGCATCTTCCTACATCGAAAACATGCATGAGAAACCCAGAAGATGGTACACCGTGTGATGGGGAAAGGTTTCTAAAACGCACCTCATTTCTCATCTCCTTGTGCCCGGGTTCGCCATTCCAGCCACTTTACTAGCAATCTCCCTACTTGGAGCATCAGCACCTTTAACCTCCTGTTCCGTACAGGTTGCAATTTGTCCTGAGGATGAACGGGAAGACGGGGAACCAACGAGAGACTAGCTCTTGGTGTCGGGACAGGCACAGGTCACTCTATTTTCCCATCAGGAAGAAGAATTAACCACAGGCTCAGCCTGCCCCCCGGAACCAGAACAGGGCCTGAAGCCATCCTGCGCTTTTGCGGCCAGCTCCCAAAAAAGCGAGTTGTAAAATGGAGGTTCAGGGCACTGCAATTCACAAACCTGCAGAGTTATAAATGATAACTCTCGTCCACAAATATATTGAGGGAAGGCAAAGAAGAGGATTTGAAATCAAGTCAGAATTGCACGAAACAGATTTCAGGAGGTAGATACGAATCACCTTTAAAGCACATGAAAAGCGGCAAAACGTTGACAATGATGCCCTTGGCCAAAAAGGGCGTATGCGTTTTTTCCTGAATATATTCAGGAAAAAACGCATACGCCCTTTTTGGCCAACCAAGCAACCTGGAAAGGCAAATCAGCGCTACAGAGAAGTCTCGCTTCCCATCGGTCAAAAGGGCCATGCTGAAAAAAGTGTCAAAACCAGAAATGCAGGACAGGCCATGGAGAAATGGGAGCCTTGCTACTCTGATGGGCGGGATGTAAATTGCCAACCGCCACTCTGGAGAAGTGTACGGTGTGTCCTGAAACATCTGAAAAACACAGCTTAGAGAGCATAGGGCACTTCCACTCATGGGGGTATAAATTGGGAAAATGAAATATCAGCAAGACACAAGCACCCCAAAGTTGAGGGCTGCTCTGTTGACAAGGACCTCCACTTCATTCCACCTTAAATATCCCAGGAAAGAGAAAAATGGATAAAGAAGTTGTGGTCCTTATGTACAATGCAATATCACTCAGCCATGAAATCAATGTCATAATGTTAGTAGCAGCATGATGAGTGGATTTAGGTACGACGATTCTAAGTGAAATAAGTCACACAGAAAAGGACACTTCTCCTAAGGTATCACTGATAGAGGGAATGTAAAAACCGTTACACTTGAACTGAATTACAAAACAGAACAGAGTCACACATGCAGAAAACACACTATGGCTGCTTAACGGGAAAGGTGAGGTGGGGTGATACATAAAACAAGGGTATCAAATTAGCTCAGATACCGTTCCATAAACCCAATATGTAATAGACAAGACCTACTCCTTGCTCAGAGAACTGGACTCAACACGCCCTATTCACAGCACAAGAATATATCTGACTAGTAATAATCTTAAAGCCTATGTATTGATATCTCTCTATTAGTGTGTCAAGTGGGTGGAAAGCGGCATAAACACAGCCGTGAAAAGCAGCTAAACCCCATTATGAAAATAAATTACTTTGAAAAACCAATGAAACAATGACAGTGAAAGAGATAGAAATTCTTACACAATGAGTTCAGGGGCTGTGATGCAACCTGGATTGACCATATCTAGACCCACAGCTGGATGAGACATAAGGGTGGACACTCTTGGGGCTGAGAGGTTTGGTGAGGTTGGGTGAGCAAACGCAGACCCTTTAAAGTAATACTGCGTGGTACCCATCCCATGGGTCCCAAATCTCCAGCTTCAAGGGCATCTTCCTACATCGAAAACATGCATGAGAAACCCAGAAGATGGTACACCGTGTGATGGGGAAAGGTTTCTAAAACGCACCTCATTTCTCATCTCCTTGTGCCCGGGTTCGCCATTCCAGCCACTTTACTAGCAAGCTCCCTACTTGGAGCATCAGCACCTTTAACCTCCTGTTCCGTACAGGTTGCAATTTGTCCTGAGGATGAACGGGAAGACGGGGAACCAACGAGAGACTAGCTCTTGGTGTCGGGACAGGCACAGGTCACTCTATTTTCCCATCAGGAAGAAGAATTAACCACAGGCTCAGCCTGCCCCCCGGAACCAGAACAGGGCCTGAAGCCATCCTGCGCTTTTGCGACCAGCTCCCAAAAAAGCGAGTTGTAAAATGGAGGTTCAGGGCACTGCAATTCACAAACCTGCAGAGTTATAAATGATAACTCTCGTCCACAAATATATTGAGGGAAGGCAAAGAAGAGGATTTGAAATCAAGGCAGAATTGCACGAAACAGATTTCAGGAGGTAGATACGAATCGCCTTTAAAGCACATGAAAAGCGGCAAAACGTTGACAATGATGCCCTTGGCCAAAAAGGGCGTATGCGTTTTTTCCTGAATATATTCAGGAAAAAACGCATACGCCCTTTTTGGCTAACCAAGCAACCTGGAAAGGCAAATCAGCGCTACAGAGAAGTCTCGCTTCCCATCGGTCAAAAGGGCCATGCTGAAAAAAGTGTCAAAACCAGAAATGCAGGACAGGCCATGGAGAAATGGGAGCCTTGCTACACTGATGGGCGGGATGTAAATTGCCAACAGCCACTCTGGAGAAGTGCACGGTGTGTCCTGAAACATCTGAAAAACACAGCTTAGAGAGCATAGGGCACTTCCACTCATGGGGGTATAAATTGGGAAAATGAAAAATCAGCAAGACACAAGCACCCCAAAGTTGAGGGCTGCTCTGTTGACAAGGACCTCCACTTCATTCCACCTTAAATATCCCAGGAAAGAGAAAAATGGATAAAGAAGTTGTGGTCCTTATGTACAATGGAATATCACTCAGCCATGAAATCAATGTCATAAGGTTAGTAGCAGCATGATGAGTGGATTTAGGTACGACGATTCTAAGTGAAATAAGTCACACAGAAAAGGACACTTCTCATAAGGTATCACTGATAGAAGGAATGTAAAAACCGTTACACTTGAACTGAATTACAAAACAGAACAGAGTCACACATGCAGAATACACACTATGGCTGCTTAACGGGAAAGGTGAGGTGGGGTGATACATAAAACAAGGGTATCAAATTAGCTCAGATACCGTTCCATAAACCCAATATGTAGTAGACAAGACCTACTCCTTGCTCAGAGAACTGGACTCAACACGCCCTATTCACCGCACAAGAATATATCTGACTAGTAATAATCTTAAAGCCTATGTATTGATATCTCTCTGTTAGTGTGTCAAGTGGGTGGAAAGCGGCATAAACACAGCCGTGAAAAGCAGCTAAACCCCATTATGAAAATAAATTACTTTGAAAAACCCATGAAACAACGACAGTGAAAGAGATAGAAATTCTTACACAATGAGTTCAGGGGCTGTGATGCAACCTGGATTGACCATATCTAGACCCACAGCTGGATGAGACATAAGGGTGGACACTCTTGGGGCTGAGAGGTTTGGTGAGGTTGGGTGAGCAAACGCAGACCCTTTAAAGTAATACTGCGTGGTACCCATCGCATGGGTCCCAAATCTCCAGCTTCAAGGGCATCTTCCTACATCGAAAACATGCATGAGAAACCCAGAAGATGGTACACCGTGTGATGGGGAAAGGTTTCTAAAACGCACCTCATTTCTCATCTCCTTGTGCCCGGGTTCGCCATTCCAGCCGCTTTACTAGCAATCTCCCTACTTGGAGCATCAGCACCTTTAACCTCCTGTTCTGTACAGGTTGCAATTTGTCCTGAGGATGAACGGGAAGACGGGGAACCAACGAGAGACTAGCTCTTGGTGTTGGGACAGGCACAGGTCACTCTATTTTCCCATCAGGAAGAAGAATTAACCACAGGCTCAGCCTGCCCCCCGGAACCAGAACAGGGCCTGAAGCCATCCTGCGCTTTTGCGGCCAGCTCCCAAAAAAGCGAGTTGTAAAATGGAGGTTCAGGGCACTGCAATTCACAAACCTGCAGAGTTATAAATGATAACTCTCGTCCACAAATATATTGAGGGAAGGCAAAGAAGAGGATTTGAAATCAAGGCAGAATTGCACGAAACAGATTTCAGGAGGTAGATACGAATCGCCTTTAAAGCACATGAAAAGCGGCAAAACGTTGACAATGATGCCCTTGGCCAAAAAGGGCGTATGCGTTTTTTCCTGAATATATTCAGGAAAAAACGCATACGCCCTTTTTGGCCAACCAAGCAACCTGGAAAGGCAAATCAGCGCTACAGAGAAGTCTCGCTTCCCATCGCTCAAAAGGGCCATGCTGAAAATAGTGTCAAAACCAGAAATGCAGGACAGGCCATGGAGAAATGGGAGCCTTGCTACACTGATGGGCGGGATGTAAATTGCCAACAGCCACTCTGGAGAAGTGCACGGTGTGTCCTGAAACATCTGAAAAACACAGCTTAGAGAGCATAGGGCACTTCCACTCATGGGGGTATAAATTGGGAAAATGAAAAATCAGCAAGACACAAGCACCCCAATGTTGAGGGCTGCTCTGTTGACAAGGACCTCCACTTCATTCCACCTTAAATATCCCAGGAAAGAGAAAAATGGATAAAGAAGTTGTGGTCCTTATGTACAATGGAATATCACTCAGCCATGAAATCAATGTCATAATGTTAGTAGCAGCATGATGAGTGGATTTAGGTACGACGATTCTAAGTGAAATAAGTCACACAGAAAAGGACACTTCTCATAAGGTATCACTTATGGAGGGAATGTAAAAACCGTTACACTTGAACTGAATTACAAAACAGAACAGAGTCACACATGCAGAAAACACACTATGGCTGCTTAACGGGAAAGGTGAGGTGGGGTGATACATAAAACAAGGGTATCAAATTAGCTCAGATACCGTTCCATAAACCCAATATGTAATAGACAAGACCTACTCCTTGCTCAGAGAACTGGACTCAACACGCCCTATTCACAGCACAAGAATATATCTGACTAGTAATAATCTTAAAGCCTATGTATTGATATCTCTCTGTTAGTGTGTCAAGTGGGTGGAAAGCGGCATAAACACAGCCGTGAAAAGCAGCTAAACCCCATTATGAAAATAAATTACTTTGAAAAACCCATGAAACAACGACAGTGAAAGAGATAGAAATTCTTACACAATGAGTTCAGGGGCTGTGATGCAACCTGGATTGACCATATCTAGACCCACAGCTGGATGAGACATAAGGGTGGACACTCTTGGGGCTGAGAGGTTTGGTGAGGTTGGGTGAGCAAACGCAGACCCTTTAAAGTAATACTGCGTGGTACCCATCGCATGGGTCCCAAATCTCCAGCTTCAAGGGCATCTTCCTACATCGAAAACATGCATGAGAAACCCAGAAGATGGTACACCGTGTGATGGGGAAAGGTTTCTAAAACGCACCTCATTTCTCATCTCCTTGTGCCCGGGTTCGCCATTCCAGCCGCTTTACTAGCAATCTCCCTACTTGGAGCATCAGCACCTTTAACCTCCTGTTCTGTACAGGTTGCAATTTGTCCTGAGGATGAACGGGAAGACGGGGAACCAACGAGAGACTAGCTCTTGGTGTTGGGACAGGCACAGGTCACTCTATTTTCCCATCAGGAAGAAGAATTAACCACAGGCTCAGCCTGCCCCCCGGAACCAGAACAGGGCCTGAAGCCATCCTGCGCTTTTGCGGCCAGCTCCCAAAAAAGCGAGTTGTAAAATGGAGGTTCAGGGCACTGCAATTCACAAACCTGCAGAGTTATAAATGATAACTCTCGTCCACAAATATATTGAGGGAAGGCAAAGAAGAGGATTTGAAATCAAGGCAGAATTGCACGAAACAGATTTCAGGAGGTAGATACGAATCGCCTTTAAAGCACATGAAAAGCGGCAAAACGTTGACAATGATGCCCTTGGCCAAAAAGGGCGTATGCGTTTTTTCCTGAATATATTCAGGAAAAAACGCATACGCCCTTTTTGGCCAACCAAGCAACCTGGAAAGGCAAATCAGCGCTACAGAGAAGTCTCGCTTCCCATCGCTCAAAAGGGCCATGCTGAAAATAGTGTCAAAACCAGAAATGCAGGACAGGCCATGGAGAAATGGGAGCCTTGCTACACTGATGGGCGGGATGTAAATTGCCAACAGCCACTCTGGAGAAGTGCACGGTGTGTCCTGAAACATCTGAAAAACACAGCTTAGAGAGCATAGGGCACTTCCACTCATGGGGGTATAAATTGGGAAAATTAAAAATCAGCAAGACACAAGCACCCCAATGTTGAGGGCTGCTCTGTTGACAAGGACCTCCACTTCATTCCACCTTAAATATCCCAGGAAAGAGAAAAATGGATAAAGAAGTTGTGGTCCTTATGTACAATGGAATATCACTCAGCCATGAAATCAATGTCATAATGTTAGTAGCAGCATGATGAGTGGATTTAGGTACGACGATTCTAAGTGAAATAAGTCACACAGAAAAGGACACTTCTCATAAGGTATCACTTATGGAGGGAATGTAAAAACCGTTACACTTGAACTGAATTACAAAACAGAACAGAGTCACACATGCAGAAAACACACTATGGCTGCTTAACGGGAAAGGTGAGGTGGGGTGATACATAAAACAAGGGTATCAAATTAGCTCAGATACCGTTCCATAAACCCAATATGTAATAGACAAGACCTACTCCTTGCTCAGAGAACTGGACTCAACACGCCCTATTCACAGCACAAGAATATATCTGACTAGTAATAATCTTAAAGCCTATGTATTGATATCTCTCTGTTAGTGTGTCAAGTGGGTGGAAAGCGGCATAAACACAGCCGTGAAAAGCAGCTAAACCCCATTATGAAAATAAATTACTTTGAAAAACCCATGAAACAACGACAGTGAAAGAGATAGAAATTCTTACACAATGAGTTCAGGGGCTGTGATGCAACCTGGATTGACCATATCTAGACCCACAGCTGGATGAGACATAAGGGTGGACACTCTTGGGGCTGAGAGGTTTGGTGAGGTTGGGTGAGCAAACGCAGACCCTTTAAAGTAATACTGCGTGGTACCCATCGCATGGGTCCCAAATCTCCAGCTTCAAGGGCATCTTCCTACATCGAAAACATGCATGAGAAACCCAGAAGATGGTACACCGTGTGATGGGGAAAGGTTTCTAAAACGCACCTCATTTCTCATCTCCTTGTGCCCGGGTTCGCCATTCCAGCCGCTTTACTAGCAATCTCCCTACTTGGAGCATCAGCACCTTTAACCTCCTGTTCCGTACAGGTTGCAATTTGTCCTGAGGATGAACGGGAAGACGGGGAACCAACGAGAGACTAGCTCTTGGTGTCGGGACAGGCACAGGTCACTCTATTTTCCCATCAGGAAGAAGAATTAACCACAGGCTCAGCCTGCCCCCCGGAACCAGAACAGGGCCTGAAGCCATCCTGCGCTTTTGCGGCCAGCTCCCAAAAAAGCGAGTTGTAAAATGGAGGTTCAGGGCACTGCAATTCACAAACCTGCAGAGTTATAAATGATAACTCTCGTCCACAAATATATTGAGGGAAGGCAAAGAAGAGGATTTGAAATCAAGGCAGAATTGCACGAAACAGATTTCAGGAGGTAGATACGAATCGCCTTTAAAGCACATGAAAAGCAGCAAAACGATGACAATGATGCCCTTGGCCAAAAAGGGCGTATGCGTTTTTTCCTGAATATATTCAGGAAAAAACGCATACGCCCTTTTTGGCCAACCAAGCAACCTGGAAAGGCAAATCAGCGCTACAGAGAAGTCTCGCTTCCCATCGGTCAAAAGGGCCATGCTGAAAAAAGTGTCAAAACCAGAAATGCAGGACAGGCCATGGAGAAATGGGAGCCTTGCTACTCTGATGGGCGGGATGTAAATTGCCAACAGCCACTCTGGAGAAGTGTACGGTGTGTCCTGAAACATCTGAAAAACACAGCTTAGAGAGCATAGGGCACTTCCACTCATGGGGGTATAAATTGGGAAAATGAAAAATCAGCAAGACACAAGCACCCCAAAGTTGAGGACTGCTCTGTTGACAAGGACCTCCACTTCATTCCACCTTAAATATCCCAGGAAAGAGAAAAATGGATAAAGAAGTTGTGGTCCTTATGTACAATGGAATATCACTCAGCCATGAAATCAATGTCATAATGTTAGTAGCAGCATGATGAGTGGATTTAGGTACGACGATTCTAAGTGAAATAAGTCACACAGAAAAGGACACTTCTCCTAAGGTATCACTGATAGAGGGAATGTAAAAACCGTTACACTTGAACTGAATTACAAAACAGAACAGAGTCACACATGCAGAAAACACACTATGGCTGCTTAACGGGAAAGGTGAGGTGGGGTGATACATAAAACAAGGGTATCAAATTAGCTCAGATACCGTTCCATAAACCCAATATGTAGTAGACAAGACCTACTCCTTGCTCAGAGAACTGGACTCAACACGCCCTATTCACCGCACAAGAATATATCTGACTAGTAATAATCTTAAAGCCTATGTATTGATATCTCTCTGTTAGTGTGTCAAGTGGGTGGAAAGCGGCATAAACACAGCCGTGAAAAGCAGCTAAACCCCATTATGAAAATAAATTACTTTGAAAAACCCATGAAACAACGACAGTGAAAGAGATAGAAATTCTTACACAATGAGTTCAGGGGCTGTGATGCAACCTGGATTGACCATATCTAGACCCACAGCTGGATGAGACATAAGGGTGGACACTCTTGGGGCTGAGAGGTTTGGTGAGGTTGGGTGAGCAAACGCAGACCCTTTAAAGTAATACTGCGTGGTACCCATCGCATGGGTCCCAAATCTCCAGCTTCAAGGGCATCTTCCTACATCGAAAACATGCATGAGAAACCCAGAAGATGGTACACCGTGTGATGGGGAAAGGTTTCTAAAACGCACCTCATTTCTCATCTCCTTGTGCCCGGGTTCGCCATTCCAGCCGCTTTACTAGCAATCTCCCTACTTGGAGCATCAGCACCTTTAACCTCCTGTTCCGTACAGGTTGCAATTTGTCCTGAGGATGAACGGGAAGACGGGGAACCAACGAGAGACTAGCTCTTGGTGTCGGGACAGGCACAGGTCACTCTATTTTCCCATCAGGAAGAAGAATTAACCACAGGCTCAGCCTGCCCCCCGGAACCAGAACAGGGCCTGAAGCCATCCTGCGCTTTTGCGGCCAGCTCCCAAAAAAGCGAGTTGTAAAATGGAGGTTCAGGGCACTGCAATTCACAAACCTGCAGAGTTATAAATGATAACTCTCGTCCACAAATATATTGAGGGAAGGCAAAGAAGAGGATTTGAAATCAAGGCAGAATTGCACGAAACAGATTTCAGGAGGTAGATACGAATCGCCTTTAAAGCACATGAAAAGCGGCAAAACGTTGACAATGATGCCCTTGGCCAAAAAGGGCGTATGCGTTTTTTCCTGAATATATTCAGGAAAAAACGCATACGCCCTTTTTGGCCAACCAAGCAACCTGGAAAGGCAAATCAGCGCTACAGAGAAGTCTCGCTTCCCATCGGTCAAAAGGGCCATGCTGAAAAAAGTGTCAAAACCAGAAATGCAGGACAGGCCATGGAGAAATGGGAGCCTTGCTACACTGATGGGTGGGATGTAAATTGCCAACAGCCACTCTGGAGAATGTACGGTGTGTCCTGAAACATCTGAAAAACACAGCTTAGAGAGCATAGGGCACTTCCACTCATGGGGGTATAAATTGGGAAAATGAAAAATCAGCAAGACACAAGCACCCCAAAGTTGAGGGCTGCTCTGTTGACAAGGACCTCCACTTCATTCCACCTTAAATATCCCAGGAAAGAGAAAAATGGATAAAGAAGTTGTGGTCCTTATGTACAATGGAATATCACTCAGCCATGAAATCAATGTCATAAGGTTAGTAGCAGCATGATGAGTGGATTTAGGTACGACGATTCTAAGTGAAATAAGTCACACAGAAAAGGACACTTCTCATAAGGTATCACTGATAGAGGGAATGTAAAAACCGTTACACTTGAACTGAATTACAAAACAGAACAGAGTCACACATGCAGAAAACACACTATGGCTGCTTAACGGGAAAGGTGAGGTGGGGTGATACATAAAACAAGGGTATCAAATTAGCTCAGATACCGTTCCATAAACCCAATATGTAGTAGACAAGACCTACTCCTTGCTCAGAGAACTGGACTCAACACGCCCTATTCACCGCACAAGAATATATCTGACTAGTAATAATCTTAAAGCCTATGTATTGATATCTCTCTGTTAGTGTGTCAAGTGGGTGGAAAGCGGCATAAACACAGCCGTGAAAAGCAGCTAAACCCCATTATGAAAATAAATTACTTTGAAAAACCCATGAAACAACGACAGTGAAAGAGATAGAAATTCTTACACAATGAGTTCAGGGGCTGTGATGCAACCTGGATTGACCATATCTAGACCCACAGCTGGATGAGACATAAGGGTGGACACTCTTGGGGCTGAGAGGTTTGGTGAGGTTGGGTGAGCAAACGCAGACCCTTTAAAGTAATACTGCGTGGTACCCATCGCATGGGTCCCAAATCTCCAGCTTCAAGGGCATCTTCCTACATCGAAAACATGCATGAGAAACCCAGAAGATGGTACACCGTGTGATGGGGAAAGGTTTCTAAAACGCACCTCATTTCTCATCTCCTTGTGCCCGGGTTCGCCATTCCAGCCGCTTTACTAGCAATCTCCCTACTTGGAGCATCAGCACCTTTAACCTCCTGTTCCGTACAGGTTGCAATTTGTCCTGAGGATGAACGGGAAGACGGGGAACCAACGAGAGACTAGCTCTTGGTGTCGGGACAGGCACAGGTCACTCTATTTTCCCATCAGGAAGAAGAATTAACCACAGGCTCAGCCTGCCCCCCGGAACCAGAACAGGGCCTGAAGCCATCCTGCGCTTTTGCGGCCAGCTCCCAAAAAAGCGAGTTGTAAAATGGAGGTTCAGGGCACTGCAATTCACAAACCTGCAGAGTTATAAATGATAACTCTCGTCCACAAATATATTGAGGGAAGGCAAAGAAGAGGATTTGAAATCAAGGCAGAATTGCACGAAACAGATTTCAGGAGGTAGATACGAATCGCCTTTAAAGCACAAGAAAAGCGGCAAAACGTTGACAATGATGCCCTTGGCCAAAAAGGGCGTATGCGTTTTTTCCTGAATATATTCAGGAAAAAACGCATACGCCCTTTTTGGCCAACCAAGCAACCTGGAAAGGCAAATCAGCGCTACAGAGAAGTCTCGCTTCCCATCGGTCAAAAGGGCCATGCTGAAAAAAGTGTCAAAACCAGAAATGCAGGACAGGCCATGGAGAAATGGGAGCCTTGCTACACTGATGGGTGGGATGTAAATTGCCAACAGCCACTCTGGAGAAGTGTACGGTGTGTCCTGAAACGTCTGAAAAACACAGCTTAGAGAGCATAGGGCACTTCCACTCATGGGGGTATAAATTGGGAAAATTAAAAATCAGCAAGACACAAGCACCCCAAAGTTGAGGGCTGCTCTTTTGACAAGGACCTCCACTTCATTCCACCTTAAATATCCCAGGAAAGAGAAAAATGGATAAAGAAGTTGTGGTCCTTATGTACAATGGAATATCACTCAGCCATGCAATCAGTGTCATAATGTTAGTAGCAGCATGATGAGTGGATTTAGGTACGACGATTCTAAGTGAAATAAGTCACACAGAAAAGGACACTTCTCATAAGGTATCACTGATAGAGGGAATGTAAAAACCGTTACACTTGAACTGAATTACAAAACAGAACAGAGTCACACATGCAGAATACACACTATGGCTGCTTAACGGGAAAGGTGAGGTGGGGTGATACATAAAACAAGGGTATCAAATTAGCTCAGATACCGTTCCATAAACCCAATATGTAGTAGACAAGACCTACTCCTTGCTCAGAGAACTGGACTCAACACGCCCTATTCACCGCACAAGAATATATCTGACTAGTAATAATCTTAAAGCCTATGTATTGATATCTCTCTGTTAGTGTGTCAAGTGGGTGGAAAGCGGCATAAACACAGCCGTGAAAAGCAGCTAAACCCCATTATGAAAATAAATTACTTTGAAAAACCCATGAAACAACGACAGTGAAAGAGACAGAAATTCTTACACAATGAGTTCAGGGGCTGTGATGCAACCTGGATTGACCATATCTAGACCCACAGCTGGATGAGACATAAGGGTGGACACTCTTGGGGCTGAGAGGTTTGGTGAGGTTGGGTGAGCAAACGCAGACCCTTTAAAGTAATACTGCGTGGTACCCATCGCATGGGTCCCAAATCTCCAGCTTCAAGGGCATCTTCCTACATCGAAAACATGCATGAGAAACCCAGAAGATGGTACACCGTGTGATGGGGAAAGGTTTCTAAAACGCACCTCATTTCTCATCTCCTTGTGCCCGGGTTCGCCATTCCAGCCGCTTTACTAGCAATCTCCCTACTTGGAGCATCAGCACCTTTAACCTCCTGTTCTGTACAGGTTGCAATTTGTCCTGAGGATGAACGGGAAGACGGGGAACCAACGAGAGACTAGCTCTTGGTGTTGGGACAGGCACAGGTCACTCTATTTTCCCATCAGGAAGAAGAATTAACCACAGGCTCAGCCTGCCCCCCGGAACCAGAACAGGGCCTGAAGCCATCCTGCGCTTTTGCGGCCAGCTCCCAAAAAAGCGAGGTGTAAAATGGAGGTTCAGGGCACTGCAATTCACAAACCTGCAGAGTTATAAATGATAACTCTCGTCCACAAATATATAGTGGGAAGGCAAAGAAGAGGATTTGAAATCAAGGCAGAATTGCACGAAACAGATTTCAGGAGGTAGATACGAATCGCCTTTAAAGCACATGAAAAGCGGCAAAACGTTGACAATGATGCCCTTGGCCAAAAAGGGCGTATGCGTTTTTTCCTGAATATATTCAGGAAAAAACGCATACGCCCTTTTTGGCCAACCAAGCAACCTGGAAAGGCAAATCAGCGCTACAGAGAAGTCTCGCTTCCCATCGGTCAAAAGGGCCATGCTGAAAAAAGTGTCAAAACCAGAAATGCAGGACAGGCCATGGAGAAATGGGAGCCTTGCTACACTGATGGGCGGGATGTAAATTGCCAACAGCCACTCTGGAGAAGTGTACGGTGTGTCCTGAAACATCTGAAAAACACAGCTTAGAGAGCATAGGGCACTTCCACTCATGGGGGTATAAATTGGGAAAATGAAAAATCAGCAAGACACAAGCACCCCAAAGTTGAGGGCTGCTCTGTTGACAAGGACCTCCACTTCATTCCACCTTAAATATCCCAGGAAAGAGAAAAATGGATAAAGAAGTTGTGGTCCTTATGTACAATGGAATATCACTCAGCCATGAAATCAATGTCATAATGTTAGTAGCAGCATGATGAGTGGATTTAGGTACGACGATTCTAAGTGAAATAAGTCACACAGAAAAGGACACTTCTCATAAGGTATCACTGATAGAGGGAATGTAAAAACCGTTACACTTGAACTGAATTACAAAACAGAACAGAGTCACACATGCAGAAAACACACTATGGCTGCTTAACGGGAAAGGTGAGGTGGGGTGATACATAAAACAAGGGTATCAAATTAGCTCAGATACCGTTCCATAAACCCAATATGTAGTAGACAAGACCTACTCCTTGCTCAGAGAACTGGACTCAACACGCCCTATTCACCGCACAAGAATATATCTGACTAGTAATAATCTTAAAGCCTATGTATTGATATCTCTCTGTTAGTGTGTCAAGTGGGTGGAAAGCGGCATAAACACAGCCGTGAAAAGCAGCTAAACCCCATTATGAAAATAAATTACTTTGAAAAACCCATGAAACAACGACAGTGAAAGAGATAGAAATTCTTACACAATGAGTTCAGGGGCTGTGATGCAACCTGGATTGACCATATCTAGACCCACAGGTGGATGAGACATAAGGGTGGACACTCTTGGGGCTGAGAGGTTTGGTGAGGTTGGGTGAGCAAACGCAGACCCTTTAAAGTAATACTGCGTGGTACCCATCGCATGGGTCCCAAATCTCCAGGTTCAAGGGCATCTTCCTACATCGAAAACATGCATGAGAAACCCAGAAGATGGTACACCGTGTGATGGGGAAAGGTTTCTAAAACGCACCTCATTTCTCATCTCCTTGTGCCCGGGTTAGCCATTCCAGCCGCTTTACTAGCAATCTCCCTACTTGGAGCATCAGCACCTTTAACCTCCTGTTCCGTACAGGTTGCAATTTGTCCTGAGGATGAACGGGAAGACGGGGAACCAACGAGAGACTAGCTCTTGGTGTTGGGACAGGCACAGGTCACTCTATTTTCCCATCAGGAAGAAGAATTAACCACAGGCTCAGCCTGCCCCCCGGAACCAGAACAGGGCCTGAAGCCATCCTGCGCTTTTGCGGCCAGCTCCCAAAAAAGCGAGTTGTAAAATGGAGGTTCAGGGCACTGCAATTCACAAACCTGCAGAGTTATAAATGATAACTCTCGTCCACAAATATATTGAGGGAAGGCAAAGAAGAGGATTTGAAATCAAGGCAGAATTGCACGAAACAGATTTCAGGAGGTAGATACGAATCGCCTTTAAAGCACATGAAAAGCGGCAAAACGTTGACAATGATGCCCTTGGCCAAAAAGGGCGTATGCGTTTTTTCCTGAATATATTCAGGAAAAAACGCATACGCCCTTTTTGGCCAACCAAGCAACCTGGAAAGGCAAATCAGCGCTACAGAGAAGTCTCGCTTCCCATCGGTCAAAAGGGCCATGCTGAAAAAAGTGTCAAAACCAGAAATGCAGGACAGGCCATGGAGAAATGGGAGCCTTGCTACACTGATGGGCGGGATGTAAATTGCCAACAGCCACTCTGGAGAAGTGCACGGTGTGTCCTGAAACATCTGAAAAACACAGCTTAGAGAGCATAGGGCACTTCCACTCATGGGGGTATAAATTGGGAAAATGAAAAATCAGCAAGACACAAGCACCCCAAAGTTGAGGGCTGCTCTGTTGACAAGGACCTCCACTTCATTCCACCTTAAATATCCCAGGAAAGAGAAAAATGGATAAAGAAGTTGTGGTCCTTATGTACAATGGAATATCACTCAGCCATGAAATCAATGTCATAATGTTAGTAGCAGCATGATGAGTGGATTTAGGTACGACGATTCTAAGTGAAATAAGTCACACAGAAAAGGACACTTCTCATAAGGTATCACTGATAGAGGGAATGTAAAAACCGTTACACTTGAACTGAATTACAAAACAGAACAGAGTCACACATGCAGAAAACACACTATGGCTGCTTAACGGGAAAGGTGAGGTGGGGTGATACATAAAACAAGGGTATCAAATTAGCTCAGATACCGTTCCATAAACCCAATATGTAGTAGACAAGACCTACTCCTTGCTCAGAGAACTGGACTCAACACGCCCTATTCACCGCACAAGAATATATCTGACTAGTAATAATCTTAAAGCCTATGTATTGATATCTCTCTGTTAGTGTGTCAAGTGGGTGGAAAGCGGCATAAACACAGCCGTGAAAAGCAGCTAAACCCCATTATGAAAATAAATTACTTTGAAAAACCCATGAAACAACGACAGTGAAAGAGATAGAAATTCTTACACAATGAGTTCAGGGGCTGTGATGCAACCTGGATTGACCATATCTAGACCCACAGCTGGATGAGACATAAGGGTGGACACTCTTGGGGCTGAGAGGTTTGGTGAGGTTGGGTGAGCAAACGCAGACCCTTTAAAGTAATACTGCGTGGTACCCATCGCATGGGTCCCAAATCTCCAGCTTCAAGGGCATCTTCCTACATCGAAAACATGCATGAGAAACCCAGAAGATGGTACACCGTGTGATGGGGAAAGGTTTCTAAAACGCACCTCATTTCTCATCTCCTTGTGCCCGGGTTCGCCATTCCAGCCACTTTACTAGCAATCTCCCTACTTGGAGCATCAGCACCTTTAACCTCCTGTTCCGTACAGGTTGCAATTTGTCCTGAGGATGAACGGGAAGACGGGGAACCAACGAGAGACTAGCTCTTGGTGTTGGGACAGGCACAGGTCACTCTATTTTCCCATCAGGAAGAAGAATTAACCACAGGCTCAGCCTGCCCCCCGGAACCAGAACAGGGCCTGAAGCCATCCTGCGCTTTTGCGGCCAGCTCCCAAAAAAGCGAGTTGTAAAATGGAGGTTCAGGGCACTGCAATTCACAAACCTGCAGAGTTATAAATGATAACTCTCGTCCACAAATATATAGAGGGAAGGCAAAGAAGAGGATTTGAATTCAAGGCAGAATTGCACGAAACAGATTTCAGGAGGTAGATACGAATCGCCTTTAAAGCACATGAAAAGCGGCAAAACGTTGACAATGATGCCCTTGGCCAAAAAGGGCGTATGCGTTTTTTCCTGAATATATTCAGGAAAAAACGCATACGCCCTTTTTGGCCAACCAAGCAACCTGGAAAGGCAAATCAGCGCTACAGAGAAGTCTCGCTTCCCATCAGTCAAAAGGGCCATGCTGAAAAAAGTGTCAAAACCAGAAATGCAGGACAGGCCATGGAGAAATGAGAGCCTTGCTACACTGATGGGCGGGATGTAAATTGCCAACAGCCACTCGGGAGAAGTGCACGGTGTGTCCTGAAACATCTGAAAAACACAGCTTAGAGAGCATAGGGCACTTCCACTCATGGGGGTATAAATTGGGAAAATGAAAAATCAGCAAGACACAAGCACCCCAATGTTGAGGGCTGCTCTGTTGACAAGGACCTCCACTTCATTCCACCTTAAATATCCCAGGAAAGAGAAAAATGGATAAAGAAGTTGTGGTCCTTATGTACAATGGAATATCACTCAGCCATGAAATCAATGTCATAATGTTAGTAGCAGCATGATGAGTGGATTTAGGTACGACGATTCTAAGTGAAATAAGTCACACAGAAAAGGACACTTCTCATAAGGTATCACTGATAGAGGGAATGTAAAAACCGTTACACTTGAACTGAATTACAAAACAGAACAGAGTCACACATGCAGAATACACACTATGGCTGCTTAACGGGAAAGGTGAGGTGGGGTGATACATAAAACAAGGGTATCAAATTAGCTCAGATACCGTTCCATAAACCCAATATGTAGTAGACAAGACCTACTCCTTGCTCAGAGAACTGGACTCAACACGCCCTATTCACCGCACAAGAATATATCTGACTAGTAATAATCTTAAAGCCTATGTATTGATATCTCTCTGTTAGTGTGTCAAGTGGGTGGAAAGCGGCATAAACACAGCCGTGAAAAGCAGCTAAACCCCATTATGAAAATAAATTACTTTGAAAAACCCATGAAACAACGACAGTGAAAGAGACAGAAATTCTTACACAATGAGTTCAGGGGCTGTGATGCAACCTGGATTGACCATATCTAGACCCACAGCTGGATGAGACATAAGGGTGGACACTCTTGGGGCTGAGAGGTTTGGTGAGGTTGGGTGAGCAAACGCAGACCCTTTAAAGTAATACTGCGTGGTACCCATCGCATGGGTCCCAAATCTCCAGCTTCAAGGGCATCTTCCTACATCGAAAACATGCATGAGAAACCCAGAAGATGGTACACCGTGTGATGGGGAAAGGTTTCTAAAACGCACCTCATTTCTCATCTCCTTGTGCCCGGGTTCGCCATTCCAGCCGCTTTACTAGCAATCTCCCTACTTGGAGCATCAGCACCTTTAACCTCCTGTTCTGTACAGGTTGCAATTTGTCCTGAGGATGAACGGGAAGACGGGGAACCAACGAGAGACTAGCTCTTGGTGTTGGGACAGGCACAGGTCACTCTATTTTCCCATCAGGAAGAAGAATTAACCACAGGCTCAGCCTGCCCCCCGGAACCAGAACAGGGCCTGAAGCCATCCTGCGCTTTTGCGGCCAGCTCCCAAAAAAGCGAGGTGTAAAATGGAGGTTCAGGGCACTGCAATTCACAAACCTGCAGAGTTATAAATGATAACTCTCGTCCACAAATATATAGTGGGAAGGCAAAGAAGAGGATTTGAAATCAAGGCAGAATTGCACGAAACAGATTTCAGGAGGTAGATACGAATCGCCTTTAAAGCACATGAAAAGCGGCAAAACGTTGACAATGATGCCCTTGGCCAAAAAGGGCGTATGCGTTTTTTCCTGAATATATTCAGGAAAAAACGCATACGCCCTTTTTGGCCAACCAAGCAACCTGGAAAGGCAAATCAGCGCTACAGAGAAGTCTCGCTTCCCATCGGTCAAAAGGGCCATGCTGAAAAAAGTGTCAAAACCAGAAATGCAGGACAGGCCATGGAGAAATGGGAGCCTTGCTACACTGATGGGCGGGATGTAAATTGCCAACAGCCACTCTGGAGAAGTGTACGGTGTGTCCTGAAACATCTGAAAAACACAGCTTAGAGAGCATAGGGCACTTCCACTCATGGGGGTATAAATTGGGAAAATGAAAAATCAGCAAGACACAAGCACCCCAAAGTTGAGGGCTGCTCTGTTGACAAGGACCTCCACTTCATTCCACCTTAAATATCCCAGGAAAGAGAAAAATGGATAAAGAAGTTGTGGTCCTTATGTACAATGGAATATCACTCAGCCATGAAATCAATGTCATAATGTTAGTAGCAGCATGATGAGTGGATTTAGGTACGACGATTCTAAGTGAAATAAGTCACACAGAAAAGGACACTTCTCATAAGGTATCACTGATAGAGGGAATGTAAAAACCGTTACACTTGAACTGAATTACAAAACAGAACAGAGTCACACATGCAGAAAACACACTATGGCTGCTTAACGGGAAAGGTGAGGTGGGGTGATACATAAAACAAGGGTATCAAATTAGCTCAGATACCGTTCCATAAACCCAATATGTAGTAGACAAGACCTACTCCTTGCTCAGAGAACTGGACTCAACACGCCCTATTCACCGCACAAGAATATATCTGACTAGTAATAATCTTAAAGCCTATGTATTGATATCTCTCTGTTAGTGTGTCAAGTGGGTGGAAAGCGGCATAAACACAGCCGTGAAAAGCAGCTAAACCCCATTATGAAAATAAATTACTTTGAAAAACCCATGAAACAACGACAGTGAAAGAGATAGAAATTCTTACACAATGAGTTCAGGGGCTGTGATGCAACCTGGATTGACCATATCTAGACCCACAGGTGGATGAGACATAAGGGTGGACACTCTTGGGGCTGAGAGGTTTGGTGAGGTTGGGTGAGCAAACGCAGACCCTTTAAAGTAATACTGCGTGGTACCCATCGCATGGGTCCCAAATCTCCAGGTTCAAGGGCATCTTCCTACATCGAAAACATGCATGAGAAACCCAGAAGATGGTACACCGTGTGATGGGGAAAGGTTTCTAAAACGCACCTCATTTCTCATCTCCTTGTGCCCGGGTTAGCCATTCCAGCCGCTTTACTAGCAATCTCCCTACTTGGAGCATCAGCACCTTTAACCTCCTGTTCCGTACAGGTTGCAATTTGTCCTGAGGATGAACGGGAAGACGGGGAACCAACGAGAGACTAGCTCTTGGTGTTGGGACAGGCACAGGTCACTCTATTTTCCCATCAGGAAGAAGAATTAACCACAGGCTCAGCCTGCCCCCCGGAACCAGAACAGGGCCTGAAGCCATCCTGCGCTTTTGCGGCCAGCTCCCAAAAAAGCGAGTTGTAAAATGGAGGTTCAGGGCACTGCAATTCACAAACCTGCAGAGTTATAAATGATAACTCTCGTCCACAAATATATTGAGGGAAGGCAAAGAAGAGGATTTGAAATCAAGGCAGAATTGCACGAAACAGATTTCAGGAGGTAGATACGAATCGCCTTTAAAGCACATGAAAAGCGGCAAAACGTTGACAATGATGCCCTTGGCCAAAAAGGGCGTATGCGTTTTTTCCTGAATATATTCAGGAAAAAACGCATACGCCCTTTTTGGCCAACCAAGCAACCTGGAAAGGCAAATCAGCGCTACAGAGAAGTCTCGCTTCCCATCGGTCAAAAGGGCCATGCTGAAAAAAGTGTCAAAACCAGAAATGCAGGACAGGCCATGGAGAAATGGGAGCCTTGCTACACTGATGGGCGGGATGTAAATTGCCAACAGCCACTCTGGAGAAGTGCACGGTGTGTCCTGAAACATCTGAAAAACACAGCTTAGAGAGCATAGGGCACTTCCACTCATGGGGGTATAAATTGGGAAAATGAAAAATCAGCAAGACACAAGCACCCCAAAGTTGAGGGCTGCTCTGTTGACAAGGACCTCCACTTCATTCCACCTTAAATATCCCAGGAAAGAGAAAAATGGATAAAGAAGTTGTGGTCCTTATGTACAATGGAATATCACTCAGCCATGAAATCAATGTCATAATGTTAGTAGCAGCATGATGAGTGGATTTAGGTACGACGATTCTAAGTGAAATAAGTCACACAGAAAAGGACACTTCTCATAAGGTATCACTGATAGAGGGAATGTAAAAACCGTTACACTTGAACTGAATTACAAAACAGAACAGAGTCACACATGCAGAAAACACACTATGGCTGCTTAACGGGAAAGGTGAGGTGGGGTGATACATAAAACAAGGGTATCAAATTAGCTCAGATACCGTTCCATAAACCCAATATGTAGTAGACAAGACCTACTCCTTGCTCAGAGAACTGGACTCAACACGCCCTATTCACCGCACAAGAATATATCTGACTAGTAATAATCTTAAAGCCTATGTATTGATATCTCTCTGTTAGTGTGTCAAGTGGGTGGAAAGCGGCATAAACACAGCCGTGAAAAGCAGCTAAACCCCATTATGAAAATAAATTACTTTGAAAAACCCATGAAACAACGACAGTGAAAGAGATAGAAATTCTTACACAATGAGTTCAGGGGCTGTGATGCAACCTGGATTGACCATATCTAGACCCACAGCTGGATGAGACATAAGGGTGGACACTCTTGGGGCTGAGAGGTTTGGTGAGGTTGGGTGAGCAAACGCAGACCCTTTAAAGTAATACTGCGTGGTACCCATCGCATGGTTCCCAAATCTCCAGCTTCAAGGGCATCTTCCTACATCGAAAACATGCATGAGAAACCCAGAAGATGGTACACCGTGTGATGGGGAAAGGTTTCTAAAACGCACCTCATTTCTCATCTCCTTGTGCCCGGGTTCGCCATTCCAGCCACTTTACTAGCAATCTCCCTACTTGGAGCATCAGCACCTTTAACCTCCTGTTCCGTACAGGTTGCAATTTGTCCTGAGGATGAACGGGAAGACGGGGAACCAACGAGAGACTAGCTCTTGGTGTTGGGACAGGCACAGGTCACTCTATTTTCCCATCAGGAAGAAGAATTAACCACAGGCTCAGCCTGCCCCCCGGAACCAGAACAGGGCCTGAAGCCATCCTGCGCTTTTGCGGCCAGCTCCCAAAAAAGCGAGTTGTAAAATGGAGGTTCAGGGCACTGCAATTCACAAACCTGCAGAGTTATAAATGATAACTCTCGTCCACAAATATATAGAGGGAAGGCAAAGAAGAGGATTTGAATTCAAGGCAGAATTGCACGAAACAGATTTCAGGAGGTAGATACGAATCGCCTTTAAAGCACATGAAAAGCGGCAAAACGTTGACAATGATGCCCTTGGCCAAAAAGGGCGTATGCGTTTTTTCCTGAATATATTCAGGAAAAAACGCATACGCCCTTTTTGGCCAACCAAGCAACCTGGAAAGGCAAATCAGCGCTACAGAGAAGTCTCGCTTCCCATCAGTCAAAAGGGCCATGCTGAAAAAAGTGTCAAAACCAGAAATGCAGGACAGGCCATGGAGAAATGAGAGCCTTGCTACACTGATGGGCGGGATGTAAATTGCCAACAGCCACTCGGGAGAAGTGCACGGTGTGTCCTGAAACATCTGAAAAACACAGCTTAGAGAGCATAGGGCACTTCCACTCATGGGGGTATAAATTGGGAAAATGAAAAATCAGCAAGACACAAGCACCCCAATGTTGAGGGCTGCTCTGTTGACAAGGACCTCCACTTCATTCCACCTTAAATATCCCAGGAAAGAGAAAAATGGATAAAGAAGTTGTGGTCCTTATGTACAATGGAATATCACTCAGCCATGAAATCAATGTCATAATGTTAGTAGCAGCATGATGAGTGGATTTAGGTACGACGATTCTAAGTGAAATAAGTCACACAGAAAAGGACACTTCTCATAAGGTATCACTGATAGAGGGAATGTAAAAACCGTTACACTTGAACTGAATTACAAAACAGAACAGAGTCACACATGCCGAAAACACACTATGGCTGCTTAACGGGAAAGGTGAGGTGGGGTGATACATAAAACAAGGGTATCAAATTAGCTCAGATACCGTTCCATAAACCCAATATGTAGTAGACAAGACCTACTCCTTGCTCAGAGAACTGGACTCAACACGCCCTATTCACCGCACAAGAATATATCTGACTAGTAATAATCTTAAAGCCTATGTATTGATATCTCTCTGTTAGTGTGTCAAGTGGGTGGAAAGCGGCATAAACACAGCCGTGAAAAGCAGCTAAACCCCATTATGAAAATAAATTACTTTGAAAAACCCATGAAACAACGACAGTGAAAGAGATAGAAATTCTTACACAATGAGTTCAGGGGCTGTGATGCAACCTGGATTGACCATATCTAGACCCACAGCTGGATGAGACATAAGGGTGGACACTCTTGGGGCTGAGAGGTTTGGTGAGGTTGGGTGAGCAAACGCAGACCCTTTAAAGTAATACTGCGTGGTACCCATCGCATGGGTCCCAAATCTCCAGCTTCAAGGGCATCTTCCTACATCGAAAACATGCATGAGAAACCCAGAAGATGGTACACCGTGTGATGGGGAAAGGTTTCTAAAACGCACCTCATTTCTCATCTCCTTGTGCCCGGGTTCGCCATTCCAGCCACTTTACTAGCAATCTCCCTACTTGGAGCATCAGCACCTTTAACCTCCTGTTCCGTACAGGTTGCAATTTGTCCTGAGGATGAACGGGAAGACGGGGAACCAACGAGAGACTAGCTCTTGGTGTCGGGACAGGCACAGGTCACTCTATTTTCCCATCAGGAAGAAGAATTAACCACAGGCTCAGCCTGCCCCCCGGAACCAGAACAGGGCCTGAAGCCATCCTGCGCTTTTGCGGCCAGCTCCCAAAAAAGCGAGTTGTAAAATGGAGGTTCAGGGCACTGCAATTCACAAACCTGCAGAGTTATAAATGATAACTCTCGTCCACAAATATATAGAGGGAAGGCAAAGAAGAGGATTTGAATTCAAGGCAGAATTGCACGAAACAGATTTCAGGAGGTAGATACGAATCGCCTTTAAAGCACATGAAAAGCGGCAAAACGTTGACAATGATGCCCTTGGCCAAAAAGGGCGTATGCGTTTTTTCCTGAATATATTCAGGAAAAAACGCATACGCCCTTTTTGGCCAACCAAGCAACCTGGAAAGGCAAATCAGCGCTACAGAGAAGTCTCGCTTCCCATCAGTCAAAAGGGCCATGCTGAAAAAAGTGTCAAAACCAGAAATGCAGGACAGGCCATGGAGAAATGAGAGCCTTGCTACACTGATGGGCGGGATGTAAATTGCCAACAGCCACTCGGGAGAAGTGCACGGTGTGTCCTGAAACATCTGAAAAACACAGCTTAGAGAGCATAGGGCACTTCCACTCATGGGGGTATAAATTGGGAAAATGAAAAATCAGCAAGACACAAGCACCCCAATGTTGAGGGCTGCTCTGTTGACAAGGACCTCCACTTCATTCCACCTTCAATATCCCAGGAAAGAGAAAAATGGATAAAGAAGTTGTGGTCCTTATGTACAATGGAATATCACTCAGCCATGAAATCAATGTCATAATGTTAGTAGCAGCATGATGAGTGGATTTAGGTACGACGATTCTAAGTGAAATAAGTCACACAGAAAAGGACACTTCTCATAAGGTATCACTGATAGAGGGAATGTAAAAACCGTTACACTTGAACTGAATTACAAAACAGAACAGAGTCACACATGCCGAAAACACACTATGGCTGCTTAACGGGAAAGGTGAGGTGGGGTGATACATAAAACAAGGGTATCAAATTAGCTCAGATACCGTTCCATAAACCCAATATGTAGTAGACAAGACCTACTCCTTGCTCAGAGAACTGGACTCAACACGCCCTATTCACCGCACAAGAATATATCTGACTAGTAATAATCTTAAAGCCTATGTATTGATATCTCTCTGTTAGTGTGTCAAGTGGGTGGAAAGCGGCATAAACACAGCCGTGAAAAGCAGCTAAACCCCATTATGAAAATAAATTACTTTGAAAAACCCATGAAACAACGACAGTGAAAGAGATAGAAATTCTTACACAATGAGTTCAGGGGCTGTGATGCAACCTGGATTGACCATATCTAGACCCACAGCTGGATGAGACATAAGGGTGGACACTCTTGGGGCTGAGAGGTTTGGTGAGGTTGGGTGAGCAAACGCAGACCCTTTAAAGTAATACTGCGTGGTACCCATCGCATGGGTCCCAAATCTCCAGCTTCAAGGGCATCTTCCTACATCGAAAACATGCATGAGAAACCCAGAAGATGGTACACCGTGTGATGGGGAAAGGTTTCTAAAACGCACCTCATTTCTCATCTCCTTGTGCCCGGGTTCGCCATTCCAGCCGCTTTACTAGCAATCTCCCTACTTGGAGCATCAGCACCTTTAACCTCCTGTTCCGTACAGGTTGCAATTTGTCCTGAGGATGAACGGGAAGACGGGGAACCAACGAGAGACTAGCTCTTGGTGTTGGGACAGGCACAGGTCACTCTATTTTCCCATTAGGAAGAAGAATTAACCACAGGCTCAGCCTGCCCCCCGGAACCAGAACAGGGCCTGAAGCCATCCTGCGCTTTTGCGGCCAGCTCCCAAAAAAGCGAGTTGTAAAATGGAGGTTCAGGGCACTGCAATTCACAAACCTGCAGAGTTATAAATGATAACTCTCGTCCACAAATATATTGAGGGAAGGCAAAGAAGAGGATTTGAAATCAAGGCAGAATTGCACGAAACAGATTTCAGGAGGTAGATACGAATCGCCCTTCAAGCACATGAAAAGCGGCAAAACGTTGACAATGATGCCCTTGGCCAAAAAGGGCGTATGCGTTTTTTCCTGAATATATTCAGGAAAAAACGCATACGCCCTTTTTGGCCAACCAAGCAACCTGGAAAGGCAAATCGGCGCTACAGAGAAGTCTCGCTTCCCATCGGTCAAAAGGGCCATGCTGAAAAAAGTGTCAAAACCAGAAATGCAGGACAGGCCATGGAGAAATGGGAGCCTTGCTACACTGATGGGCGGGATGTAAATTGCCAACAGCCACTCGGGAGAAGTGCACGGTGTGTCCTGAAACATCTGAAAAACACAGCTTAGAGAGCATAGGGCATTTCCACTCATGGGGGTATAAATTGGGAAAATGAAAAATCAGCAAGACACAAGCACCCCAAAGTTGAGGGCTGCTCTGTTGACAAGGACCTCCACTTCATTCCACCTTAAATATCCCAGGAAAGAGAAAAATGGATAAAGAAGTTGTGGTCCTTATGTACAATGGAATATCACTCAGCCATGAAATCAATGTCATAAGGTTAGTAGCAGCATGATGAGTGGATTTAGGTACGACGATTCTAAGTGAAATAAGTCACACAGAAAAGGACACTTCTCATAAGGTATCACTGATAGAGGGAATGTAAAAACCGTTACACTTGAACTGAATTACAAAACAGAACAGAGTCACACATGCAGAAAACACACTATGGCTGCTTAACGGGAAAGGTGAGGTGGGGTGATACATAAAACAAGGGTATCAAATTAGCTCAGATACCGTTCCATAAACCCAATATGTAGTAGACAAGACCTACTCCTTGCTCAGAGAACTGGACTCAACACGCCCTATTCACCGCACAAGAATATATCTGACTAGTAATAATCTTAAAGCCTATGTATTGATATCTCTCTGTTAGTGTGTCAAGTGGGTGGAAAGCGGCATAAACACAGCCGTGAAAAGCAGCTAAACCCCATTATGAAAATAAATTACTTTGAAAAACCCATGAAACAACGACAGTGAAAGAGATAGAAATTCTTACACAATGAGTTCAGGGGCTGTGATGCAACCTGGATTGACCATATCTAGACCCACAGCTGGATGAGACATAAGGGTGGACACTCTTGGGGCTGAGAGGTTTGGTGAGGTTGGGTGAGCAAACGCAGACCCTTTAAAGTAATACTGCGTGGTACCCATCGCATGGGTCCCAAATCTCCAGCTTCAAGGGCATCTTCCTACATCGAAAACATGCATGAGAAACCCAGAAGATGGTACACCGTGTGATGGGGAAAGGTTTCTAAAACGCACCTCATTTCTCATCTCCTTGTGCCCGGGTTAGCCATTCCAGCCGCTTTACTAGCAATCTCCCTACTTGGAGCATCAGCACCTTTAACCTCCTGTTCCGTACAGGTTGCAATTTGTCCTGAGGATGAACGGGAAGACGGGGAACCAACGAGAGACTAGCTCTTGGTGTCGGGACAGGCACAGGTCACTCTATTTTCCCATCAGGAAGAAGAATTAACCACAGGCTCAGCCTGCCCCCCGGAACCAGAACAGGGCCTGAAGCCATCCTGCGCTTTTGCGGCCAGCTCCCAAAAAAGCGAGTTGTAAAATGGAGGTTCAGGGCACTGCAATTCACAAACCTGCAGAGTTATAAATGATAACTCTCGTCCACAAATATATTGAGGGAAGGCAAAGAAGAGGATTTGAAATCAAGGCAGAATTGCACGAAACAGATTTCAGGAGGTAGATACGAATCGCCTTTAAAGCACAAGAAAAGCGGCAAAACGTTGACAATGATGCCCTTGGCCAAAAAGGGCGTATGCGTTTTTTCCTGAATATATTCAGGAAAAAACGCATACGCCCTTTTTGGCCAACCAAGCAACCTGGAAAGGCAAATCAGCGCTACAGAGAAGTCTCGCTTCCCATCGGTCAAAAGGGCCATGCTGAAAAAAGTGTCAAAACCAGAAATGCAGGACAGGCCATAGAGAAATGGGAGCCTTGCTACACTGATGGGTGGGATGTAAATTGCCAACAGCCACTCTGGAGAAGTGTACGGTGTGTCCTGAAACGTCTGAAAAACACAGCTTAGAGAGCATAGGGCACTTCCACTCATGGGGGTATAAATTGGGAAAATTAAAAATCAGCAAGACACAAGCACCCCAAAGTTGAGGGCTGCTCTTTTGACAAGGACCTCCACTTCATTCCACCTTAAATATCCCAGGAAAGAGAAAAATGGATAAAGAAGTTGTGGTCCTTATGTACAATGGAATATCACTCAGCCATGCAATCAGTGTCATAATGTTAGTAGCAGCATGATGAGTGGATTTAGGTACGACGATTCTAAGTGAAATAAGTCACACAGAAAAGGACACTTCTCATAAGGTATCACTGATAGAGGGAATGTAAAAACCGTTACACTTGAACTGAATTACAAAACAGAACAGAGTCACACATGCAGAATACACACTATGGCTGCTTAACGGGAAAGGTGAGGTGGGGTGATACATAAAACAAGGGTATCAAATTAGCTCAGATACCGTTCCATAAACCCAATATGTAGTAGACAAGACCTACTCCTTGCTCAGAGAACTGGACTCAACACGCCCTATTCACCGCACAAGAATATATCTGACTAGTAATAATCTTAAAGCCTATGTATTGATATCTCTCTGTTAGTGTGTCAAGTGGGTGGAAAGCGGCATAAACACAGCCGTGAAAAGCAGCTAAACCCCATTATGAAATTAAATTACTTTGAAAAACCCATGAAACAACGACAGTGAAAGAGACAGAAATTCTTACACAATGAGTTCAGGGGTGTGATGCAACCTGGATTGACCATATCTAGACCCACAGCTGGATGAGACATAAGGGTGGACACTCTTGGGGCTGAGAGGTTTGGTGAGGTTGGGTGAGCAAACGCAGACCCTTTAAAGTAATACTGCGTGGTACCCATCGCATGGGTCCCAAATCTCCAGCTTCAAGGGCATCTTCCTACATCGAAAACATGCATGAGAAACCCAGAAGATGGTACACCGTGTGATGGGGAAAGGTTTCTAAAACGCACCTCATTTCTCATCTCCTTGTGCCCGGGTTCGCCATTCCAGCCGCTTTACTAGCAATCTCCCTACTTGGAGCATCAGCACCTTTAACCTCCTGTTCCGTACAGGTTGCAATTTGTCCTGAGGATGAACGGGAAGACGGGGAACCAACGAGAGACTAGCTCTTGGTGTCGGGACAGGCACAGGTCACTCTATTTTCCCATCAGGAAGAAGAATTAACCACAGGCTCAGCCTGCCCCCCGGAACCAGAACAGGGCCTGAAGCCATCCTGCGCTTTTGCGGCCAGCTCCCAAAAAAGCGAGTTGTAAAATGGAGGTTCAGGGCACTGCAATTCACAAACCTGCAGAGTTATAAATGATAACTCTCGTCCACAAATATATTGAGGGAAGGCAAAGAAGAGGATTTGAAATCAAGGCAGAATTGCACGAAACAGATTTCAGGAGGTAGATACGAATCGCCTTTAAAGCACAAGAAAAGCGGCAAAACGTTGACAATGATGCCCTTGGCCAAAAAGGGCGTATGCGTTTTTTCCTGAATATATTCAGGAAAAAACGCATACGCCCTTTTTGGCCAACCAAGCAACCTGGAAAGGCAAATCAGCGCTACAGAGAAGTCTCGCTTCCCATCGGTCAAAAGGGCCATGCTGAAAAAAGTGTCAAAACCAGAAATGCAGGACAGGCCATGGAGAAATGGGAGCCTTGCTACACTGATGGGTGGGATGTAAATTGCCAACAGCCACTCTGGAGAAGTGTACGGTGTGTCCTGAAACGTCTGAAAAACACAGCTTAGAGAGCATAGGGCACTTCCACTCATGGGGGTATAAATTGGGAAAATTAAAAATCAGCAAGACACAAGCACCCCAAAGTTGAGGGCTGCTCTTTTGACAAGGACCTCCACTTCATTCCACCTTAAATATCCCAGGAAAGAGAAAAATGGATAAAGAAGTTGTGGTCCTTATGTACAATGGAATATCACTCAGCCATGCAATCAGTGTCATAATGTTAGTAGCAGCATGATGAGTGGATTTAGGTACGACGATTCTAAGTGAAATAAGTCACACAGAAAAGGACACTTCTCATAAGGTATCACTGATAGAGGGAATGTAAAAACCGTTACACTTGAACTGAATTACAAAACAGAACAGAGTCACACATGCAGAATACACACTATGGCTGCTTAACGGGAAAGGTGAGGTGGGGTGATACATAAAACAAGGGTATCAAATTAGCTCAGATACCGTTCCATAAACCCAATATGTAGTAGACAAGACCTACTCCTTGCTCAGAGAACTGGACTCAACACGCCCTATTCACCGCACAAGAATATATCTGACTAGTAATAATCTTAAAGCCTATGTATTGATATCTCTCTGTTAGTGTGTCAAGTGGGTGGAAAGCGGCATAAACACAGCCGTGAAAAGCAGCTAAACCCCATTATGAAAATAAATTACTTTGAAAAACCCATGAAACAACGACAGTGAAAGAGACAGAAATTCTTACACAATGAGTTCAGGGGCTGTGATGCAACCTGGATTGACCATATCTAGACCCACAGCTGGATGAGACATAAGGGTGGACACTCTTGGGGCTGAGAGGTTTGGTGAGGTTGGGTGAGCAAACGCAGACCCTTTAAAGTAATACTGCGTGGTACCCATCGCATGGGTCCCAAATCTCCAGCTTCAAGGGCATCTTCCTACATCGAAAACATGCATGAGAAACCCAGAAGATGGTACACCGTGTGATGGGGAAAGGTTTCTAAAACGCACCTCATTTCTCATCTCCTTGTGCCCGGGTTCGCCATTCCAGCCGCTTTACTAGCAATCTCCCTACTTGGAGCATCAGCACCTTTAACCTCCTGTTCTGTACAGGTTGCAATTTGTCCTGAGGATGAACGGGAAGACGGGGAACCAACGAGAGACTAGCTCTTGGTGTTGGGACAGGCACAGGTCACTCTATTTTCCCATCAGGAAGAAGAATTAACCACAGGCTCAGCCTGCCCCCCGGAACCAGAACAGGGCCTGAAGCCATCCTGCGCTTTTGCGGCCAGCTCCCAAAAAAGCGAGGTGTAAAATGGAGGTTCAGGGCACTGCAATTCACAAACCTGCAGAGTTATAAATGATAACTCTCGTCCACAAATATATAGTGGGAAGGCAAAGAAGAGGATTTGAAATCAAGGCAGAATTGCACGAAACAGATTTCAGGAGGTAGATACGAATCGCCTTTAAAGCACATGAAAAGCGGCAAAACGTTGACAATGATGCCCTTGGCCAAAAAGGGCGTATGCGTTTTTTCCTGAATATATTCAGGAAAAAACGCATACGCCCTTTTTGGCCAACCAAGCAACCTGGAAAGGCAAATCAGCGCTACAGAGAAGTCTCGCTTCCCATCGGTCAAAAGGGCCATGCTGAAAAAAGTGTCAAAACCAGAAATGCAGGACAGGCCATGGAGAAATGGGAGCCTTGCTACACTGATGGGCGGGATGTAAATTGCCAACAGCCACTCTGGAGAAGTGTACGGTGTGTCCTGAAACATCTGAAAAACACAGCTTAGAGAGCATAGGGCACTTCCACTCATGGGGGTATAAATTGGGAAAATGAAAAATCAGCAAGACACAAGCACCCCAAAGTTGAGGGCTGCTCTGTTGACAAGGACCTCCACTTCATTCCACCTTAAATATCCCAGGAAAGAGAAAAATGGATAAAGAAGTTGTGGTCCTTATGTACAATGGAATATCACTCAGCCATGAAATCAATGTCATAATGTTAGTAGCAGCATGATGAGTGGATTTAGGTACGACGATTCTAAGAGAAATAAGTCACACAGAAAAGGACACTTCTCATAAGGTATCACTTATAGAGGGAATGTAAAAACTATTACACTTGAACTGAATTACAAAACAGAACAGAGTCACACATGCAGAAAACACACTATGGCTGCTTAACGGGAAAGGTGAGGTGGGGTGATACATAAAACAAGGGTATCAAATTAGCTCAGATACCGTTCCATAAACCCAATATGTAGTAGACAAGACCTACTCCTTGCTCAGAGAACTGGACTCAACACGCCCTATTCACCGCACAAGAATATATCTGACTAGTAATAATCTTAAAGCCTATGTATTGATATCTCTCTGTTAGTGTGTCAAGTGGGTGGAAAGCGGCATAAACACAGCCGTGAAAAGCAGCTAAACCCCATTATGAAAATAAATTACTTTGAAAAACCCATGAAACAACGACAGTGAAAGAGATAGAAATTCTTACACAATGAGTTCAGGGGCTGTGATGCAACCTGGATTGACCATATCTAGACCCACAGGTGGATGAGACATAAGGGTGGACACTCTTGGGGCTGAGAGGTTTGGTGAGGTTGGGTGAGCAAACGCAGACCCTTTAAAGTAATACTGCGTGGTACCCATCGCATGGGTCCCAAATCTCCAGGTTCAAGGGCATCTTCCTACATCGAAAACATGCATGAGAAACCCAGAAGATGGTACACCGTGTGATGGGGAAAGGTTTCTAAAACGCACCTCATTTCTCATCTCCTTGTGCCCGGGTTAGCCATTCCAGCCGCTTTACTAGCAATCTCCCTACTTGGAGCATCAGCACCTTTAACCTCCTGTTCCGTACAGGTTGCAATTTGTCCTGAGGATGAACGGGAAGACGGGGAACCAACGAGAGACTAGCTCTTGGTGTTGGGACAGGCACAGGTCACTCTATTTTCCCATCAGGAAGAAGAATTAACCACAGGCTCAGCCTGCCCCCCGGAACCAGAACAGGGCCTGAAGCCATCCTGCGCTTTTGCGGCCAGCTCCCAAAAAAGCGAGTTGTAAAATGGAGGTTCAGGGCACTGCAATTCACAAACCTGCAGAGTTATAAATGATAACTCTCGTCCACAAATATATTGAGGGAAGGCAAAGAAGAGGATTTGAAATCAAGGCAGAATTGCACGAAACAGATTTCAGGAGGTAGATACGAATCGCCTTTAAAGCACATGAAAAGCGGCAAAACGTTGACAATGATGCCCTTGGCCAAAAAGGGCGTATGCGTTTTTTCCTGAATATATTCAGGAAAAAACGCATACGCCCTTTTTGGCCAACCAAGCAACCTGGAAAGGCAAATCAGCGCTACAGAGAAGTCTCGCTTCCCATCGGTCAAAAGGGCCATGCTGAAAAAAGTGTCAAAACCAGAAATGCAGGACAGGCCATGGAGAAATGGGAGCCTTGCTACACTGATGGGCGGGATGTAAATTGCCAACAGCCACTCTGGAGAAGTGCACGGTGTGTCCTGAAACATCTGAAAAACACAGCTTAGAGAGCATAGGGCACTTCCACTCATGGGGGTATAAATTGGGAAAATGAAAAATCAGCAAGACACAAGCACCCCAAAGTTGAGGGCTGCTCTGTTGACAAGGACCTCCACTTCATTCCACCTTAAATATCCCAGGAAAGAGAAAAATGGATAAAGAAGTTGTGGTCCTTATGTACAATGGAATATCACTCAGCCATGAAATCAATGTCATAATGTTAGTAGCAGCATGATGAGTGGATTTAGGTACGACGATTCTAAGTGAAATAAGTCACACAGAAAAGGACACTTCTCATAAGGTATCACTGATAGAGGGAATGTAAAAACCGTTACACTTGAACTGAATTACAAAACAGAACAGAGTCACACATGCAGAAAACACACTATGGCTGCTTAACGGGAAAGGTGAGGTGGGGTGATACATAAAACAAGGGTATCAAATTAGCTCAGATACCGTTCCATAAACCCAATATGTAGTAGACAAGACCTACTCCTTGCTCAGAGAACTGGACTCAACACGCCCTATTCACCGCACAAGAATATATCTGACTAGTAATAATCTTAAAGCCTATGTATTGATATCTCTCTGTTAGTGTGTCAAGTGGGTGGAAAGCGGCATAAACACAGCCGTGAAAAGCAGCTAAACCCCATTATGAAAATAAATTACTTTGAAAAACCCATGAAACAACGACAGTGAAAGAGATAGAAATTCTTACACAATGAGTTCAGGGGCTGTGATGCAACCTGGATTGACCATATCTAGACCCACAGCTGGATGAGACATAAGGGTGGACACTCTTGGGGCTGAGAGGTTTGGTGAGGTTGGGTGAGCAAACGCAGACCCTTTAAAGTAATACTGCGTGGTACCCATCGCATGGTTCCCAAATCTCCAGCTTCAAGGGCATCTTCCTACATCGAAAACATGCATGAGAAACCCAGAAGATGGTACACCGTGTGATGGGGAAAGGTTTCTAAAACGCACCTCATTTCTCATCTCCTTGTGCCCGGGTTCGCCATTCCAGCCACTTTACTAGCAATCTCCCTACTTGGAGCATCAGCACCTTTAACCTCCTGTTCCGTACAGGTTGCAATTTGTCCTGAGGATGAACGGGAAGACGGGGAACCAACGAGAGACTAGCTCTTGGTGTTGGGACAGGCACAGGTCACTCTATTTTCCCATCAGGAAGAAGAATTAACCACAGGCTCAGCCTGCCCCCCGGAACCAGAACAGGGCCTGAAGCCATCCTGCGCTTTTGCGGCCAGCTCCCAAAAAAGCGAGTTGTAAAATGGAGGTTCAGGGCACTGCAATTCACAAACCTGCAGAGTTATAAATGATAACTCTCGTCCACAAATATATAGAGGGAAGGCAAAGAAGAGGATTTGAATTCAAGGCAGAATTGCACGAAACAGATTTCAGGAGGTAGATACGAATCGCCTTTAAAGCACATGAAAAGCGGCAAAACGTTGACAATGATGCCCTTGGCCAAAAAGGGCGTATGCGTTTTTTCCTGAATATATTCAGGAAAAAACGCATACGCCCTTTTTGGCCAACCAAGCAACCTGGAAAGGCAAATCAGCGCTACAGAGAAGTCTCGCTTCCCATCAGTCAAAAGGGCCATGCTGAAAAAAGTGTCAAAACCAGAAATGCAGGACAGGCCATGGAGAAATGAGAGCCTTGCTACACTGATGGGCGGGATGTAAATTGCCAACAGCCACTCGGGAGAAGTGCACGGTGTGTCCTGAAACATCTGAAAAACACAGCTTAGAGAGCATAGGGCACTTCCACTCATGGGGGTATAAATTGGGAAAATGAAAAATCAGCAAGACACAAGCACCCCAATGTTGAGGGCTGCTCTGTTGACAAGGACCTCCACTTCATTCCACCTTCAATATCCCAGGAAAGAGAAAAATGGATAAAGAAGTTGTGGTCCTTATGTACAATGGAATATCACTCAGCCATGAAATCAATGTCATAATGTTAGTAGCAGCATGATGAGTGGATTTAGGTACGACGATTCTAAGTGAAATAAGTCACACAGAAAAGGACACTTCTCATAAGGTATCACTGATAGAGGGAATGTAAAAACCGTTACACTTGAACTGAATTACAAAACAGAACAGAGTCACACATGCCGAAAACACACTATGGCTGCTTAACGGGAAAGGTGAGGTGGGGTGATACATAAAACAAGGGTATCAAATTAGCTCAGATACCGTTCCATAAACCCAATATGTAGTAGACAAGACCTACTCCTTGCTCAGAGAACTGGACTCAACACGCCCTATTCACCGCACAAGAATATATCTGACTAGTAATAATCTTAAAGCCTATGTATTGATATCTCTCTGTTAGTGTGTCAAGTGGGTGGAAAGCGGCATAAACACAGCCGTGAAAAGCAGCTAAACCCCATTATGAAAATAAATTACTTTGAAAAACCCATGAAACAACGACAGTGAAAGAGATAGAAATTCTTACACAATGAGTTCAGGGGCTGTGATGCAACCTGGATTGACCATATCTAGACCCACAGCTGGATGAGACATAAGGGTGGACACTCTTGGGGCTGAGAGGTTTGGTGAGGTTGGGTGAGCAAACGCAGACCCTTTAAAGTAATACTGCGTGGTACCCATCGCATGGGTCCCAAATCTCCAGCTTCAAGGGCATCTTCCTACATCGAAAACATGCATGAGAAACCCAGAAGATGGTACACCGTGTGATGGGGAAAGGTTTCTAAAACGCACCTCATTTCTTATCTCCTTGTGCCCGGGTTCGCCATTCCAGCCACTTTACTAGCAATCTCCCTACTTGGAGCATCAGCACCTTTAACCTCCTGTTCCGTACAGGTTGCAATTTGTCCTGAGGATGAACGGGAAGACGGGGAACCAACGAGAGACTAGCTCTTGGTGTCGGGACAGGCACAGGTCACTCTATTTTCCCATCAGGAAGAAGAATTAACCACAGGCTCAGCCTGCCCCCCGGAACCAGAACAGGGCCTGAAGCCATCCTGCGCTTTTGCGGCCAGCTCCCAAAAAAGCGAGTTGTAAAATGGAGGTTCAGGGCACTGCAATTCACAAACCTGCAGAGTTATAAATGATAACTCTCGTCCACAAATATATAGAGGGAAGGCAAAGAAGAGGATTTGAATTCAAGGCAGAATTGCACGAAACAGATTTCAGGAGGTAGATACGAATCGCCTTTAAAGCACATGAAAAGCGGCAAAACGTTGACAATGATGCCCTTGGCCAAAAAGGGCGTATGCGTTTTTTCCTGAATATATTCAGGAAAAAACGCATACGCCCTTTTTGGCCAACCAAGCAACCTGGAAAGGCAAATCAGCGCTACAGAGAAGTCTCGCTTCCCATCAGTCAAAAGGGCCATGCTGAAAAAAGTGTCAAAACCAGAAATGCAGGACAGGCCATGGAGAAATGAGAGCCTTGCTACACTGATGGGCGGGATGTAAATTGCCAACAGCCACTCGGGAGAAGTGCACGGTGTGTCCTGAAACATCTGAAAAACACAGCTTAGAGAGCATAGGGCACTTCCACTCATGGGGGTATAAATTGGGAAAATGAAAAATCAGCAAGACACAAGCACCCCAATGTTGAGGGCTGCTCTGTTGACAAGGACCTCCACTTCATTCCACCTTCAATATCCCAGGAAAGAGAAAAATGGATAAAGAAGTTGTGGTCCTTATGTACAATGGAATATCACTCAGCCATGAAATCAATGTCATAATGTTAGTAGCAGCATGATGAGTGGATTTAGGTACGACGATTCTAAGTGAAATAAGTCACACAGAAAAGGACACTTCTCATAAGGTATCACTGATAGAGGGAATGTAAAAACCGTTACACTTGAACTGAATTACAAAACAGAACAGAGTCACACATGCCGAAAACACACTATGGCTGCTTAACGGGAAAGGTGAGGTGGGGTGATACATAAAACAAGGGTATCAAATTAGCTCAGATACCGTTCCATAAACCCAATATGTAGTAGACAAGACCTACTCCTTGCTCAGAGAACTGGACTCAACACGCCCTATTCACCGCACAAGAATATATCTGACTAGTAATAATCTTAAAGCCTATGTATTGATATCTCTCTGTTAGTGTGTCAAGTGGGTGGAAAGCGGCATAAACACAGCCGTGAAAAGCAGCTAAACCCCATTATGAAAATAAATTACTTTGAAAAACCCATGAAACAACGACAGTGAAAGAGATAGAAATTCTTACACAATGAGTTCAGGGGCTGTGATGCAACCTGGATTGACCATATCTAGACCCACAGCTGGATGAGACATAAGGGTGGACACTCTTGGGGCTGAGAGGTTTGGTGAGGTTGGGTGAGCAAACGCAGACCCTTTAAAGTAATACTGCGTGGTACCCATCGCATGGGTCCCAAATCTCCAGCTTCAAGGGCATCTTCCTACATCGAAAACATGCATGAGAAACCCAGAAGATGGTACACCGTGTGATGGGGAAAGGTTTCTAAAACGCACCTCATTTCTCATCTCCTTGTGCCCGGGTTCGCCATTCCAGCCGCTTTACTAGCAATCTCCCTACTTGGAGCATCAGCACCTTTAACCTCCTGTTCTGTACAGGTTGCAATTTGTCCTGAGGATGAACGGGAAGACGGGGAACCAACGAGAGACTAGCTCTTGGTGTTGGGACAGGCACAGGTCACTCTATTTTCCCATCAGGAAGAAGAATTAACCACAGGCTCAGCCTGCCCCCCGGAACCAGAACAGGGCCTGAAGCCATCCTGCGCTTTTGCGGCCAGCTCCCAAAAAAGCGAGTTGTAAAATGGAGGTTCAGGGCACTGCAATTCACAAACCTGCAGAGTTATAAATGATAACTCTCGTCCACAAATATATTGAGGGAAGGCAAAGAAGAGGATTTGAAATCAAGGCAGAATTGCACGAAACAGATTTCAGGAGGTAGATACGAATCGCCTTTAAAGCACATGAAAAGCGGCAAAACGTTGACAATGATGCCCTTGGCCAAAAAGGGCGTATGCGTTTTTTCCTGAATATATTCAGGAAAAAACGCATACGCCCTTTTTGGCCAACCAAGCAACCTGGAAAGGCAAATCAGCGCTACAGAGAAGTCTCGCTTCCCATCGCTCAAAAGGGCCATGCTGAAAATAGTGTCAAAACCAGAAATGCAGGACAGGCCATGGAGAAATGGGAGCCTTGCTACACTGATGGGCGGGATGTAAATTGCCAACAGCCACTCTGGAGAAGTGCACGGTGTGTCCTGAAACATCTGAAAAACACAGCTTAGAGAGCATAGGGCACTTCCACTCATGGGGGTATAAATTGGGAAAATTAAAAATCAGCAAGACACAAGCACCCCAATGTTGAGGGCTGCTCTGTTGACAAGGACCTCCACTTCATTCCACCTTAAATATCCCAGGAAAGAGAAAAATGGATAAAGAAGTTGTGGTCCTTATGTACAATGGAATATCACTCAGCCATGAAATCAATGTCATAATGTTAGTAGCAGCATGATGAGTGGATTTAGGTACGACGATTCTAAGTGAAATAAGTCACACAGAAAAGGACACTTCTCATAAGGTATCACTTATGGAGGGAATGTAAAAACCGTTACACTTGAACTGAATTACAAAACAGAACAGAGTCACACATGCAGAAAACACACTATGGCTGCTTAACGGGAAAGGTGAGGTGGGGTGATACATAAAACAAGGGTATCAAATTAGCTCAGATACCGTTCCATAAACCCAATATGTAATAGACAAGACCTACTCCTTGCTCAGAGAACTGGACTCAACACGCCCTATTCACAGCACAAGAATATATCTGACTAGTAATAATCTTAAAGCCTATGTATTGATATCTCTCTGTTAGTGTGTCAAGTGGGTGGAAAGCGGCATAAACACAGCCGTGAAAAGCAGCTAAACCCCATTATGAAAATAAATTACTTTGAAAAACCCATGAAACAACGACAGTGAAAGAGATAGAAATTCTTACACAATGAGTTCAGGGGCTGTGATGCAACCTGGATTGACCATATCTAGACCCACAGCTGGATGAGACATAAGGGTGGACACTCTTGGGGCTGAGAGGTTTGGTGAGGTTGGGTGAGCAAACGCAGACCCTTTAAAGTAATACTGCGTGGTACCCATCGCATGGGTCCCAAATCTCCAGCTTCAAGGGCATCTTCCTACATCGAAAACATGCATGAGAAACCCAGAAGATGGTACACCGTGTGATGGGGAAAGGTTTCTAAAACGCACCTCATTTCTCATCTCCTTGTGCCCGGGTTCGCCATTCCAGCCGCTTTACTAGCAATCTCCCTACTTGGAGCATCAGCACCTTTAACCTCCTGTTCCGTACAGGTTGCAATTTGTCCTGAGGATGAACGGGAAGACGGGGAACCAACGAGAGACTAGCTCTTGGTGTCGGGACAGGCACAGGTCACTCTATTTTCCCATCAGGAAGAAGAATTAACCACAGGCTCAGCCTGCCCCCCGGAACCAGAACAGGGCCTGAAGCCATCCTGCGCTTTTGCGGCCAGCTCCCAAAAAAGCGAGTTGTAAAATGGAGGTTCAGGGCACTGCAATTCACAAACCTGCAGAGTTATAAATGATAACTCTCGTCCACAAATATATTGAGGGAAGGCAAAGAAGAGGATTTGAAATCAAGGCAGAATTGCACGAAACAGATTTCAGGAGGTAGATACGAATCGCCTTTAAAGCACATGAAAAGCAGCAAAACGATGACAATGATGCCCTTGGCCAAAAAGGGCGTATGCGTTTTTTCCTGAATATATTCAGGAAAAAACGCATACGCCCTTTTTGGCCAACCAAGCAACCTGGAAAGGCAAATCAGCGCTACAGAGAAGTCTCGCTTCCCATCGGTCAAAAGGGCCATGCTGAAAAAAGTGTCAAAACCAGAAATGCAGGACAGGCCATGGAGAAATGGGAGCCTTGCTACTCTGATGGGCGGGATGTAAATTGCCAACAGCCACTCTGGAGAAGTGTACGGTGTGTCCTGAAACATCTGAAAAACACAGCTTAGAGAGCATAGGGCACTTCCACTCATGGGGGTATAAATTGGGAAAATGAAAAATCAGCAAGACACAAGCACCCCAAAGTTGAGGACTGCTCTGTTGACAAGGACCTCCACTTCATTCCACCTTAAATATCCCAGGAAAGAGAAAAATGGATAAAGAAGTTGTGGTCCTTATGTACAATGGAATATCACTCAGCCATGAAATCAATGTCATAATGTTAGTAGCAGCATGATGAGTGGATTTAGGTACGACGATTCTAAGTGAAATAAGTCACACAGAAAAGGACACTTCTCCTAAGGTATCACTGATAGAGGGAATGTAAAAACCGTTACACTTGAACTGAATTACAAAACAGAACAGAGTCACACATGCAGAAAACACACTATGGCTGCTTAACGGGAAAGGTGAGGTGGGGTGATACATAAAACAAGGGTATCAAATTAGCTCAGATACCGTTCCATAAACCCAATATGTAGTAGACAAGACCTACTCCTTGCTCAGAGAACTGGACTCAACACGCCCTATTCACCGCACAAGAATATATCTGACTAGTAATAATCTTAAAGCCTATGTATTGATATCTCTCTGTTAGTGTGTCAAGTGGGTGGAAAGCGGCATAAACACAGCCGTGAAAAGCAGCTAAACCCCATTATGAAAATAAATTACTTTGAAAAACCCATGAAACAACGACAGTGAAAGAGATAGAAATTCTTACACAATGAGTTCAGGGGCTGTGATGCAACCTGGATTGACCATATCTAGACCCACAGCTGGATGAGACATAAGGGTGGACACTCTTGGGGCTGAGAGGTTTGGTGAGGTTGGGTGAGCAAACGCAGACCCTTTAAAGTAATACTGCGTGGTACCCATCGCATGGGTCCCAAATCTCCAGCTTCAAGGGCATCTTCCTACATCGAAAACATGCATGAGAAACCCAGAAGATGGTACACCGTGTGATGGGGAAAGGTTTCTAAAACGCACCTCATTTCTCATCTCCTTGTGCCCGGGTTCGCCATTCCAGCCGCTTTACTAGCAATCTCCCTACTTGGAGCATCAGCACCTTTAACCTCCTGTTCCGTACAGGTTGCAATTTGTCCTGAGGATGAACGGGAAGACGGGGAACCAACGAGAGACTAGCTCTTGGTGTCGGGACAGGCACAGGTCACTCTATTTTCCCATCAGGAAGAAGAATTAACCACAGGCTCAGCCTGCCCCCCGGAACCAGAACAGGGCCTGAAGCCATCCTGCGCTTTTGCGGCCAGCTCCCAAAAAAGCGAGTTGTAAAATGGAGGTTCAGGGCACTGCAATTCACAAACCTGCAGAGTTATAAATGATAACTCTCGTCCACAAATATATTGAGGGAAGGCAAAGAAGAGGATTTGAAATCAAGGCAGAATTGCACGAAACAGATTTCAGGAGGTAGATACGAATCGCCTTTAAAGCACATGAAAAGCGGCAAAACGTTGACAATGATGCCCTTGGCCAAAAAGGGCGTATGCGTTTTTTCCTGAATATATTCAGGAAAAAACGCATACGCCCTTTTTGGCCAACCAAGCAACCTGGAAAGGCAAATCAGCGCTACAGAGAAGTCTCGCTTCCCATCGGTCAAAAGGGCCATGCTGAAAAAAGTGTCAAAACCAGAAATGCAGGACAGGCCATGGAGAAATGGGAGCCTTGCTACACTGATGGGTGGGATGTAAATTGCCAACAGCCACTCTGGAGAATGTACGGTGTGTCCTGAAACATCTGAAAAACACAGCTTAGAGAGCATAGGGCACTTCCACTCATGGGGGTATAAATTGGGAAAATGAAAAATCAGCAAGACACAAGCACCCCAAAGTTGAGGGCTGCTCTGTTGACAAGGACCTCCACTTCATTCCACCTTAAATATCCCAGGAAAGAGAAAAATGGATAAAGAAGTTGTGGTCCTTATGTACAATGGAATATCACTCAGCCATGAAATCAATGTCATAAGGTTAGTAGCAGCATGATGAGTGGATTTAGGTACGACGATTCTAAGTGAAATAAGTCACACAGAAAAGGACACTTCTCATAAGGTATCACTGATAGAGGGAATGTAAAAACCGTTACACTTGAACTGAATTACAAAACAGAACAGAGTCACACATGCAGAAAACACACTATGGCTGCTTAACGGGAAAGGTGAGGTGGGGTGATACATAAAACAAGGGTATCAAATTAGCTCAGATACCGTTCCATAAACCCAATATGTAGTAGACAAGACCTACTCCTTGCTCAGAGAACTGGACTCAACACGCCCTATTCACCGCACAAGAATATATCTGACTAGTAATAATCTTAAAGCCTATGTATTGATATCTCTCTGTTAGTGTGTCAAGTGGGTGGAAAGCGGCATAAACACAGCCGTGAAAAGCAGCTAAACCCCATTATGAAAATAAATTACTTTGAAAAACCCATGAAACAACGACAGTGAAAGAGATAGAAATTCTTACACAATGAGTTCAGGGGCTGTGATGCAACCTGGATTGACCATATCTAGACCCACAGCTGGATGAGACATAAGGGTGGACACTCTTGGGGCTGAGAGGTTTGGTGAGGTTGGGTGAGCAAACGCAGACCCTTTAAAGTAATACTGCGTGGTACCCATCGCATGGGTCCCAAATCTCCAGCTTCAAGGGCATCTTCCTACATCGAAAACATGCATGAGAAACCCAGAAGATGGTACACCGTGTGATGGGGAAAGGTTTCTAAAACGCACCTCATTTCTCATCTCCTTGTGCCCGGGTTCGCCATTCCAGCCGCTTTACTAGCAATCTCCCTACTTGGAGCATCAGCACCTTTAACCTCCTGTTCCGTACAGGTTGCAATTTGTCCTGAGGATGAACGGGAAGACGGGGAACCAACGAGAGACTAGCTCTTGGTGTCGGGACAGGCACAGGTCACTCTATTTTCCCATCAGGAAGAAGAATTAACCACAGGCTCAGCCTGCCCCCCGGAACCAGAACAGGGCCTGAAGCCATCCTGCGCTTTTGCGGCCAGCTCCCAAAAAAGCGAGTTGTAAAATGGAGGTTCAGGGCACTGCAATTCACAAACCTGCAGAGTTATAAATGATAACTCTCGTCCACAAATATATTGAGGGAAGGCAAAGAAGAGGATTTGAAATCAAGGCAGAATTGCACGAAACAGATTTCAGGAGGTAGATACGAATCGCCTTTAAAGCACAAGAAAAGCGGCAAAACGTTGACAATGATGCCCTTGGCCAAAAAGGGCGTATGCGTTTTTTCCTGAATATATTCAGGAAAAAACGCATACGCCCTTTTTGGCCAACCAAGCAACCTGGAAAGGCAAATCAGCGCTACAGAGAAGTCTCGCTTCCCATCGGTCAAAAGGGCCATGCTGAAAAAAGTGTCAAAACCAGAAATGCAGGACAGGCCATGGAGAAATGGGAGCCTTGCTACACTGATGGGTGGGATGTAAATTGCCAACAGCCACTCTGGAGAAGTGTACGGTGTGTCCTGAAACGTCTGAAAAACACAGCTTAGAGAGCATAGGGCACTTCCACTCATGGGGGTATAAATTGGGAAAATTAAAAATCAGCAAGACACAAGCACCCCAAAGTTGAGGGCTGCTCTTTTGACAAGGACCTCCACTTCATTCCACCTTAAATATCCCAGGAAAGAGAAAAATGGATAAAGAAGTTGTGGTCCTTATGTACAATGGAATATCACTCAGCCATGCAATCAGTGTCATAATGTTAGTAGCAGCATGATGAGTGGATTTAGGTACGACGATTCTAAGTGAAATAAGTCACACAGAAAAGGACACTTCTCATAAGGTATCACTGATAGAGGGAATGTAAAAACCGTTACACTTGAACTGAATTACAAAACAGAACAGAGTCACACATGCAGAATACACACTATGGCTGCTTAACGGGAAAGGTGAGGTGGGGTGATACATAAAACAAGGGTATCAAATTAGCTCAGATACCGTTCCATAAACCCAATATGTAGTAGACAAGACCTACTCCTTGCTCAGAGAACTGGACTCAACACGCCCTATTCACCGCACAAGAATATATCTGACTAGTAATAATCTTAAAGCCTATGTATTGATATCTCTCTGTTAGTGTGTCAAGTGGGTGGAAAGCGGCATAAACACAGCCGTGAAAAGCAGCTAAACCCCATTATGAAAATAAATTACTTTGAAAAACCCATGAAACAACGACAGTGAAAGAGACAGAAATTCTTACACAATGAGTTCAGGGGCTGTGATGCAACCTGGATTGACCATATCTAGACCCACAGCTGGATGAGACATAAGGGTGGACACTCTTGGGGCTGAGAGGTTTGGTGAGGTTGGGTGAGCAAACGCAGACCCTTTAAAGTAATACTGCGTGGTACCCATCGCATGGGTCCCAAATCTCCAGCTTCAAGGGCATCTTCCTACATCGAAAACATGCATGAGAAACCCAGAAGATGGTACACCGTGTGATGGGGAAAGGTTTCTAAAACGCACCTCATTTCTCATCTCCTTGTGCCCGGGTTCGCCATTCCAGCCGCTTTACTAGCAATCTCCCTACTTGGAGCATCAGCACCTTTAACCTCCTGTTCTGTACAGGTTGCAATTTGTCCTGAGGATGAACGGGAAGACGGGGAACCAACGAGAGACTAGCTCTTGGTGTTGGGACAGGCACAGGTCACTCTATTTTCCCATCAGGAAGAAGAATTAACCACAGGCTCAGCCTGCCCCCCGGAACCAGAACAGGGCCTGAAGCCATCCTGCGCTTTTGCGGCCAGCTCCCAAAAAAGCGAGGTGTAAAATGGAGGTTCAGGGCACTGCAATTCACAAACCTGCAGAGTTATAAATGATAACTCTCGTCCACAAATATATAGTGGGAAGGCAAAGAAGAGGATTTGAAATCAAGGCAGAATTGCACGAAACAGATTTCAGGAGGTAGATACGAATCGCCTTTAAAGCACATGAAAAGCGGCAAAACGTTGACAATGATGCCCTTGGCCAAAAAGGGCGTATGCGTTTTTTCCTGAATATATTCAGGAAAAAACGCATACGCCCTTTTTGGCCAACCAAGCAACCTGGAAAGGCAAATCAGCGCTACAGAGAAGTCTCGCTTCCCATCGGTCAAAAGGGCCATGCTGAAAAAAGTGTCAAAACCAGAAATGCAGGACAGGCCATGGAGAAATGGGAGCCTTGCTACACTGATGGGCGGGATGTAAATTGCCAACAGCCACTCTGGAGAAGTGTACGGTGTGTCCTGAAACATCTGAAAAACACAGCTTAGAGAGCATAGGGCACTTCCACTCATGGGGGTATAAATTGGGAAAATGAAAAATCAGCAAGACACAAGCACCCCAAAGTTGAGGGCTGCTCTGTTGACAAGGACCTCCACTTCATTCCACCTTAAATATCCCAGGAAAGAGAAAAATGGATAAAGAAGTTGTGGTCCTTATGTACAATGGAATATCACTCAGCCATGAAATCAATGTCATAATGTTAGTAGCAGCATGATGAGTGGATTTAGGTACGACGATTCTAAGTGAAATAAGTCACACAGAAAAGGACACTTCTCATAAGGTATCACTGATAGAGGGAATGTAAAAACCGTTACACTTGAACTGAATTACAAAACAGAACAGAGTCACACATGCAGAAAACACACTATGGCTGCTTAACGGGAAAGGTGAGGTGGGGTGATACATAAAACAAGGGTATCAAATTAGCTCAGATACCGTTCCATAAACCCAATATGTAGTAGACAAGACCTACTCCTTGCTCAGAGAACTGGACTCAACACGCCCTATTCACCGCACAAGAATATATCTGACTAGTAATAATCTTAAAGCCTATGTATTGATATCTCTCTGTTAGTGTGTCAAGTGGGTGGAAAGCGGCATAAACACAGCCGTGAAAAGCAGCTAAACCCCATTATGAAAATAAATTACTTTGAAAAACCCATGAAACAACGACAGTGAAAGAGATAGAAATTCTTACACAATGAGTTCAGGGGCTGTGATGCAACCTGGATTGACCATATCTAGACCCACAGGTGGATGAGACATAAGGGTGGACACTCTTGGGGCTGAGAGGTTTGGTGAGGTTGGGTGAGCAAACGCAGACCCTTTAAAGTAATACTGCGTGGTACCCATCGCATGGGTCCCAAATCTCCAGGTTCAAGGGCATCTTCCTACATCGAAAACATGCATGAGAAACCCAGAAGATGGTACACCGTGTGATGGGGAAAGGTTTCTAAAACGCACCTCATTTCTCATCTCCTTGTGCCCGGGTTAGCCATTCCAGCCGCTTTACTAGCAATCTCCCTACTTGGAGCATCAGCACCTTTAACCTCCTGTTCCGTACAGGTTGCAATTTGTCCTGAGGATGAACGGGAAGACGGGGAACCAACGAGAGACTAGCTCTTGGTGTTGGGACAGGCACAGGTCACTCTATTTTCCCATCAGGAAGAAGAATTAACCACAGGCTCAGCCTGCCCCCCGGAACCAGAACAGGGCCTGAAGCCATCCTGCGCTTTTGCGGCCAGCTCCCAAAAAAGCGAGTTGTAAAATGGAGGTTCAGGGCACTGCAATTCACAAACCTGCAGAGTTATAAATGATAACTCTCGTCCACAAATATATTGAGGGAAGGCAAAGAAGAGGATTTGAAATCAAGGCAGAATTGCACGAAACAGATTTCAGGAGGTAGATACGAATCGCCTTTAAAGCACATGAAAAGCGGCAAAACGTTGACAATGATGCCCTTGGCCAAAAAGGGCGTATGCGTTTTTTCCTGAATATATTCAGGAAAAAACGCATACGCCCTTTTTGGCCAACCAAGCAACCTGGAAAGGCAAATCAGCGCTACAGAGAAGTCTCGCTTCCCATCGGTCAAAAGGGCCATGCTGAAAAAAGTGTCAAAACCAGAAATGCAGGACAGGCCATGGAGAAATGGGAGCCTTGCTACACTGATGGGCGGGATGTAAATTGCCAACAGCCACTCTGGAGAAGTGCACGGTGTGTCCTGAAACATCTGAAAAACACAGCTTAGAGAGCATAGGGCACTTCCACTCATGGGGGTATAAATTGGGAAAATGAAAAATCAGCAAGACACAAGCACCCCAAAGTTGAGGGCTGCTCTGTTGACAAGGACCTCCACTTCATTCCACCTTAAATATCCCAGGAAAGAGAAAAATGGATAAAGAAGTTGTGGTCCTTATGTACAATGGAATATCACTCAGCCATGAAATCAATGTCATAATGTTAGTAGCAGCATGATGAGTGGATTTAGGTACGACGATTCTAAGTGAAATAAGTCACACAGAAAAGGACACTTCTCATAAGGTATCACTGATAGAGGGAATGTAAAAACCGTTACACTTGAACTGAATTACAAAACAGAACAGAGTCACACATGCAGAAAACACACTATGGCTGCTTAACGGGAAAGGTGAGGTGGGGTGATACATAAAACAAGGGTATCAAATTAGCTCAGATACCGTTCCATAAACCCAATATGTAGTAGACAAGACCTACTCCTTGCTCAGAGAACTGGACTCAACACGCCCTATTCACCGCACAAGAATATATCTGACTAGTAATAATCTTAAAGCCTATGTATTGATATCTCTCTGTTAGTGTGTCAAGTGGGTGGAAAGCGGCATAAACACAGCCGTGAAAAGCAGCTAAACCCCATTATGAAAATAAATTACTTTGAAAAACCCATGAAACAACGACAGTGAAAGAGATAGAAATTCTTACACAATGAGTTCAGGGGCTGTGATGCAACCTGGATTGACCATATCTAGACCCACAGCTGGATGAGACATAAGGGTGGACACTCTTGGGGCTGAGAGGTTTGGTGAGGTTGGGTGAGCAAACGCAGACCCTTTAAAGTAATACTGCGTGGTACCCATCGCATGGGTCCCAAATCTCCAGCTTCAAGGGCATCTTCCTACATCGAAAACATGCATGAGAAACCCAGAAGATGGTACACCGTGTGATGGGGAAAGGTTTCTAAAACGCACCTCATTTCTCATCTCCTTGTGCCCGGGTTCGCCATTCCAGCCACTTTACTAGCAATCTCCCTACTTGGAGCATCAGCACCTTTAACCTCCTGTTCCGTACAGGTTGCAATTTGTCCTGAGGATGAACGGGAAGACGGGGAACCAACGAGAGACTAGCTCTTGGTGTTGGGACAGGCACAGGTCACTCTATTTTCCCATCAGGAAGAAGAATTAACCACAGGCTCAGCCTGCCCCCCGGAACCAGAACAGGGCCTGAAGCCATCCTGCGCTTTTGCGGCCAGCTCCCAAAAAAGCGAGTTGTAAAATGGAGGTTCAGGGCACTGCAATTCACAAACCTGCAGAGTTATAAATGATAACTCTCGTCCACAAATATATAGAGGGAAGGCAAAGAAGAGGATTTGAATTCAAGGCAGAATTGCACGAAACAGATTTCAGGAGGTAGATACGAATCGCCTTTAAAGCACATGAAAAGCGGCAAAACGTTGACAATGATGCCCTTGGCCAAAAAGGGCGTATGCGTTTTTTCCTGAATATATTCAGGAAAAAACGCATACGCCCTTTTTGGCCAACCAAGCAACCTGGAAAGGCAAATCAGCGCTACAGAGAAGTCTCGCTTCCCATCAGTCAAAAGGGCCATGCTGAAAAAAGTGTCAAAACCAGAAATGCAGGACAGGCCATGGAGAAATGAGAGCCTTGCTACACTGATGGGCGGGATGTAAATTGCCAACAGCCACTCGGGAGAAGTGCACGGTGTGTCCTGAAACATCTGAAAAACACAGCTTAGAGAGCATAGGGCACTTCCACTCATGGGGGTATAAATTGGGAAAATGAAAAATCAGCAAGACACAAGCACCCCAATGTTGAGGGCTGCTCTGTTGACAAGGACCTCCACTTCATTCCACCTTAAATATCCCAGGAAAGAGAAAAATGGATAAAGAAGTTGTGGTCCTTATGTACAATGGAATATCACTCAGCCATGAAATCAATGTCATAATGTTAGTAGCAGCATGATGAGTGGATTTAGGTACGACGATTCTAAGTGAAATAAGTCACACAGAAAAGGACACTTCTCATAAGGTATCACTGATAGAGGGAATGTAAAAACCGTTACACTTGAACTGAATTACAAAACAGAACAGAGTCACACATGCAGAATACACACTATGGCTGCTTAACGGGAAAGGTGAGGTGGGGTGATACATAAAACAAGGGTATCAAATTAGCTCAGATACCGTTCCATAAACCCAATATGTAGTAGACAAGACCTACTCCTTGCTCAGAGAACTGGACTCAACACGCCCTATTCACCGCACAAGAATATATCTGACTAGTAATAATCTTAAAGCCTATGTATTGATATCTCTCTGTTAGTGTGTCAAGTGGGTGGAAAGCGGCATAAACACAGCCGTGAAAAGCAGCTAAACCCCATTATGAAAATAAATTACTTTGAAAAACCCATGAAACAACGACAGTGAAAGAGACAGAAATTCTTACACAATGAGTTCAGGGGCTGTGATGCAACCTGGATTGACCATATCTAGACCCACAGCTGGATGAGACATAAGGGTGGACACTCTTGGGGCTGAGAGGTTTGGTGAGGTTGGGTGAGCAAACGCAGACCCTTTAAAGTAATACTGCGTGGTACCCATCGCATGGGTCCCAAATCTCCAGCTTCAAGGGCATCTTCCTACATCGAAAACATGCATGAGAAACCCAGAAGATGGTACACCGTGTGATGGGGAAAGGTTTCTAAAACGCACCTCATTTCTCATCTCCTTGTGCCCGGGTTCGCCATTCCAGCCGCTTTACTAGCAATCTCCCTACTTGGAGCATCAGCACCTTTAACCTCCTGTTCTGTACAGGTTGCAATTTGTCCTGAGGATGAACGGGAAGACGGGGAACCAACGAGAGACTAGCTCTTGGTGTTGGGACAGGCACAGGTCACTCTATTTTCCCATCAGGAAGAAGAATTAACCACAGGCTCAGCCTGCCCCCCGGAACCAGAACAGGGCCTGAAGCCATCCTGCGCTTTTGCGGCCAGCTCCCAAAAAAGCGAGGTGTAAAATGGAGGTTCAGGGCACTGCAATTCACAAACCTGCAGAGTTATAAATGATAACTCTCGTCCACAAATATATAGTGGGAAGGCAAAGAAGAGGATTTGAAATCAAGGCAGAATTGCACGAAACAGATTTCAGGAGGTAGATACGAATCGCCTTTAAAGCACATGAAAAGCGGCAAAACGTTGACAATGATGCCCTTGGCCAAAAAGGGCGTATGCGTTTTTTCCTGAATATATTCAGGAAAAAACGCATACGCCCTTTTTGGCCAACCAAGCAACCTGGAAAGGCAAATCAGCGCTACAGAGAAGTCTCGCTTCCCATCGGTCAAAAGGGCCATGCTGAAAAAAGTGTCAAAACCAGAAATGCAGGACAGGCCATGGAGAAATGGGAGCCTTGCTACACTGATGGGCGGGATGTAAATTGCCAACAGCCACTCTGGAGAAGTGTACGGTGTGTCCTGAAACATCTGAAAAACACAGCTTAGAGAGCATAGGGCACTTCCACTCATGGGGGTATAAATTGGGAAAATGAAAAATCAGCAAGACACAAGCACCCCAAAGTTGAGGGCTGCTCTGTTGACAAGGACCTCCACTTCATTCCACCTTAAATATCCCAGGAAAGAGAAAAATGGATAAAGAAGTTGTGGTCCTTATGTACAATGGAATATCACTCAGCCATGAAATCAATGTCATAATGTTAGTAGCAGCATGATGAGTGGATTTAGGTACGACGATTCTAAGTGAAATAAGTCACACAGAAAAGGACACTTCTCATAAGGTATCACTGATAGAGGGAATGTAAAAACCGTTACACTTGAACTGAATTACAAAACAGAACAGAGTCACACATGCAGAAAACACACTATGGCTGCTTAACGGGAAAGGTGAGGTGGGGTGATACATAAAACAAGGGTATCAAATTAGCTCAGATACCGTTCCATAAACCCAATATGTAGTAGACAAGACCTACTCCTTGCTCAGAGAACTGGACTCAACACGCCCTATTCACCGCACAAGAATATATCTGACTAGTAATAATCTTAAAGCCTATGTATTGATATCTCTCTGTTAGTGTGTCAAGTGGGTGGAAAGCGGCATAAACACAGCCGTGAAAAGCAGCTAAACCCCATTATGAAAATAAATTACTTTGAAAAACCCATGAAACAACGACAGTGAAAGAGATAGAAATTCTTACACAATGAGTTCAGGGGCTGTGATGCAACCTGGATTGACCATATCTAGACCCACAGGTGGATGAGACATAAGGGTGGACACTCTTGGGGCTGAGAGGTTTGGTGAGGTTGGGTGAGCAAACGCAGACCCTTTAAAGTAATACTGCGTGGTACCCATCGCATGGGTCCCAAATCTCCAGGTTCAAGGGCATCTTCCTACATCGAAAACATGCATGAGAAACCCAGAAGATGGTACACCGTGTGATGGGGAAAGGTTTCTAAAACGCACCTCATTTCTCATCTCCTTGTGCCCGGGTTAGCCATTCCAGCCGCTTTACTAGCAATCTCCCTACTTGGAGCATCAGCACCTTTAACCTCCTGTTCCGTACAGGTTGCAATTTGTCCTGAGGATGAACGGGAAGACGGGGAACCAACGAGAGACTAGCTCTTGGTGTTGGGACAGGCACAGGTCACTCTATTTTCCCATCAGGAAGAAGAATTAACCACAGGCTCAGCCTGCCCCCCGGAACCAGAACAGGGCCTGAAGCCATCCTGCGCTTTTGCGGCCAGCTCCCAAAAAAGCGAGTTGTAAAATGGAGGTTCAGGGCACTGCAATTCACAAACCTGCAGAGTTATAAATGATAACTCTCGTCCACAAATATATTGAGGGAAGGCAAAGAAGAGGATTTGAAATCAAGGCAGAATTGCACGAAACAGATTTCAGGAGGTAGATACGAATCGCCTTTAAAGCACATGAAAAGCGGCAAAACGTTGACAATGATGCCCTTGGCCAAAAAGGGCGTATGCGTTTTTTCCTGAATATATTCAGGAAAAAACGCATACGCCCTTTTTGGCCAACCAAGCAACCTGGAAAGGCAAATCAGCGCTACAGAGAAGTCTCGCTTCCCATCGGTCAAAAGGGCCATGCTGAAAAAAGTGTCAAAACCAGAAATGCAGGACAGGCCATGGAGAAATGGGAGCCTTGCTACACTGATGGGCGGGATGTAAATTGCCAACAGCCACTCTGGAGAAGTGCACGGTGTGTCCTGAAACATCTGAAAAACACAGCTTAGAGAGCATAGGGCACTTCCACTCATGGGGGTATAAATTGGGAAAATGAAAAATCAGCAAGACACAAGCACCCCAAAGTTGAGGGCTGCTCTGTTGACAAGGACCTCCACTTCATTCCACCTTAAATATCCCAGGAAAGAGAAAAATGGATAAAGAAGTTGTGGTCCTTATGTACAATGGAATATCACTCAGCCATGAAATCAATGTCATAATGTTAGTAGCAGCATGATGAGTGGATTTAGGTACGACGATTCTAAGTGAAATAAGTCACACAGAAAAGGACACTTCTCATAAGGTATCACTGATAGAGGGAATGTAAAAACCGTTACACTTGAACTGAATTACAAAACAGAACAGAGTCACACATGCAGAAAACACACTATGGCTGCTTAACGGGAAAGGTGAGGTGGGGTGATACATAAAACAAGGGTATCAAATTAGCTCAGATACCGTTCCATAAACCCAATATGTAGTAGACAAGACCTACTCCTTGCTCAGAGAACTGGACTCAACACGCCCTATTCACCGCACAAGAATATATCTGACTAGTAATAATCTTAAAGCCTATGTATTGATATCTCTCTGTTAGTGTGTCAAGTGGGTGGAAAGCGGCATAAACACAGCCGTGAAAAGCAGCTAAACCCCATTATGAAAATAAATTACTTTGAAAAACCCATGAAACAACGACAGTGAAAGAGATAGAAATTCTTACACAATGAGTTCAGGGGCTGTGATGCAACCTGGATTGACCATATCTAGACCCACAGCTGGATGAGACATAAGGGTGGACACTCTTGGGGCTGAGAGGTTTGGTGAGGTTGGGTGAGCAAACGCAGACCCTTTAAAGTAATACTGCGTGGTACCCATCGCATGGTTCCCAAATCTCCAGCTTCAAGGGCATCTTCCTACATCGAAAACATGCATGAGAAACCCAGAAGATGGTACACCGTGTGATGGGGAAAGGTTTCTAAAACGCACCTCATTTCTCATCTCCTTGTGCCCGGGTTCGCCATTCCAGCCACTTTACTAGCAATCTCCCTACTTGGAGCATCAGCACCTTTAACCTCCTGTTCCGTACAGGTTGCAATTTGTCCTGAGGATGAACGGGAAGACGGGGAACCAACGAGAGACTAGCTCTTGGTGTTGGGACAGGCACAGGTCACTCTATTTTCCCATCAGGAAGAAGAATTAACCACAGGCTCAGCCTGCCCCCCGGAACCAGAACAGGGCCTGAAGCCATCCTGCGCTTTTGCGGCCAGCTCCCAAAAAAGCGAGTTGTAAAATGGAGGTTCAGGGCACTGCAATTCACAAACCTGCAGAGTTATAAATGATAACTCTCGTCCACAAATATATAGAGGGAAGGCAAAGAAGAGGATTTGAATTCAAGGCAGAATTGCACGAAACAGATTTCAGGAGGTAGATACGAATCGCCTTTAAAGCACATGAAAAGCGGCAAAACGTTGACAATGATGCCCTTGGCCAAAAAGGGCGTATGCGTTTTTTCCTGAATATATTCAGGAAAAAACGCATACGCCCTTTTTGGCCAACCAAGCAACCTGGAAAGGCAAATCAGCGCTACAGAGAAGTCTCGCTTCCCATCAGTCAAAAGGGCCATGCTGAAAAAAGTGTCAAAACCAGAAATGCAGGACAGGCCATGGAGAAATGAGAGCCTTGCTACACTGATGGGCGGGATGTAAATTGCCAACAGCCACTCGGGAGAAGTGCACGGTGTGTCCTGAAACATCTGAAAAACACAGCTTAGAGAGCATAGGGCACTTCCACTCATGGGGGTATAAATTGGGAAAATGAAAAATCAGCAAGACACAAGCACCCCAATGTTGAGGGCTGCTCTGTTGACAAGGACCTCCACTTCATTCCACCTTCAATATCCCAGGAAAGAGAAAAATGGATAAAGAAGTTGTGGTCCTTATGTACAATGGAATATCACTCAGCCATGAAATCAATGTCATAATGTTAGTAGCAGCATGATGAGTGGATTTAGGTACGACGATTCTAAGTGAAATAAGTCACACAGAAAAGGACACTTCTCATAAGGTATCACTGATAGAGGGAATGTAAAAACCGTTACACTTGAACTGAATTACAAAACAGAACAGAGTCACACATGCCGAAAACACACTATGGCTGCTTAACGGGAAAGGTGAGGTGGGGTGATACATAAAACAAGGGTATCAAATTAGCTCAGATACCGTTCCATAAACCCAATATGTAGTAGACAAGACCTACTCCTTGCTCAGAGAACTGGACTCAACACGCCCTATTCACCGCACAAGAATATATCTGACTAGTAATAATCTTAAAGCCTATGTATTGATATCTCTCTGTTAGTGTGTCAAGTGGGTGGAAAGCGGCATAAACACAGCCGTGAAAAGCAGCTAAACCCCATTATGAAAATAAATTACTTTGAAAAACCCATGAAACAACGACAGTGAAAGAGATAGAAATTCTTACACAATGAGTTCAGGGGCTGTGATGCAACCTGGATTGACCATATCTAGACCCACAGCTGGATGAGACATAAGGGTGGACACTCTTGGGGCTGAGAGGTTTGGTGAGGTTGGGTGAGCAAACGCAGACCCTTTAAAGTAATACTGCGTGGTACCCATCGCATGGGTCCCAAATCTCCAGCTTCAAGGGCATCTTCCTACATCGAAAACATGCATGAGAAACCCAGAAGATGGTACACCGTGTGATGGGGAAAGGTTTCTAAAACGCACCTCATTTCTTATCTCCTTGTGCCCGGGTTCGCCATTCCAGCCACTTTACTAGCAATCTCCCTACTTGGAGCATCAGCACCTTTAACCTCCTGTTCCGTACAGGTTGCAATTTGTCCTGAGGATGAACGGGAAGACGGGGAACCAACGAGAGACTAGCTCTTGGTGTCGGGACAGGCACAGGTCACTCTATTTTCCCATCAGGAAGAAGAATTAACCACAGGCTCAGCCTGCCCCCCGGAACCAGAACAGGGCCTGAAGCCATCCTGCGCTTTTGCGGCCAGCTCCCAAAAAAGCGAGTTGTAAAATGGAGGTTCAGGGCACTGCAATTCACAAACCTGCAGAGTTATAAATGATAACTCTCGTCCACAAATATATAGAGGGAAGGCAAAGAAGAGGATTTGAATTCAAGGCAGAATTGCACGAAACAGATTTCAGGAGGTAGATACGAATCGCCTTTAAAGCACATGAAAAGCGGCAAAACGTTGACAATGATGCCCTTGGCCAAAAAGGGCGTATGCGTTTTTTCCTGAATATATTCAGGAAAAAACGCATACGCCCTTTTTGGCCAACCAAGCAACCTGGAAAGGCAAATCAGCGCTACAGAGAAGTCTCGCTTCCCATCAGTCAAAAGGGCCATGCTGAAAAAAGTGTCAAAACCAGAAATGCAGGACAGGCCATGGAGAAATGAGAGCCTTGCTACACTGATGGGCGGGATGTAAATTGCCAACAGCCACTCGGGAGAAGTGCACGGTGTGTCCTGAAACATCTGAAAAACACAGCTTAGAGAGCATAGGGCACTTCCACTCATGGGGGTATAAATTGGGAAAATGAAAAATCAGCAAGACACAAGCACCCCAATGTTGAGGGCTGCTCTGTTGACAAGGACCTCCACTTCATTCCACCTTCAATATCCCAGGAAAGAGAAAAATGGATAAAGAAGTTGTGGTCCTTATGTACAATGGAATATCACTCAGCCATGAAATCAATGTCATAATGTTAGTAGCAGCATGATGAGTGGATTTAGGTACGACGATTCTAAGTGAAATAAGTCACACAGAAAAGGACACTTCTCATAAGGTATCACTGATAGAGGGAATGTAAAAACCGTTACACTTGAACTGAATTACAAAACAGAACAGAGTCACACATGCCGAAAACACACTATGGCTGCTTAACGGGAAAGGTGAGGTGGGGTGATACATAAAACAAGGGTATCAAATTAGCTCAGATACCGTTCCATAAACCCAATATGTAGTAGACAAGACCTACTCCTTGCTCAGAGAACTGGACTCAACACGCCCTATTCACCGCACAAGAATATATCTGACTAGTAATAATCTTAAAGCCTATGTATTGATATCTCTCTGTTAGTGTGTCAAGTGGGTGGAAAGCGGCATAAACACAGCCGTGAAAAGCAGCTAAACCCCATTATGAAAATAAATTACTTTGAAAAACCCATGAAACAACGACAGTGAAAGAGATAGAAATTCTTACACAATGAGTTCAGGGGCTGTGATGCAACCTGGATTGACCATATCTAGACCCACAGCTGGATGAGACATAAGGGTGGACACTCTTGGGGCTGAGAGGTTTGGTGAGGTTGGGTGAGCAAACGCAGACCCTTTAAAGTAATACTGCGTGGTACCCATCGCATGGGTCCCAAATCTCCAGCTTCAAGGGCATCTTCCTACATCGAAAACATGCATGAGAAACCCAGAAGATGGTACACCGTGTGATGGGGAAAGGTTTCTAAAACGCACCTCATTTCTCATCTCCTTGTGCCCGGGTTCGCCATTCCAGCCGCTTTACTAGCAATCTCCCTACTTGGAGCATCAGCACCTTTAACCTCCTGTTCCGTACAGGTTGCAATTTGTCCTGAGGATGAACGGGAAGACGGGGAACCAACGAGAGACTAGCTCTTGGTGTTGGGACAGGCACAGGTCACTCTATTTTCCCATTAGGAAGAAGAATTAACCACAGGCTCAGCCTGCCCCCCGGAACCAGAACAGGGCCTGAAGCCATCCTGCGCTTTTGCGGCCAGCTCCCAAAAAAGCGAGTTGTAAAATGGAGGTTCAGGGCACTGCAATTCACAAACCTGCAGAGTTATAAATGATAACTCTCGTCCACAAATATATTGAGGGAAGGCAAAGAAGAGGATTTGAAATCAAGGCAGAATTGCACGAAACAGATTTCAGGAGGTAGATACGAATCGCCCTTAAAGCACATGAAAAGCGGCAAAACGTTGACAATGATGCCCTTGGCCAAAAAGGGCGTATGCGTTTTTTCCTGAATATATTCAGGAAAAAACGCATACGCCCTTTTTGGCCAACCAAGCAACCTGGAAAGGCAAATCGGCGCTACAGAGAAGTCTCGCTTCCCATCGCTCAAAAGGGCCATGCTGAAAAAAGTGTCAAAACCAGAAATGCAGGACAGGCCATGGAGAAATGGGAGCCTTGCTACACTGATGGGCGGGATGTAAATTGCCAACAGCCACTCTGGAGAAGTGCACGGTGTGTCCTGAAACATCTGAAAAACACAGCTTAGAGAGCATAGGGCATTTCCACTCATGGGGGTATAAATTGGGAAAATGAAAAATCAGCAAGACACAAGCACCCCAAAGTTGAGGGCTGCTCTGTTGACAAGGACCTCCACTTCATTCCACCTTAAATATCCCAGGAAAGAGAAAAATGGATAAAGAAGTTGTGGTCCTTATGTACAATGGAATATCACTCAGCCATGAAATCAATGTCATAAGGTTAGTAGCAGCATGATGAGTGGATTTAGGTACGACGATTCTAAGTGAAATAAGTCACACAGAAAAGGACACTTCTCATAAGGTATCACTGATAGAGGGAATGTAAAAACCGTTACACTTGAACTGAATTACAAAACAGAACAGAGTCACACATGCAGAAAACACACTATGGCTGCTTAACGGGAAAGGTGAGGTGGGGTGATACATAAAACAAGGGTATCAAATTAGCTCAGATACCGTTCCATAAACCCAATATGTAGTAGACAAGACCTACTCCTTGCTCAGAGAACTGGACTCAACACGCCCTATTCACCGCACAAGAATATATCTGACTAGTAATAATCTTAAAGCCTATGTATTGATATCTCTCTGTTAGTGTGTCAAGTGGGTGGAAAGCGGCATAAACACAGCCGTGAAAAGCAGCTAAACCCCATTATGAAAATAAATTACTTTGAAAAACCCATGAAACAACGACAGTGAAAGAGATAGAAATTCTTACACAATGAGTTCAGGGGCTGTGATGCAACCTGGATTGACCATATCTAGACCCACAGCTGGATGAGACATAAGGGTGGACACTCTTGGGGCTGAGAGGTTTGGTGAGGTTGGGTGAGCAAACGCAGACCCTTTAAAGTAATACTGCGTGGTACCCATCGCATGGGTCCCAAATCTCCAGCTTCAAGGGCATCTTCCTACATCGAAAACATGCATGAGAAACCCAGAAGATGGTACACCGTGTGATGGGGAAAGGTTTCTAAAACGCACCTCATTTCTCATCTCCTTGTGCCCGGGTTCGCCATTCCAGCCACTTTACTAGCAATCTCCCTACTTGGAGCATCAGCACCTTTAACCTCCTGTTCTGTACAGGTTGCAATTTGTCCTGAGGATGAACGGGAAGACGGGGAACCAACGAGAGACTAGCTCTTGGTGTTGGGACAGGCACAGGTCACTCTATTTTCCCATCAGGAAGAAGAATTAACCACAGGCTCAGCCTGCCCCCCGGAACCAGAACAGGGCCTGAAGCCATCCTGCGCTTTTGCGGCCAGCTCCCAAAAAAGCGAGTTGTAAAATGGAGGTTCAGGGCACTGCAATTCACAAACCTGCAGAGTTATAAATGATAACTCTCGTCCACAAATATATAGAGGGAAGGCAAAGAAGAGGATTTGAATTCAAGGCAGAATTGCACGAAACAGATTTCAGGAGGTAGATACGAATCGCCTTTAAAGCACATGAAAAGCGGCAAAACGTTGACAATGATGCCCTTGGCCAAAAAGGGCGTATGCGTTTTTTCCTGAATATATTCAGGAAAAAACGCATACGCCCTTTTTGGCCAACCAAGCAACCTGGAAAGGCAAATCAGCGCTACAGAGAAGTCTCGCTTCCCATCAGTCAAAAGGGCCATGCTGAAAAAAGTGTCAAAACCAGAAATGCAGGACAGGCCATGGAGAAATGAGAGCCTTGCTACACTGATGGGCGGGATGTAAATTGCCAACAGCCACTCGGGAGAAGTGCACGGTGTGTCCTGAAACATCTGAAAAACACAGCTTAGAGAGCATAGGGCACTTCCACTCATGGGGGTATAAATTGGGAAAATGAAAAATCAGCAAGACACAAGCACCCCAATGTTGAGGGCTGCTCTGTTGACAAGGACCTCCACTTCATTCCACCTTAAATATCCCAGGAAAGAGAAAAATGGATAAAGAAGTTGTGGTCCTTATGTACAATGGAATATCACTCAGCCATGAAATCAATGTCATAATGTTAGTAGCAGCATGATGAGTGGATTTAGGTACGACGATTCTAAGTGAAATAAGTCACACAGAAAAGGACACTTCTCATAAGGTATCACTGATAGAGGGAATGTAAAAACCGTTACACTTGAACTGAATTACAAAACAGAACAGAGTCACACATGCCGAAAACACACTATGGCTGCTTAACGGGAAAGGTGAGGTGGGGTGATACATAAAACAAGGGTATCAAATTAGCTCAGATACCGTTCCATAAACCCAATATGTAGTAGACAAGACCTACTCCTTGCTCAGAGAACTGGACTCAACACGCCCTATTCACCGCACAAGAATATATCTGACTAGTAATAATCTTAAAGCCTATGTATTGATATCTCTCTGTTAGTGTGTCAAGTGGGTGGAAAGCGGCATAAACACAGCCGTGAAAAGCAGCTAAACCCCATTATGAAAATAAATTACTTTGAAAAACCCATGAAACAACGACAGTGAAAGAGATAGAAATTCTTACACAATGAGTTCAGGGGCTGTGATGCAACCTGGATTGACCATATCTAGACCCACAGCTGGATGAGACATAAGGGTGGACACTCTTGGGGCTGAGAGGTTTGGTGAGGTTGGGTGAGCAAACGCAGACCCTTTAAAGTAATACTGCGTGGTACCCATCGCATGGGTCCCAAATCTCCAGCTTCAAGGGCATCTTCCTACATCGAAAACATGCATGAGAAACCCAGAAGATGGTACACCGTGTGATGGGGAAAGGTTTCTAAAACGCACCTCATTTCTCATCTCCTTGTGCCCGGGTTCGCCATTCCAGCCGCTTTACTAGCAATCTCCCTACTTGGAGCATCAGCACCTTTAACCTCCTGTTCCGTACAGGTTGCAATTTGTCCTGAGGATGAACGGGAAGACGGGGAACCAACGAGAGACTAGCTCTTGGTGTTGGGACAGGCACAGGTCACTCTATTTTCCCATTAGGAAGAAGAATTAACCACAGGCTCAGCCTGCCCCCCGGAACCAGAACAGGGCCTGAAGCCATCCTGCGCTTTTGCGGCCAGCTCCCAAAAAAGCGAGTTGTAAAATGGAGGTTCAGGGCACTGCAATTCACAAACCTGCAGAGTTATAAATGATAACTCTCGTCCACAAATATATTGAGGGAAGGCAAAGAAGAGGATTTGAAATCAAGGCAGAATTGCACGAAACAGATTTCAGGAGGTAGATACGAATCGCCCTTAAAGCACATGAAAAGCGGCAAAACGTTGACAATGATGCCCTTGGCCAAAAAGGGCGTATGCGTTTTTTCCTGAATATATTCAGGAAAAAACGCATACGCCCTTTTTGGCCAACCAAGCAACCTGGAAAGGCAAATCGGCGCTACAGAGAAGTCTCGCTTCCCATCGCTCAAAAGGGCCATGCTGAAAAAAGTGTCAAAACCAGAAATGCAGGACAGGCCATGGAGAAATGGGAGCCTTGCTACACTGATGGGCGGGATGTAAATTGCCAACAGCCACTCTGGAGAAGTGCACGGTGTGTCCTGAAACATCTGAAAAACACAGCTTAGAGAGCATAGGGCATTTCCACTCATGGGGGTATAAATTGGGAAAATGAAAAATCAGCAAGACACAAGCACCCCAAAGTTGAGGGCTGCTCTGTTGACAAGGACCTCCACTTCATTCCACCTTAAATATCCCAGGAAAGAGAAAAATGGATAAAGAAGTTGTGGTCCTTATGTACAATGGAATATCACTCAGCCATGAAATCAATGTCATAAGGTTAGTAGCAGCATGATGAGTGGATTTAGGTACGACGATTCTAAGTGAAATAAGTCACACAGAAAAGGACACTTCTCATAAGGTATCACTGATAGAGGGAATGTAAAAACCGTTACACTTGAACTGAATTACAAAACAGAACAGAGTCACACATGCAGAAAACACACTATGGCTGCTTAACGGGAAAGGTGAGGTGGGGTGATACATAAAACAAGGGTATCAAATTAGCTCAGATACCGTTCCATAAACCCAATATGTAGTAGACAAGACCTACTCCTTGCTCAGAGAACTGGACTCAACACGCCCTATTCACCGCACAAGAATATATCTGACTAGTAATAATCTTAAAGCCTATGTATTGATATCTCTCTGTTAGTGTGTCAAGTGGGTGGAAAGCGGCATAAACACAGCCGTGAAAAGCAGCTAAACCCCATTATGAAAATAAATTACTTTGAAAAACCCATGAAACAACGACAGTGAAAGAGATAGAAATTCTTACACAATGAGTTCAGGGGCTGTGATGCAACCTGGATTGACCATATCTAGACCCACAGCTGGATGAGACATAAGGGTGGACACTCTTGGGGCTGAGAGGTTTGGTGAGGTTGGGTGAGCAAACGCAGACCCTTTAAAGTAATACTGCGTGGTACCCATCGCATGGGTCCCAAATCTCCAGCTTCAAGGGCATCTTCCTACATCGAAAACATGCATGAGAAACCCAGAAGATGGTACACCGTGTGATGGGGAAAGGTTTCTAAAACGCACCTCATTTCTCATCTCCTTGTGCCCGGGTTCGCCATTCCAGCCACTTTACTAGCAATCTCCCTACTTGGAGCATCAGCACCTTTAACCTCCTGTTCTGTACAGGTTGCAATTTGTCCTGAGGATGAACGGGAAGACGGGGAACCAACGAGAGACTAGCTCTTGGTGTTGGGACAGGCACAGGTCACTCTATTTTCCCATCAGGAAGAAGAATTAACCACAGGCTCAGCCTGCCCCCCGGAACCAGAACAGGGCCTGAAGCCATCCTGCGCTTTTGCGGCCAGCTCCCAAAAAAGCGAGTTGTAAAATGGAGGTTCAGGGCACTGCAATTCACAAACCTGCAGAGTTATAAATGATAACTCTCGTCCACAAATATATAGAGGGAAGGCAAAGAAGAGGATTTGAATTCAAGGCAGAATTGCACGAAACAGATTTCAGGAGGTAGATACGAATCGCCTTTAAAGCACATGAAAAGCGGCAAAACGTTGACAATGATGCCCTTGGCCAAAAAGGGCGTATGCGTTTTTTCCTGAATATATTCAGGAAAAAACGCATACGCCCTTTTTGGCCAACCAAGCAACCTGGAAAGGCAAATCAGCGCTACAGAGAAGTCTCGCTTCCCATCAGTCAAAAGGGCCATGCTGAAAAAAGTGTCAAAACCAGAAATGCAGGACAGGCCATGGAGAAATGAGAGCCTTGCTACACTGATGGGCGGGATGTAAATTGCCAACAGCCACTCGGGAGAAGTGCACGGTGTGTCCTGAAACATCTGAAAAACACAGCTTAGAGAGCATAGGGCACTTCCACTCATGGGGGTATAAATTGGGAAAATGAAAAATCAGCAAGACACAAGCACCCCAATGTTGAGGGCTGCTCTGTTGACAAGGACCTCCACTTCATTCCACCTTAAATATCCCAGGAAAGAGAAAAATGGATAAAGAAGTTGTGGTCCTTATGTACAATGGAATATCACTCAGCCATGAAATCAATGTCATAATGTTAGTAGCAGCATGATGAGTGGATTTAGGTACGACGATTCTAAGTGAAATAAGTCACACAGAAAAGGACACTTCTCATAAGGTATCACTGATAGAGGGAATGTAAAAACCGTTACACTTGAACTGAATTACAAAACAGAACAGAGTCACACATGCAGAAAACACACTATGGCTGCTTAACGGGAAAGGTGAGGTGGGGTGATACATAAAACAAGGGTATCAAATTAGCTCAGATACCGTTCCATAAACCCAATATGTAGTAGACAAGACCTACTCCTTGCTCAGAGAACTGGACTCAACACGCCCTATTCACCGCACAAGAATATATCTGACTAGTAATAACCTTAAAGCCTATGTATTGATATCTCTCTGTTAGTGTGTCAAGTGGGTGGAAAGCGGCATAAACACAGCCGTGAAAAGCAGCTAAACCCCATTATGAAAATAAATTACTTTGAAAAACCCATGAAACAACGACAGTGAAAGAGATAGAAATTCTTACACAATGAGTTCAGGGGCTGTGATGCAACCTGGATTGACCATATCTAGACCCACAGCTGGATGAGACATAAGGGTGGACACTCTTGGGGCTGAGAGGTTTGGTGAGGTTGGGTGAGCAAACGCAGACCCTTTAAAGTAATACTGCGTGGTACCCATCGCATGGGTCCCAAATCTCCAGCTTCAAGGGCATCTTCCTACATCGAAAACATGCATGAGAAACCCAGAAGATGGTACACCGTGTGATGGGGAAAGGTTTCTAAAACGCACCTCATTTCTCATCTCCTTGTGCCCGGGTTCGCCATTCCAGCCACTTTACTAGCAATCTCCCTACTTGGAGCATCAGCACCTTTAACCTCCTGTTCCGTACAGGTTGCAATTTGTCCTGAGGATGAACGGGAAGACGGGGAACCAACGAGAGACTAGCTCTTGGTGTCGGGACAGGCACAGGTCACTCTATTTTCCCATCAGGAAGAAGAATTAACCACAGGCTCAGCCTGCCCCCCGGAACCAGAACAGGGCCTGAAGCCATCCTGCGCTTTTGCGGCCAGCTCCCAAAAAAGCGAGTTGTAAAATGGAGGTTCAGGGCACTGCAATTCACAAACCTGCAGAGTTATAAATGATAACTCTCGTCCACAAATATATAGAGGGAAGGCAAAGAAGAGGATTTGAATTCAAGGCAGAATTGCACGAAACAGATTTCAGGAGGTAGATACGAATCGCCTTTAAAGCACATGAAAAGCGGCAAAACGTTGACAATGATGCCCTTGGCCAAAAAGGGCGTATGCGTTTTTTCCTGAATATATTCAGGAAAAAACGCATACGCCCTTTTTGGCCAACCAAGCAACCTGGAAAGGCAAATCAGCGCTACAGAGAAGTCTCGCTTCCCATCAGTCAAAAGGGCCATGCTGAAAAAAGTGTCAAAACCAGAAATGCAGGACAGGCCATGGAGAAATGAGAGCCTTGCTACACTGATGGGCGGGATGTAAATTGCCAACAGCCACTCGGGAGAAGTGCACGGTGTGTCCTGAAACATCTGAAAAACACAGCTTAGAGAGCATAGGGCACTTCCACTCATGGGGGTATAAATTGGGAAAATGAAAAATCAGCAAGACACAAGCACCCCAATGTTGAGGGCTGCTCTGTTGACAAGGACCTCCACTTCATTCCACCTTCAATATCCCAGGAAAGAGAAAAATGGATAAAGAAGTTGTGGTCCTTATGTACAATGGAATATCACTCAGCCATGAAATCAATGTCATAATGTTAGTAGCAGCATGATGAGTGGATTTAGGTACGACGATTCTAAGTGAAATAAGTCACACAGAAAAGGACACTTCTCATAAGGTATCACTGATAGAGGGAATGTAAAAACCGTTACACTTGAACTGAATTACAAAACAGAACAGAGTCACACATGCCGAAAACACACTATGGCTGCTTAACGGGAAAGGTGAGGTGGGGTGATACATAAAACAAGGGTATCAAATTAGCTCAGATACCGTTCCATAAACCCAATATGTAGTAGACAAGACCTACTCCTTGCTCAGAGAACTGGACTCAACACGCCCTATTCACCGCACAAGAATATATCTGACTAGTAATAATCTTAAAGCCTATGTATTGATATCTCTCTGTTAGTGTGTCAAGTGGGTGGAAAGCGGCATAAACACAGCCGTGAAAAGCAGCTAAACCCCATTATGAAAATAAATTACTTTGAAAAACCCATGAAACAACGACAGTGAAAGAGATAGAAATTCTTACACAATGAGTTCAGGGGCTGTGATGCAACCTGGATTGACCATATCTAGACCCACAGCTGGATGAGACATAAGGGTGGACACTCTTGGGGCTGAGAGGTTTGGTGAGGTTGGGTGAGCAAACGCAGACCCTTTAAAGTAATACTGCGTGGTACCCATCGCATGGGTCCCAAATCTCCAGCTTCAAGGGCATCTTCCTACATCGAAAACATGCATGAGAAACCCAGAAGATGGTACACCGTGTGATGGGGAAAGGTTTCTAAAACGCACCTCATTTCTCATCTCCTTGTGCCCGGGTTCGCCATTCCAGCCACTTTACTAGCAATCTCCCTACTTGGAGCATCAGCACCTTTAACCTCCTGTTCCGTACAGGTTGCAATTTGTCCTGAGGATGAACGGGAAGACGGGGAACCAACGAGAGACTAGCTCTTGGTGTCGGGACAGGCACAGGTCACTCTATTTTCCCATCAGGAAGAAGAATTAACCACAGGCTCAGCCTGCCCCCCGGAACCAGAACAGGGCCTGAAGCCATCCTGCGCTTTTGCGGCCAGCTCCCAAAAAAGCGAGTTGTAAAATGGAGGTTCAGGGCACTGCAATTCACAAACCTGCAGAGTTATAAATGATAACTCTCGTCCACAAATATATAGAGGGAAGGCAAAGAAGAGGATTTGAATTCAAGGCAGAATTGCACGAAACAGATTTCAGGAGGTAGATACGAATCGCCTTTAAAGCACATGAAAAGCGGCAAAACGTTGACAATGATGCCCTTGGCCAAAAAGGGCGTATGCGTTTTTTCCTGAATATATTCAGGAAAAAACGCATACGCCCTTTTTGGCCAACCAAGCAACCTGGAAAGGCAAATCGGCGCTACAGAGAAGTCTCGCTTCCCATCGCTCAAAAGGGCCATGCTGAAAAAAGTGTCAAAACCAGAAATGCAGGACAGGCCATGGAGAAATGGGAGCCTTGCTACACTGATGGGCGGGATGTAAATTGCCAACAGCCACTCTGGAGAAGTGCACGGTGTGTCCTGAAACATCTGAAAAACACAGCTTAGAGAGCATAGGGCATTTCCACTCATGGGGGTATAAATTGGGAAAATGAAAAATCAGCAAGACACAAGCACCCCAAAGTTGAGGGCTGCTCTGTTGACAAGGACCTCCACTTCATTCCACCTTCAATATCCCAGGAAAGAGAAAAATGGATAAAGAAGTTGTGGTCCTTATGTACAATGGAATATCACTCAGCCATGAAATCAATGTCATAATGTTAGTAGCAGCATGATGAGTGGATTTAGGTACGACGATTCTAAGTGAAATAAGTCACACAGAAAAGGACACTTCTCATAAGGTATCACTGATAGAGGGAATGTAAAAACCGTTACACTTGAACTGAATTACAAAACAGAACAGAGTCACACATGCCGAAAACACACTATGGCTGCTTAACGGGAAAGGTGAGGTGGGGTGATACATAAAACAAGGGTATCAAATTAGCTCAGATACCGTTCCATAAACCCAATATGTAGTAGACAAGACCTACTCCTTGCTCAGAGAACTGGACTCAACACGCCCTATTCACCGCACAAGAATATATCTGACTAGTAATAATCTTAAAGCCTATGTATTGATATCTCTCTGTTAGTGTGTCAAGTGGGTGGAAAGCGGCATAAACACAGCCGTGAAAAGCAGCTAAACCCCATTATGAAAATAAATTACTTTGAAAAACCCATGAAACAACGACAGTGAAAGAGATAGAAATTCTTACACAATGAGTTCAGGGGCTGTGATGCAACCTGGATTGACCATATCTAGACCCACAGCTGGATGAGACATAAGGGTGGACACTCTTGGGGCTGAGAGGTTTGGTGAGGTTGGGTGAGCAAACGCAGACCCTTTAAAGTAATACTGCGTGGTACCCATCGCATGGGTCCCAAATCTCCAGCTTCAAGGGCATCTTCCTACATCGAAAACATGCATGAGAAACCCAGAAGATGGTACACCGTGTGATGGGGAAAGGTTTCTAAAACGCACCTCATTTCTCATCTCCTTGTGCCCGGGTTCGCCATTCCAGCCACTTTACTAGCAATCTCCCTACTTGGAGCATCAGCACCTTTAACCTCCTGTTCCGTACAGGTTGCAATTTGTCCTGAGGATGAACGGGAAGACGGGGAACCAACGAGAGACTAGCTCTTGGTGTCGGGACAGGCACAGGTCACTCTATTTTCCCATCAGGAAGAAGAATTAACCACAGGCTCAGCCTGCCCCCCGGAACCAGAACAGGGCCTGAAGCCATCCTGCGCTTTTGCGGCCAGCTCCCAAAAAAGCGAGTTGTAAAATGGAGGTTCAGGGCACTGCAATTCACAAACCTGCAGAGTTATAAATGATAACTCTCGTCCACAAATATATAGAGGGAAGGCAAAGAAGAGGATTTGAATTCAAGGCAGAATTGCACGAAACAGATTTCAGGAGGTAGATACGAATCGCCTTTAAAGCACATGAAAAGCGGCAAAACGTTGACAATGATGCCCTTGGCCAAAAAGGGCGTATGCGTTTTTTCCTGAATATATTCAGGAAAAAACGCATACGCCCTTTTTGGCCAACCAAGCAACCTGGAAAGGCAAATCGGCGCTACAGAGAAGTCTCGCTTCCCATCGCTCAAAAGGGCCATGCTGAAAAAAGTGTCAAAACCAGAAATGCAGGACAGGCCATGGAGAAATGGGAGCCTTGCTACACTGATGGGCGGGATGTAAATTGCCAACAGCCACTCTGGAGAAGTGCACGGTGTGTCCTGAAACATCTGAAAAACACAGCTTAGAGAGCATAGGGCATTTCCACTCATGGGGGTATAAATTGGGAAAATGAAAAATCAGCAAGACACAAGCACCCCAAAGTTGAGGGCTGCTCTGTTGACAAGGACCTCCACTTCATTCCACCTTAAATATCCCAGGAAAGAGAAAAATGGATAAAGAAGTTGTGGTCCTTATGTACAATGGAATATCACTCAGCCATGAAATCAATGTCATAAGGTTAGTAGCAGCATGATGAGTGGATTTAGGTACGACGATTCTAAGTGAAATAAGTCACACAGAAAAGGACACTTCTCATAAGGTATCACTGATAGAGGGAATGTAAAAACCGTTACACTTGAACTGAATTACAAAACAGAACAGAGTCACACATGCAGAAAACACACTATGGCTGCTTAACGGGAAAGGTGAGGTGGGGTGATACATAAAACAAGGGTATCAAATTAGCTCAGATACCGTTCCATAAACCCAATATGTAGTAGACAAGACCTACTCCTTGCTCAGAGAACTGGACTCAACACGCCCTATTCACCGCACAAGAATATATCTGACTAGTAATAATCTTAAAGCCTATGTATTGATATCTCTCTGTTAGTGTGTCAAGTGGGTGGAAAGCGGCATAAACACAGCCGTGAAAAGCAGCTAAACCCCATTATGAAAATAAATTACTTTGAAAAACCCATGAAACAACGACAGTGAAAGAGATAGAAATTCTTACACAATGAGTTCAGGGGCTGTGATGCAACCTGGATTGACCATATCTAGACCCACAGCTGGATGAGACATAAGGGTGGACACTCTTGGGGCTGAGAGGTTTGGTGAGGTTGGGTGAGCAAACGCAGACCCTTTAAAGTAATACTGCGTGGTACCCATCGCATGGGTCCCAAATCTCCAGCTTCAAGGGCATCTTCCTACATCGAAAACATGCATGAGAAACCCAGAAGATGGTACACCGTGTGATGGGGAAAGGTTTCTAAAACGCACCTCATTTCTCATCTCCTTGTGCCCGGGTTCGCCATTCCAGCCACTTTACTAGCAATCTCCCTACTTGGAGCATCAGCACCTTTAACCTCCTGTTCTGTACAGGTTGCAATTTGTCCTGAGGATGAACGGGAAGACGGGGAACCAACGAGAGACTAGCTCTTGGTGTTGGGACAGGCACAGGTCACTCTATTTTCCCATCAGGAAGAAGAATTAACCACAGGCTCAGCCTGCCCCCCGGAACCAGAACAGGGCCTGAAGCCATCCTGCGCTTTTGCGGCCAGCTCCCAAAAAAGCGAGTTGTAAAATGGAGGTTCAGGGCACTGCAATTCACAAACCTGCAGAGTTATAAATGATAACTCTCGTCCACAAATATATAGAGGGAAGGCAAAGAAGAGGATTTGAATTCAAGGCAGAATTGCACGAAACAGATTTCAGGAGGTAGATACGAATCGCCTTTAAAGCACATGAAAAGCGGCAAAACGTTGACAATGATGCCCTTGGCCAAAAAGGGCGTATGCGTTTTTTCCTGAATATATTCAGGAAAAAACGCATACGCCCTTTTTGGCCAACCAAGCAACCTGGAAAGGCAAATCAGCGCTACAGAGAAGTCTCGCTTCCCATCAGTCAAAAGGGCCATGCTGAAAAAAGTGTCAAAACCAGAAATGCAGGACAGGCCATGGAGAAATGAGAGCCTTGCTACACTGATGGGCGGGATGTAAATTGCCAACAGCCACTCGGGAGAAGTGCACGGTGTGTCCTGAAACATCTGAAAAACACAGCTTAGAGAGCATAGGGCACTTCCACTCATGGGGGTATAAATTGGGAAAATGAAAAATCAGCAAGACACAAGCACCCCAATGTTGAGGGCTGCTCTGTTGACAAGGACCTCCACTTCATTCCACCTTAAATATCCCAGGAAAGAGAAAAATGGATAAAGAAGTTGTGGTCCTTATGTACAATGGAATATCACTCAGCCATGAAATCAATGTCATAATGTTAGTAGCAGCATGATGAGTGGATTTAGGTACGACGATTCTAAGTGAAATAAGTCACACAGAAAAGGACACTTCTCATAAGGTATCACTGATAGAGGGAATGTAAAAACCGTTACACTTGAACTGAATTACAAAACAGAACAGAGTCACACATGCCGAAAACACACTATGGCTGCTTAACGGGAAAGGTGAGGTGGGGTGATACATAAAACAAGGGTATCAAATTAGCTCAGATACCGTTCCATAAACCCAATATGTAGTAGACAAGACCTACTCCTTGCTCAGAGAACTGGACTCAACACGCCCTATTCACCGCACAAGAATATATCTGACTAGTAATAATCTTAAAGCCTATGTATTGATATCTCTCTGTTAGTGTGTCAAGTGGGTGGAAAGCGGCATAAACACAGCCGTGAAAAGCAGCTAAACCCCATTATGAAAATAAATTACTTTGAAAAACCCATGAAACAACGACAGTGAAAGAGATAGAAATTCTTACACAATGAGTTCAGGGGCTGTGATGCAACCTGGATTGACCATATCTAGACCCACAGCTGGATGAGACATAAGGGTGGACACTCTTGGGGCTGAGAGGTTTGGTGAGGTTGGGTGAGCAAACGCAGACCCTTTAAAGTAATACTGCGTGGTACCCATCGCATGGGTCCCAAATCTCCAGCTTCAAGGGCATCTTCCTACATCGAAAACATGCATGAGAAACCCAGAAGATGGTACACCGTGTGATGGGGAAAGGTTTCTAAAACGCACCTCATTTCTCATCTCCTTGTGCCCGGGTTCGCCATTCCAGCCACTTTACTAGCAATCTCCCTACTTGGAGCATCAGCACCTTTAACCTCCTGTTCCGTACAGGTTGCAATTTGTCCTGAGGATGAACGGGAAGACGGGGAACCAACGAGAGACTAGCTCTTGGTGTCGGGACAGGCACAGGTCACTCTATTTTCCCATCAGGAAGAAGAATTAACCACAGGCTCAGCCTGCCCCCCGGAACCAGAACAGGGCCTGAAGCCATCCTGCGCTTTTGCGGCCAGCTCCCAAAAAAGCGAGTTGTAAAATGGAGGTTCAGGGCACTGCAATTCACAAACCTGCAGAGTTATAAATGATAACTCTCGTCCACAAATATATAGAGGGAAGGCAAAGAAGAGGATTTGAATTCAAGGCAGAATTGCACGAAACAGATTTCAGGAGGTAGATACGAATCGCCTTTAAAGCACATGAAAAGCGGCAAAACGTTGACAATGATGCCCTTGGCCAAAAAGGGCGTATGCGTTTTTTCCTGAATATATTCAGGAAAAAACGCATACGCCCTTTTTGGCCAACCAAGCAACCTGGAAAGGCAAATCAGCGCTACAGAGAAGTCTCGCTTCCCATCAGTCAAAAGGGCCATGCTGAAAAAAGTGTCAAAACCAGAAATGCAGGACAGGCCATGGAGAAATGAGAGCCTTGCTACACTGATGGGCGGGATGTAAATTGCCAACAGCCACTCGGGAGAAGTGCACGGTGTGTCCTGAAACATCTGAAAAACACAGCTTAGAGAGCATAGGGCACTTCCACTCATGGGGGTATAAATTGGGAAAATGAAAAATCAGCAAGACACAAGCACCCCAATGTTGAGGGCTGCTCTGTTGACAAGGACCTCCACTTCATTCCACCTTCAATATCCCAGGAAAGAGAAAAATGGATAAAGAAGTTGTGGTCCTTATGTACAATGGAATATCACTCAGCCATGAAATCAATGTCATAATGTTAGTAGCAGCATGATGAGTGGATTTAGGTACGACGATTCTAAGTGAAATAAGTCACACAGAAAAGGACACTTCTCATAAGGTATCACTGATAGAGGGAATGTAAAAACCGTTACACTTGAACTGAATTACAAAACAGAACAGAGTCACACATGCCGAAAACACACTATGGCTGCTTAACGGGAAAGGTGAGGTGGGGTGATACATAAAACAAGGGTATCAAATTAGCTCAGATACCGTTCCATAAACCCAATATGTAGTAGACAAGACCTACTCCTTGCTCAGAGAACTGGACTCAACACGCCCTATTCACCGCACAAGAATATATCTGACTAGTAATAATCTTAAAGCCTATGTATTGATATCTCTCTGTTAGTGTGTCAAGTGGGTGGAAAGCGGCATAAACACAGCCGTGAAAAGCAGCTAAACCCCATTATGAAAATAAATTACTTTGAAAAACCCATGAAACAACGACAGTGAAAGAGATAGAAATTCTTACACAATGAGTTCAGGGGCTGTGATGCAACCTGGATTGACCATATCTAGACCCACAGCTGGATGAGACATAAGGGTGGACACTCTTGGGGCTGAGAGGTTTGGTGAGGTTGGGTGAGCAAACGCAGACCCTTTAAAGTAATACTGCGTGGTACCCATCGCATGGGTCCCAAATCTCCAGCTTCAAGGGCATCTTCCTACATCGAAAACATGCATGAGAAACCCAGAAGATGGTACACCGTGTGATGGGGAAAGGTTTCTAAAACGCACCTCATTTCTCATCTCCTTGTGCCCGGGTTCGCCATTCCAGCCACTTTACTAGCAATCTCCCTACTTGGAGCATCAGCACCTTTAACCTCCTGTTCCGTACAGGTTGCAATTTGTCCTGAGGATGAACGGGAAGACGGGGAACCAACGAGAGACTAGCTCTTGGTGTCGGGACAGGCACAGGTCACTCTATTTTCCCATCAGGAAGAAGAATTAACCACAGGCTCAGCCTGCCCCCCGGAACCAGAACAGGGCCTGAAGCCATCCTGCGCTTTTGCGGCCAGCTCCCAAAAAAGCGAGTTGTAAAATGGAGGTTCAGGGCACTGCAATTCACAAACCTGCAGAGTTATAAATGATAACTCTCGTCCACAAATATATAGAGGGAAGGCAAAGAAGAGGATTTGAATTCAAGGCAGAATTGCACGAAACAGATTTCAGGAGGTAGATACGAATCGCCTTTAAAGCACATGAAAAGCGGCAAAACGTTGACAATGATGCCCTTGGCCAAAAAGGGCGTATGCGTTTTTTCCTGAATATATTCAGGAAAAAACGCATACGCCCTTTTTGGCCAACCAAGCAACCTGGAAAGGCAAATCAGCGCTACAGAGAAGTCTCGCTTCCCATCAGTCAAAAGGGCCATGCTGAAAAAAGTGTCAAAACCAGAAATGCAGGACAGGCCATGGAGAAATGAGAGCCTTGCTACACTGATGGGCGGGATGTAAATTGCCAACAGCCACTCGGGAGAAGTGCACGGTGTGTCCTGAAACATCTGAAAAACACAGCTTAGAGAGCATAGGGCACTTCCACTCATGGGGGTATAAATTGGGAAAATGAAAAATCAGCAAGACACAAGCACCCCAATGTTGAGGGCTGCTCTGTTGACAAGGACCTCCACTTCATTCCACCTTAAATATCCCAGGAAAGAGAAAAATGGATAAAGAAGTTGTGGTCCTTATGTACAATGGAATATCACTCAGCCATGAAATCAATGTCATAATGTTAGTAGCAGCATGATGAGTGGATTTAGGTACGACGATTCTAAGTGAAATAAGTCACACAGAAAAGGACACTTCTCATAAGGTATCACTGATAGAGGGAATGTAAAAACCGTTACACTTGAACTGAATTACAAAACAGAACAGAGTCACACATGCCGAAAACACACTATGGCTGCTTAACGGGAAAGGTGAGGTGGGGTGATACATAAAACAAGGGTATCAAATTAGCTCAGATACCGTTCCATAAACCCAATATGTAGTAGACAAGACCTACTCCTTGCTCAGAGAACTGGACTCAACACGCCCTATTCACCGCACAAGAATATATCTGACTAGTAATAATCTTAAAGCCTATGTATTGATATCTCTCTGTTAGTGTGTCAAGTGGGTGGAAAGCGGCATAAACACAGCCGTGAAAAGCAGCTAAACCCCATTATGAAAATAAATTACTTTGAAAAACCCATGAAACAACGACAGTGAAAGAGATAGAAATTCTTACACAATGAGTTCAGGGGCTGTGATGCAACCTGGATTGACCATATCTAGACCCACAGCTGGATGAGACATAAGGGTGGACACTCTTGGGGCTGAGAGGTTTGGTGAGGTTGGGTGAGCAAACGCAGACCCTTTAAAGTAATACTGCGTGGTACCCATCGCATGGGTCCCAAATCTCCAGCTTCAAGGGCATCTTCCTACATCGAAAACATGCATGAGAAACCCAGAAGATGGTACACCGTGTGATGGGGAAAGGTTTCTAAAACGCACCTCATTTCTCATCTCCTTGTGCCCGGGTTCGCCATTCCAGCCACTTTACTAGCAATCTCCCTACTTGGAGCATCAGCACCTTTAACCTCCTGTTCCGTACAGGTTGCAATTTGTCCTGAGGATGAACGGGAAGACGGGGAACCAACGAGAGACTAGCTCTTGGTGTCGGGACAGGCACAGGTCACTCTATTTTCCCATCAGGAAGAAGAATTAACCACAGGCTCAGCCTGCCCCCCGGAACCAGAACAGGGCCTGAAGCCATCCTGCGCTTTTGCGGCCAGCTCCCAAAAAAGCGAGTTGTAAAATGGAGGTTCAGGGCACTGCAATTCACAAACCTGCAGAGTTATAAATGATAACTCTCGTCCACAAATATATTGAGGGAAGGCAAAGAAGAGGATTTGAAATCAAGGCAGAATTGCACGAAACAGATTTCAGGAGGTAGATACGAATCGCCTTTAAAGCACATGAAAAGCGGCAAAACGTTGACAATGATGCCCTTGGCCAAAAAGGGCGTATGCGTTTTTTCCTGAATATATTCAGGAAAAAACGCATACGCCCTTTTTGGCCAACCAAGCAACCTGGAAAGGCAAATCAGCGCTACAGAGAAGTCTCGCTTCCCATCGGTCAAAAGGGCCATGCTGAAAAAAGTGTCAAAACCAGAAATGCAGGACAGGCCATGGAGAAATGGGAGCCTTGCTACACTGATGGGCGGGATGTAAATTGCCAACAGCCACTCTGGAGAAGTGTACGGTGTGTCCTGAAACATCTGAAAAACACAGCTTAGAGAGCATAGGGCACTTCCACTCATGGGGGTATAAATTGGGAAAATGAAAAATCAGCAAGACACAAGCACCCCAAAGTTGAGGGCTGCTCTGTTGACAAGGACCTCCACTTCATTCCACCTTAAATATCCCAGGAAAGAGAAAAATGGATAAAGAAGTTGTGGTCCTTATGTACAATGGAATATCACTCAGCCATGAAATCAATGTCATAATGTTAGTAGCAGCATGATGAGTGGATTTAGGTACGACGATTCTAAGTGAAATAAGTCACACAGAAAAGGACACTTCTCATAAGGTATCACTTATGGAGGGAATGTAAAAACCGTTACACTTGAACTGAATTACAAAACAGAACAGAGTCACACATGCAGAAAACACACTATGGCTGCTTAACGGGAAAGGTGAGGTGGGGTGATACATAAAACAAGGGTATCAAATTAGCTCAGATACCGTTCCATAAACCCAATATGTAGTAGACAAGACCTACTCCTTGCTCAGAGAACTGGACTCAACACGCCCTATTCACCGCACAAGAATATATCTGACTAGTAATAATCTTAAAGCCTATGTATTGATATCTCTCTGTTAGTGTGTCAAGTGGGTGGAAAGCGGCATAAACACAGCCGTGAAAAGCAGCTAAACCCCATTATGAAAATAAATTACTTTGAAAAACCCATGAAACAACGACAGTGAAAGAGATAGAAATTCTTACACAATGAGTTCAGGGGCTGTGATGCAACCTGGATTGACCATATCTAGACCCACAGCTGGATGAGACATAAGGGTGGACACTCTTGGGGCTGAGAGGTTTGGTGAGGTTGGGTGAGCAAACGCAGACCCTTTAAAGTAATACTGCGTGGTACCCATCGCATGGGTCCCAAATCTCCAGCTTCAAGGGCATCTTCCTACATCGAAAACATGCATGAGAAACCCAGAAGATGGTACACCGTGTGATGGGGAAAGGTTTCTAAAACGCACCTCATTTCTCATCTCCTTGTGCCCGGGTTCGCCATTCCAGCCACTTTACTAGCAATCTCCCTACTTGGAGCATCAGCACCTTTAACCTCCTGTTCTGTACAGGTTGCAATTTGTCCTGAGGATGAACGGGAAGACGGGGAACCAACGAGAGACTAGCTCTTGGTGTTGGGACAGGCACAGGTCACTCTATTTTCCCATCAGGAAGAAGAATTAACCACAGGCTCAGCCTGCCCCCCGGAACCAGAACAGGGCCTGAAGCCATCCTGCGCTTTTGCGGCCAGCTCCCAAAAAAGCGAGTTGTAAAATGGAGGTTCAGGGCACTGCAATTCACAAACCTGCAGAGTTATAAATGATAACTCTCGTCCACAAATATATAGAGGGAAGGCAAAGAAGAGGATTTGAATTCAAGGCAGAATTGCACGAAACAGATTTCAGGAGGTAGATACGAATCGCCTTTAAAGCACATGAAAAGCGGCAAAACGTTGACAATGATGCCCTTGGCCAAAAAGGGCGTATGCGTTTTTTCCTGAATATATTCAGGAAAAAACGCATACGCCCTTTTTGGCCAACCAAGCAACCTGGAAAGGCAAATCAGCGCTACAGAGAAGTCTCGCTTCCCATCAGTCAAAAGGGCCATGCTGAAAAAAGTGTCAAAACCAGAAATGCAGGACAGGCCATGGAGAAATGGGAGCCTTGCTACACTGATGGGCGGGATGTAAATTGCCAACAGCCACTCTGGAGAAGTGCACGGTGTGTCCTGAAACATCTGAAAAACACAGCTTAGAGAGCATAGGGCACTTCCACTCATGGGGGTATAAATTGGGAAAATGAAAAATCAGCAAGACACAAGCACCCCAATGTTGAGGGCTGCTCTGTTGACAAGGACCTCCACTTCATTCCACCTTAAATATCCCAGGAAAGAGAAAAATGGATAAAGAAGTTGTGGTCCTTATGTACAATGGAATATCACTCAGCCATGAAATCAATGTCATAATGTTAGTAGCAGCATGATGAGTGGATTTAGGTACGACGATTCTAAGTGAAATAAGTCACACAGAAAAGGACACTTCTCATAAGGTATCACTTATGGAGGGAATGTAAAAACCGTTACACTTGAACTGAATTACAAAACAGAACAGAGTCACACATGCAGAAAACACACTATGGCTGCTTAACGGGAAAGGTGAGGTGGGGTGATACATAAAACAAGGGTATCAAATTAGCTCAGATACCGTTCCATAAACCCAATATGTAATAGACAAGACCTACTCCTTGCTCATAGAACTGGACTCAACACGCCCTATTCACAGCACAAGAATATATGTGACTAGTAATAATCTTAAAACCTATGTATTGATATCTCTCTGTTAGTGTGTCAAGTGGGTGGAAAGCGGCATAAACACAGCCGTGAAAAGCAGCTAAACCCCATTATGAAAATAAATTACTTTGAAAAACCCATGAAACAACGACAGTGAAAGAGATAGAAATTCTTACACAATGAGTTCAGGGGCTGTGATGCAACCTGGATTGACCATATCTAGACCCACAGCTGGATGAGACATAAGGGTGGACACTCTTGGGGCTGAGAGGTTTGGTGAGGTTGGGTGAGCAAACGCAGACCCTTTAAAGTAATACTGCGTGGTACCCATCGCATGGGTCCCAAATCTCCAGCTTCAAGGGCATCTTCCTACATCGAAAACATGCATGAGAAACCCAGAAGATGGTACACCGTGTGATGGGGAAAGGTTTCTAAAACGCACCTCATTTCTCATCTCCTTGTGCCCGGGTTCGCCATTCCAGCCGCATTACTAGCAATCTCCCTACTTGGAGCATCAGCACCTTTAACCTCCTGTTCCGTACAGGTTGCAATTTGTCCTGAGGATGAACGGGAAGACGGGGAACCAACGAGAGACTTGCTCTTGGTGTCAGGACAGGCACAGGTCACTCTATTTTCCCATCAGGAAGAAGAATTAACCACAGGCTCAGCCTGCCCCCCGGAACCACAACAGGGCCTGAAGCCATCCTGCGCTTTTGCGGCCAGCTCCCAAAAAAGCGAGTTGTAAAATGGAGGTTCAGGGCACTGCAATTCACAAACCTGCAGAGTTATAAATGATAACTCTCGTCCACAAATATATTGAGGGAAGGCAAAGAAGAGGATTTGAAATCAAGGCAGAATTGCACGAAACAGATTTCAGGAGGTAGATACGAATCGCCTTTAAAGCACATGAAAAGCGGCAAAACGTTGACAATGAGGCCCTTGGCCAAAAAGGGCGTATGCGTTTTTTCCTGAATATATTCAGGAAAAAACGCATACGCCCTTTTTGGCCAACCAAGCAACCTGGAAAGGCAAATCAGCGCTACAGAGAAGTCTCGCTTCCCATCGGTCAAAAGGGCCATGCTGAAAAAAGTGTCAAAACCAGAAATGCAGGACAGGCCATGGAGAAATGGGAGCCTTGCTACACTGATGGGCGGGATGTAAATTGCCAACAGCCACTCTGGAGAAGTGTACGGTGTGTCCTGAAACATCTGAAAAACACAGCTTAGAGGGCATAGGGCACTTCCACTCATGGGGGTATAAATTGGGAAAATGAAAAATCAGCAAGACACAAGCACCCCAAAGTTGAGGGCTGCTCTGTTGACAAGGACCTCCACTTCATTCCACCTTAAATATCCCAGGAAAGAGAAAAATGGATAAAGAAGTTGTGGTCCTTATGTACAATGGAATATCACTCAGCCATGAAATCAATGTCATAATGTTAGTAGCAGCATGATGAGTGGATTTAGGTACGACGATTCTAAGTGAAATAAGTCACACAGAAAAGGACACTTCTCATAAGGTATCACTGATAGAGGGAATGTAAAAACCGTTACACTTGAACTGAATTACAAAACAGAACAGAGTCACACATGCAGAAAACACACTATGGCTGCTTAACGGGAAAGGTGAGGTGGGGTGATACATAAAACAAGGGTATCAAATTAGCTCAGATACCGTTCCATAAACCCAATATGTAGTAGACAAGACCTACTCCTTGCTCAGAGAACTGGACTCAACACGCCCTATTCACCGCACAAGAATATATCTGACTAGTAATAATCTTAAAGCCTATGTATTGATATCTCTCTGTTAGTGTGTCAAGTGGGTGGAAAGCGGCATAAACACAGCCGTGAAAAGCAGCTAAACCCCATTATGAAAATAAATTACTTTGAAAAACCCATGAAACAACGACAGTGAAAGAGATAGAAATTCTTACACAATGAGTTCAGGGGCTGTGATGCAACCTGGATTGACCATATCTAGACCCACAGCTGGATGAGACATAAGGGTGGACACTCTTGGGGCTGAGAGGTTTGGTGAGGTTGGGTGAGCAAACGCAGACCCTTTAAAGTAATACTGCGTGGTACCCATCGCATGGGTCCCAAATCTCCAGCTTCAAGGGCATCTTCCTACATCGAAAACATGCATGAGAAACCCAGAAGATGGTACACCGTGTGATGGGGAAAGGTTTCTAAAACGCACCTCATTTCTCATCTCCTTGTGCCCGGGTTCGCCATTCCAGCCACTTTACTAGCAATCTCCCTACTTGGAGCATCAGCACCTTTAACCTCCTGTTCCGTACAGGTTGCAATTTGTCCTGAGGATGAACGGGAAGACGGGGAACCAACGAGAGACTAGCTCTTGGTGTCGGGACAGGCACAGGTCACTCTATTTTCCCATCAGGAAGAAGAATTAACCACAGGCTCAGCCTGCCCCCCGGAACCAGAACAGGGCCTGAAGCCATCCTGCGCTTTTGCGGCCAGCTCCCAAAAAAGCGAGTTGTAAAATGGAGGTTCAGGGCACTGCAATTCACAAACCTGCAGAGTTATAAATGATAACTCTCGTCCACAAATATATTGAGGGAAGGCAAAGAAGAGGATTTGAAATCAAGGCAGAATTGCACGAAACAGATTTCAGGAGGTAGATACGAATCGCCTTTAAAGCACATGAAAAGCGGCAAAACGTTGACAATGATGCCCTTGGACAAAAAGGGCGTATGCGTTTTTTCCTGAATATATTCAGGAAAAAACGCATACGCCCTTTTTGGCCAACCAAGCAACCTGGAAAGGCAAATCAGCGCTACAGAGAAGTCTCGCTTCCCATCGGTCAAAAGGGCCATGCTGAAAAAAGTGTCAAAACCAGAAATGCAGGACAGGCCATGGAGAAATGGGAGCCTTGCTACACTGATGGGCGGGATGTAAATTGCCAACAGCCACTCTGGAGAAGTGTACGGTGTGTCCTGAAACATCTGAAAAACACAGCTTAGAGAGCATAGGGCACTTCCACTCATGGGGGTATAAATTGGGAAAATGAAAAATCAGCAAGACACAAGCACCCCAAAGTTGAGGGCTGCTCTGTTGACAAGGACCTCCACTTCATTCCACCTTAAATATCCCAGGAAAGAGAAAAATGGATAAAGAAGTTGTGGTCCTTATGTACAATGGAATATCACTCAGCCATGAAATCAATGTCATAATGTTAGTAGCAGCATGATGAGTGGATTTAGGTACGACGATTCTAAGTGAAATAAGTCACACAGAAAAGGACACTTCTCATAAGGTATCACTGATAGAGGGAATGTAAAAACCGTTACACTTGAACTGAATTACAAAACAGAACAGAGTCACACATGCAGAAAACACACTATGGCTGCTTAACGGGAAAGGTGAGGTGGGGTGATACATAAAACAAGGGTATCAAATTAGCTCAGATACCGTTCCATAAACCCAATATGTAGTAGACAAGACCTACTCCTTGCTCAGAGAACTGGGCTCAACACGCCCTATTCACCGCACAAGAATATATCTGACTAGTAATAATCTTAAAGCCTATGTATTGATATCTCTCTGTTAGTGTGTCAAGTGGGTGGAAAGCGGCATAAACACAGCCGTGAAAAGCAGCTAAACCCCATTATGAAAATAAATTACTTTGAAAAACCCATGAAACAACGACAGTGAAAGAGATAGAAATTCTTACACAATGAGTTCAGGGGCTGTGATGCAACCTGGATTGACCATATCTAGACCCACAGCTGGATGAGACATAAGGGTGGACACTCTTGGGGCTGAGAGGTTTGGTGAGGTTGGGTGAGCAAACGCAGACCCTTTAAAGTAATACTGCGTGGTACCCATCGCATGGGTCCCAAATCTCCAGCTTCAAGGGCATCTTCCTACATCGAAAACATGCATGAGAAACCCAGAAGATGGTACACCGTGTGATGGGGAAAGGTTTCTAAAACGCACCTCATTTCTCATCTCCTTGTGCCCGGGTTCGCCATTCCAGCCACTTTACTAGCAATCTCCCTACTTGGAGCATCAGCACCTTTAACCTCCTGTTCCGTACAGGTTGCAATTTGTCCTGAGGATGAACGGGAAGACGGGGAACCAACGAGAGACTAGCTCTTGGTGTCGGGACAGGCACAGGTCACTCTATTTTCCCATCAGGAAGAAGAATTAACCACAGGCTCAGCCTGCCCCCCGGAACCAGAACAGGGCCTGAAGCCATCCTGAGCTTTTGCGGCCAGCTCCCAAAAAAGCGAGTTGTAAAATGGAGGTTCAGGGCACTGCAATTCACAAACCTGCAGAGTTATAAATGATAACTCTCGTCCACAAATATATTGAGGGAAGGCAAAGAAGAGGATTTGAAATCAAGGCAGAATTGCACGAAACAGATTTCAGGAGGTAGATACGAATCGCCTTTAAAGCACATGAAAAGCGGCAAAACGTTGACAATGATGCCCTTGGACAAAAAGGGCGTATGCGTTTTTTCCTGAATATATTCAGGAAAAAACGCATACGCCCTTTTTGGCCAACCAAGCAACCTGGAAAGGCAAATCAGCGCTACAGAGAAGTCTCGCTTCCCATCGGTCAAAAGGGCCATGCTGAAAAAAGTGTCAAAACCAGAAATGCAGGACAGGCCATGGAGAAATGGGAGCCTTGCTACACTGATGGGCGGGATGTAAATTGCCAACAGCCACTCTGGAGAAGTGTACGGTGTGTCCTGAAACATCTGAAAAACACAGCTTAGAGAGCATAGGGCACTTCCACTCATGGGGGTATAAATTGGGAAAATGAAAAATCAGCAAGACACAAGCACCCCAAAGTTGAGGGCTGCTCTGTTGACAAGGACCTCCACTTCATTCCACCTTCAATATCCCAGGAAAGAGAAAAATGGATAAAGAAGTTGTGGTCCTTATGTACAATGGAATATCACTCAGCCATGAAATCAATGTCATAATGTTAGTAGCAGCATGATGAGTGGATTTAGGTACGACGATTCTAAGTGAAATAAGTCACACAGAAAAGGACACTTCTCATAAGGTATCACTGATAGAGGGAATGTAAAAACCGTTACACTTGAACTGAATTACAAAACAGAACAGAGTCACACATGCAGAAAACACACTATGGCTGCTTAACGGGAAAGGTGAGGTGGGGTGATACATAAAACAAGGGTATCAAATTAGCTCAGATACCGTTCCATAAACCCAATATGTAGTAGACAAGACCTACTCCTTGCTCAGAGAACTGGGCTCAACACGCCCTATTCACCGCACAAGAATATATCTGACTAGTAATAATCTTAAAGCCTATGTATTGATATCTCTCTGTTAGTGTGTCAAGTGGGTGGAAAGCGGCATAAACACAGCCGTGAAAAGCAGCTAAACCCCATTATGAAAATAAATTACTTTGAAAAACCCATGAAACAACGACAGTGAAAGAGATAGAAATTCTTACACAATGAGTTCAGGGGCTGTGATGCAACCTGGATTGACCATATCTAGACCCACAGCTGGATGAGACATAAGGGTGGACACTCTTGGGGCTGAGAGGTTTGGTGAGGTTGGGTGAGCAAACGCAGACCCTTTAAAGTAATACTGCGTGGTACCCATCGCATGGGTCCCAAATCTCCAGCTTCAAGGGCATCTTCCTACATCGAAAACATGCATGAGAAACCCAGAAGATGGTACACCGTGTGATGGGGAAAGGTTTCTAAAACGCACCTCATTTCTCATCTCCTTGTGCCCGGGTTCGCCATTCCAGCCACTTTACTAGCAATCTCCCTACTTGGAGCATCAGCACCTTTAACCTCCTGTTCCGTACAGGTTGCAATTTGTCCTGAGGATGAACGGGAAGACGGGGAACCAACGAGAGACTAGCTCTTGGTGTTGGGACAGGCACAGGTCACTCTATTTTCCCATCAGGAAGAAGAATTAACCACAGGCTCAGCCTGCCCCCCGGAACCAGAACAGGGCCTGAAGCCATCCTGCGCTTTTGCGGCCAGCTCCCAAAAAAGCGAGTTGTAAAATGGAGGTTCAGGGCACTGCAATTCACAAACCTGCAGAGTTATAAATGATAACTCTCGTCCACAAATATATTGAGGGAAGGCAAAGAAGAGGATTTGAAATCAAGGCAGAATTGCACGAAACAGATTTCAGGAGGTAGATACGAATCGCCCTTAAAGCACATGAAAAGCGGCAAAACGTTGACAATGATGCCCTTGGCCAAAAAGGGCGTATGCGTTTTTTCCTGAATATATTCAGGAAAAAACGCATACGCCCTTTTTGGCCAACCAAGCAACCTGGAAAGGCAAATCAGCGCTACAGAGAAGTCTCGCTTCCCATCGGTCAAAAGGGCCATGCTGAAAAAAGTGTGAAAAACCAGAAATGCAGGACAGGCCATGGAGAAATGGGAGCCTTGCTACACTGATGGGCGGGATGTACATTGCCAACAGCCACTCTGGAGAAGTGCACGGTGTGTCCTGAAACATCTGAAAAACACAGCTTAGAGAGCATAGGGCATTTCCACTCATGGGGGTATAAATTGGGAAAATGAAAAATCAGCAAGACACAAGCACCCCAAAGTTGAGGGCTGCTCTGTTGACAAGGACCTCCACTTCATTCCACCTTAAATATCCCAGGAAAGAGAAAAATGGATAAAGAAGTTGTGGTCCTTATGTACAATGGAATATCACTCAGCCATGAAATCAATGTCATAAGGTTAGTAGCAGCATGATGAGTGGATTTAGGTACGACGATTCTAAGTGAAATAAGTCACACAGAAAAGGACACTTCTCATAAGGTATCACTGATAGAGGGAATGTAAAAACCGTTACACTTGAACTGAATTACAAAACAGAACAGAGTCACACATGCAGAAAACACACTATGGCTGCTTAACGGGAAAGGTGAGGTGGGGTGATACATAAAACAAGGGTATCAAATTAGCTCAGATACCGTTCCATAAACCCAATATGTAGTAGACAAGACCTACTCCTTGCTCAGAGAACTGGACTCAACACGCCCTATTCACCGCACAAGAATATATCTGACTAGTAATAATCTTAAAGCCTATGTATTGATATCTCTCTGTTAGTGTGTCAAGTGGGTGGAAAGCGGCATAAACACAGCCGTGAAAAGCAGCTAAACCCCATTATGAAAATAAATTACTTTGAAAAACCCATGAAACAACGACAGTGAAAGAGATAGAAATTCTTACACAATGAGTTCAGGGGCTGTGATGCAACCTGGATTGACCATATCTAGACCCACAGCTGGATGAGACATAAGGGTGGACACTCTTGGGGCTGAGAGGTTTGGTGAGGTTGGGTGAGCAAACGCAGACCCTTTAAAGTAATACTGCGTGGTACCCATCGCATGGGTCCCAAATCTCCAGCTTCAAGGGCATCTTCCTACATCGAAAACATGCATGAGAAACCCAGAAGATGGTACACCGTGTGATGGGGAAAGGTTTCTAAAACGCACCTCATTTCTCATCTCCTTGTGCCCGGGTTCGCCATTCCAGCCACTTTACTAGCAATCTCCCTACTTGGAGCATCAGCACCTTTAACCTCCTGTTCTGTACAGGTTGCAATTTGTCCTGAGGATGAACGGGAAGACGGGGAACCAACGAGAGACTAGCTCTTGGTGTTGGGACAGGCACAGGTCACTCTATTTTCCCATCAGGAAGAAGAATTAACCACAGGCTCAGCCTGCCCCCCGGAACCAGAACAGGGCCTGAAGCCATCCTGCGCTTTTGCGGCCAGCTCCCAAAAAAGCGAGTTGTAAAATGGAGGTTCAGGGCACTGCAATTCACAAACCTGCAGAGTTATAAATGATAACTCTCGTCCACAAATATATAGAGGGAAGGCAAAGAAGAGGATTTGAATTCAAGGCAGAATTGCACGAAACAGATTTCAGGAGGTAGATACGAATCGCCTTTAAAGCACATGAAAAGCGGCAAAACGTTGACAATGATGCCCTTGGCCAAAAAGGGCGTATGCGTTTTTTCCTGAATATATTCAGGAAAAAACGCATACGCCCTTTTTGGCCAACCAAGCAACCTGGAAAGGCAAATCAGCGCTACAGAGAAGTCTCGCTTCCCATCAGTCAAAAGGGCCATGCTGAAAAAAGTGTCAAAACCAGAAATGCAGGACAGGCCATGGAGAAATGGGAGCCTTGCTACACTGATGGGCGGGATGTAAATTGCCAACAGCCACTCTGGAGAAGTGCACGGTGTGTCCTGAAACATCTGAAAAACACAGCTTAGAGAGCATAGGGCATTTCCACTCATGGGGGTATAAATTGGGAAAATGAAAAATCAGCAAGACACAAGCACCCCAAAGTTGAGGGCTGCTCTGTTGACAAGGACCTCCACTTCATTCCACCTTAAATATCCCAGGAAAGAGAAAAATGGATAAAGAAGTTGTGGTCCTTATGTACAATGGAATATCACTCAGCCATGAAATCAATGTCATAAGGTTAGTAGCAGCATGATGAGTGGATTTAGGTACGACGATTCTAAGTGAAATAAGTCACACAGAAAAGGACACTTCTCATAAGGTATCACTGATAGAGGGAATGTAAAAACCGTTACACTTGAACTGAATTACAAAACAGAACAGAGTCACACATGCAGAAAACACACTATGGCTGCTTAACGGGAAAGGTGAGGTGGGGTGATACATAAAACAAGGGTATCAAATTAGCTCAGATACCGTTCCATAAACCCAATATGTAGTAGACAAGACCTACTCCTTGCTCAGAGAACTGGACTCAACACGCCCTATTCACCGCACAAGAATATATCTGACTAGTAATAATCTTAAAGCCTATGTATTGATATCTCTCTGTTAGTGTGTCAAGTGGGTGGAAAGCGGCATAAACACAGCCGTGAAAAGCAGCTAAACCCCATTATGAAAATAAATTACTTTGAAAAACCCATGAAACAACGACAGTGAAAGAGATAGAAATTCTTACACAATGAGTTCAGGGGCTGTGATGCAACCTGGATTGACCATATCTAGACCCACAGCTGGATGAGACATAAGGGTGGACACTCTTGGGGCTGAGAGGTTTGGTGAGGTTGGGTGAGCAAACGCAGACCCTTTAAAGTAATACTGCGTGGTACCCATCGCATGGGTCCCAAATCTCCAGCTTCAAGGGCATCTTCCTACATCGAAAACATGCATGAGAAACCCAGAAGATGGTACACCGTGTGATGGGGAAAGGTTTCTAAAACGCACCTCATTTCTCATCTCCTTGTGCCCGGGTTCGCCATTCCAGCCACTTTACTAGCAATCTCCCTACTTGGAGCATCAGCACCTTTAACCTCCTGTTCTGTACAGGTTGCAATTTGTCCTGAGGATGAACGGGAAGACGGGGAACCAACGAGAGACTAGCTCTTGGTGTTGGGACAGGCACAGGTCACTCTATTTTCCCATCAGGAAGAAGAATTAACCACAGGCTCAGCCTGCCCCCCGGAACCAGAACAGGGCCTGAAGCCATCCTGCGCTTTTGCGGCCAGCTCCCAAAAAAGCGAGTTGTAAAATGGAGGTTCAGGGCACTGCAATTCACAAACCTGCAGAGTTATAAATGATAACTCTCGTCCACAAATATATAGAGGGAAGGCAAAGAAGAGGATTTGAATTCAAGGCAGAATTGCACGAAACAGATTTCAGGAGGTAGATACGAATCGCCTTTAAAGCACATGAAAAGCGGCAAAACGTTGACAATGATGCCCTTGGCCAAAAAGGGCGTATGCGTTTTTTCCTGAATATATTCAGGAAAAAACGCATACGCCCTTTTTGGCCAACCAAGCAACCTGGAAAGGCAAATCAGCGCTACAGAGAAGTCTCGCTTCCCATCAGTCAAAAGGGCCATGCTGAAAAAAGTGTCAAAACCAGAAATGCAGGACAGGCCATGGAGAAATGGGAGCCTTGCTACACTGATGGGCGGGATGTAAATTGCCAACAGCCACTCTGGAGAAGTGCACGGTGTGTCCTGAAACATCTGAAAAACACAGCTTAGAGAGCATAGGGCACTTCCACTCATGGGGGTATAAATTGGGAAAATGAAAAATCAGCAAGACACAAGCACCCCAATGTTGAGGGCTGCTCTGTTGACAAGGACCTCCACTTCATTCCACCTTAAATATCCCAGGAAAGAGAAAAATGGATAAAGAAGTTGTGGTCCTTATGTACAATGGAATATCACTCAGCCATGAAATCAATGTCATAATGTTAGTAGCAGCATGATGAGTGGATTTAGGTACGACGATTCTAAGTGAAATAAGTCACACAGAAAAGGACACTTCTCATAAGGTATCACTTATGGAGGGAATGTAAAAACCGTTACACTTGAACTGAATTACAAAACAGAACAGAGTCACACATGCAGAAAACACACTATGGCTGCTTAACGGGAAAGGTGAGGTGGGGTGATACATAAAACAAGGGTATCAAATTAGCTCAGATACCGTTCCATAAACCCAATATGTAATAGACAAGACCTACTCCTTGCTCATAGAACTGGACTCAACACGCCCTATTCACAGCACAAGAATATATGTGACTAGTAATAATCTTAAAACCTATGTATTGATATCTCTCTGTTAGTGTGTCAAGTGGGTGGAAAGCGGCATAAACACAGCCGTGAAAAGCAGCTAAACCCCATTATGAAAATAAATTACTTTGAAAAACCCATGAAACAACGACAGTGAAAGAGATAGAAATTCTTACACAATGAGTTCAGGGGCTGTGATGCAACCTGGATTGACCATATCTAGACCCACAGCTGGATGAGACATAAGGGTGGACACTCTTGGGGCTGAGAGGTTTGGTGAGGTTGGGTGAGCAAACGCAGACCCTTTAAAGTAATACTGCGTGGTACCCATCGCATGGGTCCCAAATCTCCAGCTTCAAGGGCATCTTCCTACATCGAAAACATGCATGAGAAACCCAGAAGATGGTACACCGTGTGATGGGGAAAGGTTTCTAAAACGCACCTCATTTCTCATCTCCTTGTGCCCGGGTTCGCCATTCCAGCCGCATTACTAGCAATCTCCCTACTTGGAGCATCAGCACCTTTAACCTCCTGTTCCGTACAGGTTGCAATTTGTCCTGAGGATGAACGGGAAGACGGGGAACCAACGAGAGACTTGCTCTTGGTGTCAGGACAGGCACAGGTCACTCTATTTTCCCATCAGGAAGAAGAATTAACCACAGGCTCAGCCTGCCCCCCGGAACCACAACAGGGCCTGAAGCCATCCTGCGCTTTTGCGGCCAGCTCCCAAAAAAGCGAGGTGTAAAATGGAGGTTCAGGGCACTGCAATTCACAAACCTGCAGAGTTATAAATGATAACTCTCGTCCACAAATATATTGAGGGAAGGCAAAGAAGAGGATTTGAAATCAAGGCAGAATTGCACGAAACAGATTTCAGGAGGTAGATACGAATCGCCTTTAAAGCACATGAAAAGCGGCAAAACGTTGACAATGAGGCCCTTGGCCAAAAAGGGCGTATGCGTTTTTTCCTGAATATATTCAGGAAAAAACGCATACGCCCTTTTTGGCCAACCAAGCAACCTGGAAAGGCAAATCAGCGCTACAGAGAAGTCTCGCTTCCCATCGGTCAAAAGGGCCATGCTGAAAAAAGTGTCAAAACCAGAAATGCAGGACAGGCCATGGAGAAATGGGAGCCTTGCTACACTGATGGGCGGGATGTAAATTGCCAACAGCCACTCTGGAGAAGTGTACGGTGTGTCCTGAAACATCTGAAAAACACAGCTTAGAGGGCATAGGGCACTTCCACTCATGGGGGTATAAATTGGGAAAATGAAAAATCAGCAAGACACAAGCACCCCAAAGTTGAGGGCTGCTCTGTTGACAAGGACCTCCACTTCATTCCACCTTAAATATCCCAGGAAAGAGAAAAATGGATAAAGAAGTTGTGGTCCTTATGTACAATGGAATATCACTCAGCCATGAAATCAATGTCATAATGTTAGTAGCAGCATGATGAGTGGATTTAGGTACGACGATTCTAAGTGAAATAAGTCACACAGAAAAGGACACTTCTCATAAGGTATCACTGATAGAGGGAATGTAAAAACCGTTACACTTGAACTGAATTACAAAACAGAACAGAGTCACACATGCAGAAAACACACTATGGCTGCTTAACGGGAAAGGTGAGGTGGGGTGATACATAAAACAAGGGTATCAAATTAGCTCAGATACCGTTCCATAAACCCAATATGTAGTAGACAAGTCCTACTCCTTGCTCAGAGAACTGGACTCAACACGCCCTATTCACCGCACAAGAATATATCTGACTAGTAATAATCTTAAAGCCTATGTATTGATATCTCTCTGTTAGTGTGTCAAGTGGGTGGAAAGCGGCATAAACACAGCCGTGAAAAGCAGCTAAACCCCATTATGAAAATAAATTACTTTGAAAAACCCATGAAACAACGACAGTGAAAGAGATAGAAATTCTTACACAATGAGTTCAGGGGCTGTGATGCAACCTGGATTGACCATATCTAGACCCACAGCTGGATGAGACATAAGGGAGGACACTCTTGGGGCTGAGAGGTTTGGTGAGGTTGGGTGAGCAAACGCAGACCCTTTAAAGTAATACTGCGTGGTACCCATCGCATGGGTCCCAAATCTCCAGCTTCAAGGGCATCTTCCTACATCGAAAACATGCATGAGAAACCCAAAAGATGGTACACCGTGTGATGGGGAAAGGTTTCTAAAACGCACCTCATTTCTCATCTCCTTGTGCCCGGGTTCGCCATTCCAGCCACTTTACTAGCAATCTCCCTACTTGGAGCATCAGCACCTTTAACCTCCTGTTCTGTACAGGTTGCAATTTGTCCTGAGGATGAACGGGAAGACGGGGAACCAACGAGAGACTAGCTCTTGGTGTTGGGACAGGCACAGGTCACTCTATTTTCCCATCAGGAAGAAGAATTAACCACAGGCTCAGCCTGCCCCCCGGAACCACAACAGGGCCTGAAGCCATCCTGCGCTTTTGCGGCCAGCTCCCAAAAAAGCGAGTTGTAAAATGGAGGTTCAGGGCACTGCAATTCACAAACCTGCAGAGTTATAAATGATAACTCTCGTCCACAAATATATTGAGGGAAGGCAAAGAAGAGGATTTGAAATCAAGGCAGAATTGCACGAAACAGATTTCAGGAGGTAGATACGAATCGCCTTTAAAGCACATGAAAAGCGGCAAAACGTTGACAATGATGCCCTTGGCCAAAAAGGGCGTATGCGTTTTTTCCTGAATATATTCAGGAAAAAACGCATACGCCCTTTTTGGCCAACCAAGCAACCTGGAAAGGCAAATCAGCGCTACAGAGAAGTCTCGCTTCCCATCGGTCAAAAGGGCCATGCTGAAAAAAGTGTCAAAACCAGATATGCAGGACAGGCCATGGAGAAATGGGAGCCTTGCTACACTGATGGGCGGGATGTAAATTGGCAACAGCCACTCTGGAGAAGTGCACGGTGTGTCCTGAAACATCTGAAAAACACAGCTTAGAGAGCATAGGGCACTTCCACTCATGGGGGTATAAATTGGGAAAATTAAAAATCAGCAAGACACAAGCACCCCAATGTTGAGGGCTGCTCTGTTGACAAGGACCTCCACTTCATTCCACCTTAAATATCCCAGGAAAGAGAAAAATGGATAAAGAAGTTGTGGTCCTTATGTACAATGGAATATCACTCAGCCATGAAATCAATGTCATAATGTTAGTAGCAGCATGATGAGTGGATTTAGGTACGACGATTCTAAGTGAAATAAGTCACACAGAAAAGGACACTTCTCATAAGGTATCACTTATGGAGGGAATGTAAAAACCGTTACACTTGAACTGAATTACAAAACAGAACAGAGTCACACATGCAGAAAACACACTATGGCTGCTTAACGGGAAAGGTGAGGTGGGGTGATACATAAAACAAGGGTATCAAATTAGCTCAGATACCGTTCCATAAACCCAATATGTAGTAGACAAGACCTACTCCTTGCTCAGAGAACTGGACTCAACACGCCCTATTCACCGCACAAGAATATATCTGACTAGTAATAATCTTAAAGCCTATGTATTGATATCTCTCTGTTAGTGTGTCAAGTGGGTGGAAAGCGGCATAAACACAGCCGTGAAAAGCAGCTAAACCCCATTATGAAAATAAATTACTTTGAAAAACCCATGAAACAACGACAGTGAAAGAGATAGAAATTCTTACACAATGAGTTCAGGGGCTGTGATGCAACCTGGATTGACCATATCTAGACCCACAGCTGGATGAGACATAAGGGTGGACACTCTTGGGGCTGAGAGGTTTGGTGAGGTTGGGTGAGCAAACGCAGACCCTTTAAAGTAATACTGCGTGGTACCCATCGCATGGGTCCCAAATCTCCAGCTTCAAGGGCATCTTCCTACATCGAAAACATGCATGAGAAACCCAGAAGATGGTACACCGTGTGATGGGGAAAGGTTTCTAAAACGCACCTCATTTCTCATCTCCTTGTGCCCGGGTTCGCCATTCCAGCCACTTTACTAGCAATCTCCCTACTTGGAGCATCAGCACCTTTAACCTCCTGTTCTGTACAGGTTGCAATTTGTCCTGAGGATGAACGGGAAGACGGGGAACCAACGAGAGACTAGCTCTTGGTGTTGGGACAGGCACAGGTCACTCTATTTTCCCATCAGGAAGAAGAATTAACCACAGGCTCAGCCTGCCCCCCGGAACCAGAACAGGGCCTGAAGCCATCCTGCGCTTTTGCGGCCAGCTCCCAAAAAAGCGAGTTGTAAAATGGAGGTTCAGGGCACTGCAATTCACAAACCTGCAGAGTTATAAATGATAACTCTCGTCCACAAATATATAGAGGGAAGGCAAAGAAGAGGATTTGAATTCAAGGCAGAATTGCACGAAACAGATTTCAGGAGGTAGATACGAATCGCCTTTAAAGCACATGAAAAGCGGCAAAACGTTGACAATGATGCCCTTGGCCAAAAAGGGCGTATGCGTTTTTTCCTGAATATATTCAGGAAAAAACGCATACGCCCTTTTTGGCCAACCAAGCAACCTGGAAAGGCAAATCAGCGCTACAGAGAAGTCTCGCTTCCCATCAGTCAAAAGGGCCATGCTGAAAAAAGTGTCAAAACCAGAAATGCAGGACAGGCCATGGAGAAATGGGAGCCTTGCTACACTGATGGGCGGGATGTAAATTGCCAACAGCCACTCTGGAGAAGTGCACGGTGTGTCCTGAAACATCTGAAAAACACAGCTTAGAGAGCATAGGGCACTTCCACTCATGGGGGTATAAATTGGGAAAATGAAAAATCAGCAAGACACAAGCACCCCAATGTTGAGGGCTGCTCTGTTGACAAGGACCTCCACTTCATTCCACCTTAAATATCCCAGGAAAGAGAAAAATGGATAAAGAAGTTGTGGTCCTTATGTACAATGGAATATCACTCAGCCATGAAATCAATGTCATAATGTTAGTAGCAGCATGATGAGTGGATTTAGGTACGACGATTCTAAGTGAAATAAGTCACACAGAAAAGGACACTTCTCATAAGGTATCACTTATGGAGGGAATGTAAAAACCGTTACACTTGAACTGAATTACAAAACAGAACAGAGTCACACATGCAGAAAATACACTATGGCTGCTTAACGGGAAAGGTGAGGTGGGGTGATACATAAAACAAGGGTATCAAATTAGCTCAGATACCGTTCCATAAACCCAATATGTAATAGACAAGACCTACTCCTTGCTCATAGAACTGGACTCAACACGCCCTATTCACAGCACAAGAATATATGTGACTAGTAATAATCTTAAAACCTATGTATTGATATCTCTCTGTTAGTGTGTCAAGTGGGTGGAAAGCGGCATAAACACAGCCGTGAAAAGCAGCTAAACCCCATTATGAAAATAAATTACTTTGAAAAACCCATGAAACAACGACAGTGAAAGAGATAGAAATTCTTACACAATGAGTTCAGGGGCTGTGATGCAACCTGGATTGACCATATCTAGACCCACAGCTGGATGAGACATAAGGGTGGACACTCTTGGGGCTGAGAGGTTTGGTGAGGTTGGGTGAGCAAACGCAGACCCTTTAAAGTAATACTGCGTGGTACCCATCGCATGGGTCCCAAATCTCCAGCTTCAAGGGCATCTTCCTACATCGAAAACATGCATGAGAAACCCAGAAGATGGTACACCGTGTGATGGGGAAAGGTTTCTAAAACGCACCTCATTTCTCATCTCCTTGTGCCCGGGTTCGCCATTCCAGCCGCATTACTATCAATCTCCCTACTTGGAGCATCAGCACCTTTAACCTCCTGTTCCGTACAGGTTGCAATTTGTCCTGAGGATGAACGGGAAGACGGGGAACCAACGAGAGACTTGCTCTTGGTGTCAGGACAGGCACAGGTCACTCTATTTTCCCATCAGGAAGAAGAATTAACCACAGGCTCAGCCTGCCCCCCGGAACCACAACAGGGCCTGAAGCCATCCTGCGCTTTTGCGGCCAGCTCCCAAAAAAGCGAGGTGTAAAATGGAGGTTCAGGGCACTGCAATTCACAAACCTGCAGAGTTATAAATGATAACTCTCGTCCACAAATATATTGAGGGAAGGCAAAGAAGAGGATTTGAAATCAAGGCAGAATTGCACGAAACAGATTTCAGGAGGTAGATACGAATCGCCTTTAAAGCACATGAAAAGCGGCAAAACGTTGACAATGAGGCCCTTGGCCAAAAAGGGCGTATGCGTTTTTTCCTGAATATATTCAGGAAAAAACGCATACGCCCTTTTTGGCCAACCAAGCAACCTGGAAAGGCAAATCAGCGCTACAGAGAAGTCTCGCTTCCCATCGGTCAAAAGGGCCATGCTGAAAAAAGTGTCAAAACCAGAAATGCAGGACAGGCCATGGAGAAATGGGAGCCTTGCTACACTGATGGGCGGGATGTAAATTGCCAACAGCCACTCTGGAGAAGTGTACGGTGTGTCCTGAAACATCTGAAAAACACAGCTTAGAGGGCATAGGGCACTTCCACTCATGGGGGTATAAATTGGGAAAATGAAAAATCAGCAAGACACAAGCACCCCAAAGTTGAGGGCTGCTCTGTTGACAAGGACCTCCACTTCATTCCACCTTAAATATCCCAGGAAAGAGAAAAATGGATAAAGAAGTTGTGGTCCTTATGTACAATGGAATATCACTCAGCCATGAAATCAATGTCATAATGTTAGTAGCAGCATGATGAGTGGATTTAGGTACGACGATTCTAAGTGAAATAAGTCACACAGAAAAGGACACTTCTCATAAGGTATCACTTATGGAGGGAATGTAAAAACCGTTACACTTGAACTGAATTACAAAACAGAACAGAGTCACACATGCAGAAAACACACTATGGCTGCTTAACGGGAAAGGTGAGGTGGGGTGATACATAAAACAAGGGTATCAAATTAGCTCAGATACCGTTCCATAAACCCAATATGTAATAGACAAGACCTACTCCTTGCTCAGAGAACTGGACTCAACACGCCCTATTCACAGCACAAGAATATATGTGACTAGTAATAATCTTAAAACCTATGTATTGATATCTCTCTGTTAGTGTGTCAAGTGGGTGTAAAGCGGCATAAACACAGCCGTGAAAAGCAGCTAAACCCCATTATGAAAATAAATTACTTTGAAAAACCCATGAAACAACGACAGTGAAAGAGATAGAAATTCTTACACAATGAGTTCAGGGGCTGTGATGCAACCTGGATTGACCATATCTAGACCCACAGCTGGATGAGACATAAGGGTGGACACTCTTGGGGCTGAGAGGTTTGGTGAGGTTGGGTGAGCAAACGCAGACCCTTTAAAGTAATACTGCGTGGTACCCATCGCATGGGTCCCAAATCTCCAGGTTCAAGGGCATCTTCCTACATCGAAAACATGCATGAGAAACCCAGAAGATGGTACACCGTGTGATGGGGAAAGGTTTCTAAAACGCACCTCATTTCTCATCTCCTTGTGCCCGGGTTCGCCATTCCAGCCGCTTTACTAGCAATCTCCCTACTTGGAGCATCAGCACCTTTAACCTCCTGTTCCGTACAGGTTGCAATTTGTCCTGAGGATGAACGGGAAGACGGGGAACCAACGAGAGACTAGCTCTTGGTGTCGGGACAGGCACAGGTCACTCTATTTTCCCATCAGGAAGAAGAATTAACCACAGGCTCAGCCTGCCCCCCGGAACCAGAACAGGGCCTGAAGCCATCCTGCGCTTTTGCGGCCAGCTCCCAAAAAAGCGAGGTGTAAAATGGAGGTTCAGGGCACTGCAATTCACAAACCTGCAGAGTTATAAATGATAACTCTCGTCCACAAATATATTGAGGGAAGGCAAAGAAGAGGATTTGAAATCAAGGCAGAATTGCACGAAACAGATTTCAGGAGGTAGATACGAATCGCCTTTAAAGCACATGAAAAGCGGCAAAACGTTGACAATGAGGCCCTTGGCCAAAAAGGGCGTATGCGTTTTTTCCTGAATATATTCAGGAAAAAACGCATACGCCCTTTTTGGCCAACCAAGCAACCTGGAAAGGCAAATCAGCGCTACAGAGAAGTCTCGCTTCCCATCGGTCAAAAGGGCCATGCTGAAAAAAGTGTCAAAACCAGAAATGCAGGACAGGCCATGGAGAAATGGGAGCCTTGCTACACTGATGGGCGGGATGTAAATTGCCAACAGCCACTCTGGAGAAGTGTACGGTGTGTCCTGAAACATCTGAAAAACACAGCTTAGAGAGCATAGGGCACTTCCACTCATGGGGGTATAAATTGGGAAAATGAAAAATCAGCAAGACACAAGCACCCCAAAGTTGAGGGCTGCTCTGTTGACAAGGACCTCCACTTCATTCCACCTTCAATATCCCAGGAAAGAGAAAAATGGATAAAGAAGTTGTGGTCCTTATGTACAATGGAATATCACTCAGCCATGAAATCAATGTCATAATGTTAGTAGCAGCATGATGAGTGGATTTAGGTACGACGATTCTAAGTGAAATAAGTCACACAGAAAAGGACACTTCTCATAAGGTATCACTGATAGAGGGAATGTAAAAACCGTTACACTTGAACTGAATTACAAAACAGAACAGAGTCACACATGCAGAAAACACACTATGGCTGCTTAACGGGAAAGGTGAGGTGGGGTGATACATAAAACAAGGGTATCAAATTAGCTCAGATACCGTTCCATAAACCCAATATGTAGTAGACAAGACCTACTCCTTGCTCAGAGAACTGGACTCAACACGCCCTATTCACCGCACAAGAATATATCTGACTAGTAATAATCTTAAAGCCTATGTATTGATATCTCTCTGTTAGTGTGTCAAGTGGGTGGAAAGCGGCATAAACACAGCCGTGAAAAGCAGCTAAACCCCATTATGAAAATAAATTACTTTGAAAAACCCATGAAACAACGACAGTGAAAGAGATAGAAATTCTTACACAATGAGTTCAGGGGCTGTGATGCAACCTGGATTGACCATATCTAGACCCACAGCTGGATGAGACATAAGGGTGGACACTCTTGGGGCTGAGAGGTTTGGTGAGGTTGGGTGAGCAAACGCAGACCCTTTAAAGTAATACTGCGTGGTACCCATCGCATGGGTCCCAAATCTCCAGCTTCAAGGGCATCTTCCTACATCGAAAACATGCATGAGAAACCCAGAAGATGGTACACCGTGTGATGGGGAAAGGTTTCTAAAACGCACCTCATTTCTCATCTCCTTGTGCCCGGGTTCGCCATTCCAGCCACTTTACTAGCAATCTCCCTACTTGGAGCATCAGCACCTTTAACCTCCTGTTCCGTACAGGTTGCAATTTGTCCTGAGGATGAACGGGAAGACGGGGAACCAACGAGAGACTAGCTCTTGGTGTTGGGACAGGCACAGGTCACTCTATTTTCCCATCAGAAAGAAGAATTAACCACAGGCTCAGCCTGCCCCCCGGAACCAGAACAGGGCCTGAAGCCATCCTGCGCTTTTGCGGCCAGCTCCCAAAAAAGCGAGTTGTAAAATGGAGGTTCAGGGCACTGCAATTCACAAACCTGCAGAGTTATAAATGATAACTCTCGTCCACAAATATATTGAGGGAAGGCAAAGAAGAGGATTTGAAATCAAGTCAGAATTGCACGAAACAGATTTCAGGAGGTAGATACGAATCGCCTTTAAAGCACATGAAAAGCGGCAAAACGTTGACAATGATGCCCTTGGCCAAAAAGGGCGTATGCGTTTTTTCCTGAATATATTCAGGAAAAAACGCATACGCCCTTTTTGGCCAACCAAGCAACCTGGAAAGGCAAATCAGCGCTACAGAGAAGTCTCGCTTCCCATCGGTCAAAAGGGCCATGCTGAAAAAAGTGTCAAAACCAGAAATGCAGGACAGGCCATGGAGAAATGGGAGCCTTGCTACACTGATGGGCGGGATGTAAATTGCCAACAGCCACTCTGGAGAAATGTACGGTGTGTCCTGAAACATCTGAAAAACACAGCTTAGAGAGCATAGGGCACTTCCACTCATGGGGGTATAAATTGGGAAAATGAAAAATCAGCAAGACACAAGCACCCCAAAGTTGAGGGCTGCTCTGTTGACAAGGACCTCCACTTCATTCCACCTTAAATATCCAAGGAAAGAGAAAAATGGATAAAGAAGTTGTGGTCCTTATGTACAATGGAATATCACTCAGCCATGAAATCAATGTCATAAGGTTAGTAGCAGCATGATGAGTGGATTTAGGTACGACGATTCTAAGTGAAATAAGTCACACAGAAAAGGACACTTCTCATAAGGTATCACTGATAGAGGGAATGTAAAAACCGTTACACTTGAACTGAATTACAAAACAGAACAGAGTCACACATGCAGAAAACACACTATGGCTGCTTAACGGGAAAGGTGAGGTGGGGTGATACATAAAACAAGGGTATCAAATTAGCTCAGATACCGTTCCATAAACCCAATATGTAGTAGACAAGACCTACTCCTTGCTCAGAGAACTGGACTCAACACGCCCTATTCACCGCACAAGAATATATCTGACTAGTAATAATCTTAAAGCCTATGTATTGATATCTCTCTGTTAGTGTGTCAAGTGGGTGGAAAGCGGCATAAACACAGCCGTGAAAAGCAGCTAAACCCCATTATGAAAATAAATTACTTTGAAAAACCCATGAAACAACGACAGTGAAAGAGATAGAAATTCTTACACAATGAGTTCAGGGGCTGTGATGCAACCTGGATTGACCATATCTAGACCCACAGCTGGATGAGACATAAGGGTGGACACTCTTGGGGCTGAGAGGTTTGGTGAGGTTGGGTGAGCAAACGCAGACCCTTTAAAGTAATACTGCGTGGTACCCATCGCATGGGTCCCAAATCTCCAGCTTCAAGGGCATCTTCCTACATCGAAAACATGCATGAGAAACCCAGAAGATGGTACACCGTGTGATGGGGAAAGGTTTCTAAAACGCACCTCATTTCTCATCTCCTTGTCCCCGGGTTCGCCATTCCAGCCGCTTTACTAGCAATCTCCCTACTTGGAGCATCAGCACCTTTAACCTCCTGTTCCGTACAGGTTGCAATTTGTCCTGAGGATGAACGGGAAGACGGGGAACCAACGAGAGACTAGCTCTTGGTGTCGGGACAGGCACAGGTCACTCTATTTTCCCATCAGGAAGAAGAATTAACCACAGGCTCAGCCTGCCCCCCGGAACCAGAACAGGGCCTGAAGCCATCCTGCGCTTTTGCGGCCAGCTCCCAAAAAAGCGAGTTGTAAAATGGAGGTTCAGGGCACTGCAATTCACAAACCTGCAGAGTTATAAATGATAACTCTCGTCCACAAATATATTGAGGGAAGGCAAAGAAGAGGATTTGAAATCAAGGCAGAATTGCACGAAACAGATTTCAGGAGGTAGATACGAATCGCCTTTAAAGCACAAGAAAAGCGGCAAAACGTTGACAATGATGCCCTTGGCCAAAAAGGGCGTATGCGTTTTTTCCTGAATATATTCAGGAAAAAACGCATACGCCCTTTTTGGCCAACCAAGCAACCTGGAAAGGCAAATCAGCGCTACAGAGAAGTCTCGCTTCCCATCGGTCAAAAGGGCCATGCTGAAAAAAGTGTCAAAACCAGAAATGCAGGACAGGCCATGGAGAAATGGGAGCCTTGCTACACTGATGGGCGGGATGTAAATTGCCAACAGCCACTCTGGAGAAGTGTACGGTGTGTCCTGAAACATCTGAAAAACACAGCTTAGAGAGCATAGGGCACTTCCACTCATGGGGGTATAAATTGGGAAAATGAAAAATCAGCAAGACACAAGCACCCCAAAGTTGAGGGCTGCTCTGTTGACAAGGACCTCCACTTCATTCCACCTTAAATATCCCAGGAAAGAGAAAAATGGATAAAGAAGTTGTGGTCCTTATGTACAATGGAATATCACTCAGCCATGAAATCAATGTCATAATGTTAGTAGCAGCATGATGAGTGGATTTAGGTACGACGATTCTAAGTGAAATAAGTAACACAGAAAAGGACACTTCTCATAAGGTATCACTGATAGAGGGAATGTAAAAACCGTTACACTTGAACTGAATTACAAAACAGAACAGAGTCACACATGCAGAAAACACACTATGGCTGCTTAACGGGAAAGGTGAGGTGGGGTGATACATAAAACAAGGGTATCAAATTAGCTCAGATACCGTTCCATAAACCCAATATGTAGTAGACAAGACCTACTCCTTGCTCAGAGAACTGGACTCAACACGCCCTATTCACCGCACAAGAATATATCTGACTAGTAATAATCTTAAAGCCTATGTATTGATATCTCTCTGTTAGTGTGTCAAGTGGGTGGAAAGCGGCATAAACACAGCCGTGAAAAGCAGCTAAACCCCATTATGAAAATAAATTACTTTGAAAAACCCATGAAACAACGACAGTGAAAGAGACAGAAATTCTTACACAATGAGTTCAGGGGCTGTGATGCAACCTGGATTGACCATATCTAGACCCACAGCTGGATGAGACATAAGGGTGGACACTCTTGGGGCTGAGAGGTTTGGTGAGGTTGGGTGAGCAAACAAAGACCCTTTAAAGTAATACTGCGTGGTACCCATCGCATGGGTCCCAAATCTCCAGCTTCAAGGGCATCTTCCTACATCGAAAACATGCATGAGAAACCCAGAAGATGGTACACCGTGTGATGGGGAAAGGTTTCTAAAACGCACCTCATTTCTCATCTCCTTGTGCCCGGGTTCGCCATTCCAGCCGCTTTACTAGCAATCTCCCTACTTGGAGCATCAGCACCTTTAACCTCCTGTTCCGTACAGGTTGCAATTTGTCCTGAGGATGAACGGGAAGACGGGGAACCAACGAGAGACTAGCTCTTGGTGTCGGGACAGGCACAGGTCACTCTATTTTCCCATCAGGAAGAAGAATTAACCACAGGCTCAGCCTGCCCCCCGGAACCAGAACAGGGCCTGAAGCCATCCTGCGCTTTTGCGGCCAGCTCCCAAAAAAGCGAGGTGTAAAATGGAGGTTCAGGGCACTGCAATTCACAAACCTGCAGAGTTATAAATGATAACTCTCGTCCACAAATATATTGAGGGAAGGCCAAGAAGAGGATTTGAAATCAAGGCAGAATTGCACGAAACAGATTTCAGGAGGTAGATACGAATCGCCTTTAAAGCACATGAAAAGCGGCAAAACGTTGACAATGAGGCCCTTGGCCAAAAAGGGCGTATGCGTTTTTTCCTGAATATATTCAGGAAAAAACGCATACGCCCTTTTTGGCCAACCAAGCAACCTGGAAAGGCAAATCAGCGCTACAGAGAAGTCTCGCTTCCCATCGCTCAAAAGGGCCATGCTGAAAAAAGTGTCAAAACCAGAAATGCAGGACAGGCCATGGAGAAATGGGAGCCTTGCTACACTGATGGGCGGGATGTAAATTGCCAACAGCCACTCTGGAGAAGTGCACGGTGTGTCCTGAAACATCTGAAAAACACAGCTTAGAGAGCATAGGGCACTTCCACTCATGGGGGTATAAATTGGGAAAATTAAAAATCAGCAAGACACAAGCACCCCAATGTTGAGGGCTGCTCTGTTGACAAGGACCTCCACTTCATTCCACCTTAAATATCCCAGGAAAGAGAAAAATGGATAAAGAAGTTGTGGTCCTTATGTACAATGGAATATCACTCAGCCATGAAATCAATGTCATAATGTTAGTAGCAGCATGATGAGTGGATTTAGGTACGACGATTCTAAGTGAAATAAGTCACACAGAAAAGGACACTTCTCATAAGGTATCACTGATAGAGGGAATGTAAAAACCGTTACACTTGAACTGAATTACAAAACAGAACAGAGTCACACATGCAGAAAACACACTATGGCTGCTTAACGGGAAAGGTGAGGTGGGGTGATACATAAAACAAGGGTATCAAATTAGCTCAGATACCGTTCCATAAACCCAATATGTAGTAGACAAGACCTACTCCTTGCTCAGAGAACTGGACTCAACACGCCCTATTCACCGCACAAGAATATATCTGACTAGTAATAATCTTAAAGCCTATGTATTGATATCTCTCTGTTAGTGTGTCAAGTGGGTGGAAAGCGGCATAAACACAGCCGTGAAAAGCAGCTAAACCCCATTATGAAAATAAATTACTTTGAAAAACCCATGAAACAACGACAGTGAAAGAGATAGAAATTCTTACACAATGAGTTCAGGGGCTGTGATGCAACCTGGATTGACCATATCTAGACCCACAGCTGGATGAGACATAAGGGTGGACACTCTTGGGGCTGAGAGGTTTGGTGAGGTTGGGTGAGCAAACGCAGACCCTTTAAAGTAATACTGCGTGGTACCCATCGCATGGGTCCCAAATCTCCAGCTTCAAGGGCATCTTCCTACATCGAAAACATGCATGAGAAACCCAGAAGATGGTACACCGTGTGATGGGGAAAGGTTTCTAAAACGCACCTCATTTCTCATCTCCTTGTGCCCGGGTTCGCCATTCCAGCCGCTTTACTAGCAATCTCCCTACTTGGAGCATCAGCACCTTTAACCTCCTGTTCCGTACAGGTTGCAATTTGTCCTGAGGATGAACGGGAAGACGGGGAACCAACGAGAGACTAGCTCTTGGTGTCGGGACAGGCACAGGTCACTCTATTTTCCCATCAGGAAGAAGAATTAACCACAGGCTCAGCCTGCCCCCCGGAACAAAAACAGGGCCTGAAGCCATCCTGCGCTTTTGCGGCCAGCTCCCAAAAAAGCGAGTTGTAAAATGGAGGTTCAGGGCACTGCAATTCACAAACCTGCAGAGTTATAAATGATAACTCTCGTCCACAAATATATTGAGGGAAGGCAAAGAAGAGGATTTGAAATCAAGGCAGAATTGCACGAAACAGATTTCAGGAGGTAGATACGAATCGCCTTTAAAGCACAAGAAAAGCGGCAAAACGTTGACAATGATGCCCTTGGCCAAAAAGGGCGTATGCGTTTTTTCCTGAATATATTCAGGAAAAAACGCATACGCCCTTTTTGGCCAACCAAGCAACCTGGAAAGGCAAATCAGCGCTACAGAGAAGTCTCGCTTCCCATCGGTCAAAAGGGCCATGCTGAAAAAAGTGTCAAAACCAGAAATGCAGGACAGGCCATGGAGAAATGGGAGCCTTGCTACACTGATGGGTGGGATGTAAATTGCCAAAAGCCACTCTGGAGAAGTGTACGGTGTGTCCTGAAACGTCTGAAAAACACAGCTTAGAGAGCATAGGGCACTTCCACTCATGGGGGTATAAATTGGGAAAATTAAAAATCAGCAAGACACAAGCACCCCAAAGTTGAGGGCTGCTCTTTTGACAAGGACCTCCACTTCATTCCACCTTAAATATCCCAGGAAAGAGAAAAATGGATAAAGAAGTTGTGGTCCTTATGTACAATGGAATATCACTCAGCCATGCAATCAGTGTCATAATGTTAGTAGCAGCATGATGAGTGGATTTAGGTACGACGATTCTAAGTGAAATAAGTCACACAGAAAAGGACACTTCTCATAAGGTATCACTGATAGAGGGAATGTAAAAACCGTTACACTTGAACTGAATTACAAAACAGAACAGAGTCACACATGCAGAATACACACTATGGCTGCTTAACGGGAAAGGTGAGGTGGGGTGATACATAAAACAAGGGTATCAAATTAGCTCAGATACCGTTCCATAAACCCAATATGTAGTAGACAAGACCTACTCCTTGCTCAGAGAACTGGACTCAACACGCCCTATTCACCGCACAAGAATATATCTGACTAGTAATAATCTTAAAGCCTATGTATTGATATCTCTCTGTTAGTGTGTCAAGTGGGTGGAAAGCGGCATAAACACAGCCGTGAAAAGCAGCTAAACCCCATTATGAAATTAAATTACTTTGAAAAACCCATGAAACAACGACAGTGAAAGAGACAGAAATTCTTACACAATGAGTTCAGGGGCTGTGATGCAACCTGGATTGACCATATCTAGACCCACAGCTGGATGAGACATAAGGGTGGACACTCTTGGGGCTGAGAGGTTTGGTGAGGTTGGGTGAGCAAACGCAGACCCTTTAAAGTAATACTGCGTGGTACGCATCGCATGGGTCCCAAATCTCCAGCTTCAAGGGCATCTTCCTACATCGAAAACATGCATGAGAAACCCAGAAGATGGTACACCGTGTGATGGGGAAAGGTTTCTAAAACGCACCTCATTTCTCATCTCCTTGTGCCCGGGTTCGCCATTCCAGCCGCTTTACTAGCAATCTCCCTACTTGGAGCATCAGCACCTTTAACCTCCTGTTCCGTACAGGTTGCAATTTGTCCTGAGGATGAACGGGAAGACGGGGAACCAACGAGAGACTAGCTCTTGGTGTCGGGACAGGCACAGGTCACTCTATTTTCCCATCAGGAAGAAGAATTAACCACAGGCTCAGCCTGCCCCCCGGAACCAGAACAGGGCCTGAAGCCATCCTGCGCTTTTGCGGCCAGCTCCCAAAAAAGCGAGTTGTAAAATGGAGGTTCAGGGCACTGCAATTCACAAACCTGCAGAGTTATAAATGATAACTCTCGTCCACAAATATATTGAGGGAAGGCCAAGAAGAGGATTTGAAATCAAGGCAGAATTGCACGAAACAGATTTCAGGAGGTAGATACGAATCGCCTTTAAAGCACATGAAAAGCGGCAAAACGTTGACAATGAGGCCCTTGGCCAAAAAGGGCGTATGCGTTTTTTCCTGAATATATTCAGGAAAAAACGCATACGCCCTTTTTGGCCAACCAAGCAACCTGGAAAGGCAAATCAGCGCTACAGAGAAGTCTCGCTTCCCATCGCTCAAAAGGGCCATGCTGAAAAAAGTGTCAAAACCAGAAATGCAGGACAGGCCATGGAGAAATGGGAGCCTTGCTACACTGATGGGCGGGATGTAAATTGCCAACAGCCACTCTGGAGAAGTGCACGGTGTGTCCTGAAACATCTGAAAAACACAGCTTAGAGAGCATAGGGCACTTCCACTCATGGGGGTATAAATTGGGAAAATTAAAAATCAGCAAGACACAAGCACCCCAATGTTGAGGGCTGCTCTGTTGACAAGGACCTCCACTTCATTCCACCTTAAATATCCCAGGAAAGAGAAAAATGGATAAAGAAGTTGTGGTCCTTATGTACAATGGAATATCACTCAGCCATGAAATCAATGTCATAATGTTAGTAGCAGCATGATGAGTGGATTTAGGTACGACGATTCTAAGTGAAATAAGTCACACAGAAAAGGACACTTCTCATAAGGTATCACTGATAGAGGGAATGTAAAAACCGTTACACTTGAACTGAATTACAAAACAGAACAGAGTCACACATGCAGAAAACACACTATGGCTGCTTAACGGGAAAGGTGAGGTGGGGTGATACATAAAACAAGGGTATCAAATTAGCTCAGATACCGTTCCATAAACCCAATATGTAGTAGACAAGACCTACTCCTTGCTCAGAGAACTGGACTCAACACGCCCTATTCACCGCACAAGAATATATCTGACTAGTAATAATCTTAAAGCCTATGTATTGATATCTCTCTGTTAGTGTGTCAAGTGGGTGGAAAGCGGCATAAACACAGCCGTGAAAAGCAGCTAAACCCCATTATGAAAATAAATTACTTTGAAAAACCCATGAAACAACGACAGTGAAAGAGATAGAAATTCTTACACAATGAGTTCAGGGGCTGTGATGCAACCTGGATTGACCATATCTAGACCCACAGCTGGATGAGACATAAGGGTGGACACTCTTGGGGCTGAGAGGTTTGGTGAGGTTGGGTGAGCAAACGCAGACCCTTTAAAGTAATACTGCGTGGTACCCATCGCATGGGTCCCAAATCTCCAGCTTCAAGGGCATCTTCCTACATCGAAAACATGCATGAGAAACCCAGAAGATGGTACACCGTGTGATGGGGAAAGGTTTCTAAAACGCACCTCATTTCTCATCTCCTTGTGCCCGGGTTCGCCATTCCAGCCGCTTTACTAGCAATCTCCCTACTTGGAGCATCAGCACCTTTAACCTCCTGTTCCGTACAGGTTGCAATTTGTCCTGAGGATGAACGGGAAGACGGGGAACCAACGAGAGACTAGCTCTTGGTGTCGGGACAGGCACAGGTCACTCTATTTTCCCATCAGGAAGAAGAATTAACCACAGGCTCAGCCTGCCCCCCGGAACAAAAACAGGGCCTGAAGCCATCCTGCGCTTTTGCGGCCAGCTCCCAAAAAAGCGAGTTGTAAAATGGAGGTTCAGGGCACTGCAATTCACAAACCTGCAGAGTTATAAATGATAACTCTCGTCCACAAATATATTGAGGGAAGGCAAAGAAGAGGATTTGAAATCAAGGCAGAATTGCACGAAACAGATTTCAGGAGGTAGATACGAATCGCCTTTAAAGCACAAGAAAAGCGGCAAAACGTTGACAATGATGCCCTTGGCCAAAAAGGGCGTATGCGTTTTTTCCTGAATATATTCAGGAAAAAACGCATACGCCCTTTTTGGCCAACCAAGCAACCTGGAAAGGCAAATCAGCGCTACAGAGAAGTCTCGCTTCCCATCGGTCAAAAGGGCCATGCTGAAAAAAGTGTCAAAACCAGAAATGCAGGACAGGCCATGGAGAAATGGGAGCCTTGCTACACTGATGGGTGGGATGTAAATTGCCAAAAGCCACTCTGGAGAAGTGTACGGTGTGTCCTGAAACGTCTGAAAAACACAGCTTAGAGAGCATAGGGCACTTCCACTCATGGGGGTATAAATTGGGAAAATTAAAAATCAGCAAGACACAAGCACCCCAAAGTTGAGGGCTGCTCTTTTGACAAGGACCTCCACTTCATTCCACCTTAAATATCCCAGGAAAGAGAAAAATGGATAAAGAAGTTGTGGTCCTTATGTACAATGGAATATCACTCAGCCATGCAATCAGTGTCATAATGTTAGTAGCAGCATGATGAGTGGATTTAGGTACGACGATTCTAAGTGAAATAAGTCACACAGAAAAGGACACTTCTCATAAGGTATCACTGATAGAGGGAATGTAAAAACCGTTACACTTGAACTGAATTACAAAACAGAACAGAGTCACACATGCAGAATACACACTATGGCTGCTTAACGGGAAAGGTGAGGTGGGGTGATACATAAAACAAGGGTATCAAATTAGCTCAGATACCGTTCCATAAACCCAATATGTAGTAGACAAGACCTACTCCTTGCTCAGAGAACTGGACTCAACACGCCCTATTCACCGCACAAGAATATATCTGACTAGTAATAATCTTAAAGCCTATGTATTGATATCTCTCTGTTAGTGTGTCAAGTGGGTGGAAAGCGGCATAAACACAGCCGTGAAAAGCAGCTAAACCCCATTATGAAATTAAATTACTTTGAAAAACCCATGAAACAACGACAGTGAAAGAGACAGAAATTCTTACACAATGAGTTCAGGGGCTGTGATGCAACCTGGATTGACCATATCTAGACCCACAGCTGGATGAGACATAAGGGTGGACACTCTTGGGGCTGAGAGGTTTGGTGAGGTTGGGTGAGCAAACGCAGACCCTTTAAAGTAATACTGCGTGGTACGCATCGCATGGGTCCCAAATCTCCAGCTTCAAGGGCATCTTCCTACATCGAAAACATGCATGAGAAACCCAGAAGATGGTACACCGTGTGATGGGGAAAGGTTTCTAAAACGCACCTCATTTCTCATCTCCTTGTGCCCGGGTTCGCCATTCCAGCCGCTTTACTAGCAATCTCCCTACTTGGAGCATCAGCACCTTTAACCTCCTGTTCCGTACAGGTTGCAATTTGTCCTGAGGATGAACGGGAAGACGGGGAACCAACGAGAGACTAGCTCTTGGTGTCGGGACAGGCACAGGTCACTCTATTTTCCCATCAGGAAGAAGAATTAACCACAGGCTCAGCCTGCCCCCCGGAACCAGAACAGGGCCTGAAGCCATCCTGCGCTTTTGCGGCCAGCTCCCAAAAAAGCGAGTTGTAAAATGGAGGTTCAGGGCACTGCAATTCACAAACCTGCAGAGTTATAAATGATAACTCTCGTCCACAAATATATTGAGGGAAGGCAAAGAAGAGGATTTGAAATCAAGGCAGAATTGCACGAAACAGATTTCAGGAGGTAGATACGAATCGCCTTTAAAGCACAAGAAAAGCGGCAAAACGTTGACAATGATGCCCTTGGCCAAAAAGGGCGTATGCGTTTTTTCCTGAATATATTCAGGAAAAAACGCATACGCCCTTTTTGGCCAACCAAGCAACCTGGAAAGGCAAATCAGCGCTACAGAGAAGTCTCGCTTCCCATCGGTCAAAAGGGCCATGCTGAAAAAAGTGTCAAAACCAGAAATGCAGGACAGGCCATGGAGAAATGGGAGCCTTGCTACACTGATGGGTGGGATGTAAATTGCCAAAAGCCACTCTGGAGAAGTGTACGGTGTGTCCTGAAACGTCTGAAAAACACAGCTTAGAGAGCATAGGGCACTTCCACTCATGGGGGTATAAATTGGGAAAATTAAAAATCAGCAAGACACAAGCACCCCAAAGTTGAGGGCTGCTCTTTTGACAAGGACCTCCACTTCATTCCACCTTAAATATCCCAGGAAAGAGAAAAATGGATAAAGAAGTTGTGGTCCTTATGTACAATGGAATATCACTCAGCCATGCAATCAGTGTCATAATGTTAGTAGCAGCATGATGAGTGGATTTAGGTACGACGATTCTAAGTGAAATAAGTCACACAGAAAAGGACACTTCTCATAAGGTATCACTGATAGAGGGAATGTAAAAACCGTTACACTTGAACTGAATTACAAAACAGAACAGAGTCACACATGCAGAATACACACTATGGCTGCTTAACGGGAAAGGTGAGGTGGGGTGATACATAAAACAAGGGTATCAAATTAGCTCAGATACCGTTCCATAAACCCAATATGTAGTAGACAAGACCTACTCCTTGCTCAGAGAACTGGACTCAACACGCCCTATTCACCGCACAAGAATATATCTGACTAGTAATAATCTTAAAGCCTATGTATTGATATCTCTCTGTTAGTGTGTCAAGTGGGTGGAAAGCGGCATAAACACAGCCGTGAAAAGCAGCTAAACCCCATTATGAAATTAAATTACTTTGAAAAACCCATGAAACAACGACAGTGAAAGAGACAGAAATTCTTACACAATGAGTTCAGGGGCTGTGATGCAACCTGGATTGACCATATCTAGACCCACAGCTGGATGAGACATAAGGGTGGACACTCTTGGGGCTGAGAGGTTTGGTGAGGTTGGGTGAGCAAACGCAGACCCTTTAAAGTAATACTGCGTGGTACGCATCGCATGGGTCCCAAATCTCCAGCTTCAAGGGCATCTTCCTACATCGAAAACATGCATGAGAAACCCAGAAGATGGTACACCGTGTGATGGGGAAAGGTTTCTAAAACGCACCTCATTTCTCATCTCCTTGTGCCCGGGTTCGCCATTCCAGCCGCTTTACTAGCAATCTCCCTACTTGGAGCATCAGCACCTTTAACCTCCTGTTCCGTACAGGTTGCAATTTGTCCTGAGGATGAACGGGAAGACGGGGAACCAACGAGAGACTAGCTCTTGGTGTCGGGACAGGCACAGGTCACTCTATTTTCCCATCAGGAAGAAGAATTAACCACAGGCTCAGCCTGCCCCCCGGAACCAGAACAGGGCCTGAAGCCATCCTGCGCTTTTGCGGCCAGCTCCCAAAAAAGCGAGTTGTAAAATGGAGGTTCAGGGCACTGCAATTCACAAACCTGCAGAGTTATAAATGATAACTCTCGTCCACAAATATATTGAGGGAAGGCCAAGAAGAGGATTTGAAATCAAGGCAGAATTGCACGAAACAGATTTCAGGAGGTAGATACGAATCGCCTTTAAAGCACATGAAAAGCGGCAAAACGTTGACAATGAGGCCCTTGGCCAAAAAGGGCGTATGCGTTTTTTCCTGAATATATTCAGGAAAAAACGCATACGCCCTTTTTGGCCAACCAAGCAACCTGGAAAGGCAAATCAGCGCTACAGAGAAGTCTCGCTTCCCATCGCTCAAAAGGGCCATGCTGAAAAAAGTGTCAAAACCAGAAATGCAGGACAGGCCATGGAGAAATGGGAGCCTTGCTACACTGATGGGCGGGATGTAAATTGCCAACAGCCACTCTGGAGAAGTGCACGGTGTGTCCTGAAACATCTGAAAAACACAGCTTAGAGAGCATAGGGCACTTCCACTCATGGGGGTATAAATTGGGAAAATTAAAAATCAGCAAGACACAAGCACCCCAATGTTGAGGGCTGCTCTGTTGACAAGGACCTCCACTTCATTCCACCTTAAATATCCCAGGAAAGAGAAAAATGGATAAAGAAGTTGTGGTCCTTATGTACAATGGAATATCACTCAGCCATGAAATCAATGTCATAATGTTAGTAGCAGCATGATGAGTGGATTTAGGTACGACGATTCTAAGTGAAATAAGTCACACAGAAAAGGACACTTCTCATAAGGTATCACTGATAGAGGGAATGTAAAAACCGTTACACTTGAACTGAATTACAAAACAGAACAGAGTCACACATGCAGAAAACACACTATGGCTGCTTAACGGGAAAGGTGAGGTGGGGTGATACATAAAACAAGGGTATCAAATTAGCTCAGATACCGTTCCATAAACCCAATATGTAGTAGACAAGACCTACTCCTTGCTCAGAGAACTGGACTCAACACGCCCTATTCACCGCACAAGAATATATCTGACTAGTAATAATCTTAAAGCCTATGTATTGATATCTCTCTGTTAGTGTGTCAAGTGGGTGGAAAGCGGCATAAACACAGCCGTGAAAAGCAGCTAAACCCCATTATGAAAATAAATTACTTTGAAAAACCCATGAAACAACGACAGTGAAAGAGATAGAAATTCTTACACAATGAGTTCAGGGGCTGTGATGCAACCTGGATTGACCATATCTAGACCCACAGCTGGATGAGACATAAGGGTGGACACTCTTGGGGCTGAGAGGTTTGGTGAGGTTGGGTGAGCAAACGCAGACCCTTTAAAGTAATACTGCGTGGTACCCATCGCATGGGTCCCAAATCTCCAGCTTCAAGGGCATCTTCCTACATCGAAAACATGCATGAGAAACCCAGAAGATGGTACACCGTGTGATGGGGAAAGGTTTCTAAAACGCACCTCATTTCTCATCTCCTTGTGCCCGGGTTCGCCATTCCAGCCGCTTTACTAGCAATCTCCCTACTTGGAGCATCAGCACCTTTAACCTCCTGTTCCGTACAGGTTGCAATTTGTCCTGAGGATGAACGGGAAGACGGGGAACCAACGAGAGACTAGCTCTTGGTGTCGGGACAGGCACAGGTCACTCTATTTTCCCATCAGGAAGAAGAATTAACCACAGGCTCAGCCTGCCCCCCGGAACAAAAACAGGGCCTGAAGCCATCCTGCGCTTTTGCGGCCAGCTCCCAAAAAAGCGAGTTGTAAAATGGAGGTTCAGGGCACTGCAATTCACAAACCTGCAGAGTTATAAATGATAACTCTCGTCCACAAATATATTGAGGGAAGGCAAAGAAGAGGATTTGAAATCAAGGCAGAATTGCACGAAACAGATTTCAGGAGGTAGATACGAATCGCCTTTAAAGCACAAGAAAAGCGGCAAAACGTTGACAATGATGCCCTTGGCCAAAAAGGGCGTATGCGTTTTTTCCTGAATATATTCAGGAAAAAACGCATACGCCCTTTTTGGCCAACCAAGCAACCTGGAAAGGCAAATCAGTGCTACAGAGAAGTCTCGCTTCCCATCGGTCAAAAGGGCCATGCTGAAAAAAGTGTCAAAACCAGAAATGCAGGACAGGCCATGGAGAAATGGGAGCCTTGCTACACTGATGGGTGGGATGTAAATTGCCAAAAGCCACTCTGGAGAAGTGTACGGTGTGTCCTGAAACGTCTGAAAAACACAGCTTAGAGAGCATAGGGCACTTCCACTCATGGGGGTATAAATTGGGAAAATTAAAAATCAGCAAGACACAAGCACCCCAAAGTTGAGGGCTGCTCTTTTGACAAGGACCTCCACTTCATTCCACCTTAAATATCCCAGGAAAGAGAAAAATGGATAAAGAAGTTGTGGTCCTTATGTACAATGGAATATCACTCAGCCATGCAATCAGTGTCATAATGTTAGTAGCAGCATGATGAGTGGATTTAGGTACGACGATTCTAAGTGAAATAAGTCACACAGAAAAGGACACTTCTCATAAGGTATCACTGATAGAGGGAATGTAAAAACCGTTACACTTGAACTGAATTACAAAACAGAACAGAGTCACACATGCAGAATACACACTATGGCTGCTTAACGGGAAAGGTGAGGTGGGGTGATACATAAAACAAGGGTATCAAATTAGCTCAGATACCGTTCCATAAACCCAATATGTAGTAGACAAGACCTACTCCTTGCTCAGAGAACTGGACTCAACACGCCCTATTCACCGCACAAGAATATATCTGACTAGTAATAATCTTAAAGCCTATGTATTGATATCTCTCTGTTAGTGTGTCAAGTGGGTGGAAAGCGGCATAAACACAGCCGTGAAAAGCAGCTAAACCCCATTATGAAATTAAATTACTTTGAAAAACCCATGAAACAACGACAGTGAAAGAGACAGAAATTCTTACACAATGAGTTCAGGGGCTGTGATGCAACCTGGATTGACCATATCTAGACCCACAGCTGGATGAGACATAAGGGTGGACACTCTTGGGGCTGAGAGGTTTGGTGAGGTTGGGTGAGCAAACGCAGACCCTTTAAAGTAATACTGCGTGGTACGCATCGCATGGGTCCCAAATCTCCAGCTTCAAGGGCATCTTCCTACATCGAAAACATGCATGAGAAACCCAGAAGATGGTACACCGTGTGATGGGGAAAGGTTTCTAAAACGCACCTCATTTCTCATCTCCTTGTGCCCGGGTTCGCCATTCCAGCCGCTTTACTAGCAATCTCCCTACTTGGAGCATCAGCACCTTTAACCTCCTGTTCCGTACAGGTTGCAATTTGTCCTGAGGATGAACGGGAAGACGGGGAACCAACGAGAGACTAGCTCTTGGTGTCGGGACAGGCACAGGTCACTCTATTTTCCCATCAGGAAGAAGAATTAACCACAGGCTCAGCCTGCCCCCCGGAACCAGAACAGGGCCTGAAGCCATCCTGCGCTTTTGTGGCCAGCTCCCAAAAAAGCGAGGTGTAAAATGGAGGTTCAGGGCACTGCAATTCACAAACCTGCAGAGTTATAAATGATAACTCTCGTCCACAAATATATTGAGGGAAGGCAAAGAAGAGGATTTGAAATCAAGGCAGAATTGCACGAAACAGATTTCAGGAGGTAGATACGAATCGCCTTTAAAGCACATGAAAAGCGGCAAAACGTTGACAATGAGGCCCTTGGCCAAAAAGGGCGTATGCGTTTTTTCCTGAATATATTCAGGAAAAAACGCATACGCCCTTTTTGGCCAACCAAGCAACCTGGAAAGGCAAATCAGCGCTACAGAGAAGTCTCGCTTCCCATCGGTCAAAAGGGCCATGCTGAAAAAAGTGTCAAAACCAGAAATGCAGGACAGGCCATGGAGAAATGGGAGCCTTGCTACACTGATGGGTGGGATGTAAATTGCCAACAGCCACTCTGGAGAAGTGTACAGTGTGTCCTGAAACGTCTGAAAAACACAGCTTAGAGAGCATAGGGCACTTCCACTCATGGGGGTATAAATTGGGAAAATTAAAAATCAGCAAGACACAAGCACCCCAAAGTTGAGGGCTGCTCTTTTGACAAGGACCTCCACTTCATTCCACCTTAAATATCCCAGGAAAGAGAAAAATGGATAAAGAAGTTGTGGTCCTTATGTACAATGGAATATCACTCAGCCATGCAATCAGTGTCATAATGTTAGTAGCAGCATGATGAGTGGATTTAGGTACGACGATTCTAAGTGAAATAAGTCACACAGAAAAGGACACTTCTCATAAGGTATCACTGATAGAGGGAATGTAAAAACCGTTACACTTGAACTGAATTACAAAACAGAACAGAGTCACACATGCAGAATACACACTATGGCTGCTTAACGGGAAAGGTGAGGTGGGGTGATACATAAAACAAGGGTATCAAATTAGCTCAGATACCGTTCCATAAACCCAATATGTAGTAGACAAGACCTACTCCTTGCTCAGAGAACTGGACTCAACACGCCCTATTCACCGCACAAGAATATATCTGACTAGTAATAATCTTAAAGCCTATGTATTGATATCTCTCTGTTAGTGTGTCAAGTGGGTGGAAAGCGGCATAAACACAGCCGTGAAAAGCAGCTAAACCCCATTATGAAATTAAATTACTTTGAAAAACCCATGAAACAACGACAGTGAAAGAGACAGAAATTCTTACACAATGAGTTCAGGGGCTGTGATGCAACCTGGATTGACCATATCTAGACCCACAGCTGGATGAGACCTAAGGGTGGACACTCTTGGGGCTGAGAGGTTTGGTGAGGTTGGGTGAGCAAACGCAGACCCTTTAAAGTAATACTGCGTGGTACCCATCGCATGGGTCCCAAATCTCCAGCTTCAAGGGCATCTTCCTACATCGAAAACATGCATGAGAAACCCAGAAGATGGTACACCGTGTGATGGGGAAAGGTTTCTAAAACGCACCTCATTTCTCATCTCCTTGTGCCCGGGTTCGCCATTCCAGCCGCTTTACTAGCAATCTCCCTACTTGGAGCATCAGCACCTTTAACCTCCTGTTCCGTACAGGTTGCAATTTGTCCTGAGGATGAACGGGAAGACGGGGAACCAACGAGAGACTAGCTCTTGGTGTCGGGACAGGCACAGGTCACTCTATTTTCCCATCAGGAAGAAGAATTAACCACAGGCTCAGCCTGCCCCCCGGAACCAGAACAGGGCCTGAAGCCATCCTGCGCTTTTGCGGCCAGCTCCCAAAAAAGCGAGGTGTAAAATGGAGGTTCAGGGCACTGCAATTCACAAACCTGCAGAGTTATAAATGATAACTCTCGTCCACAAATATATTGAGGGAAGGCAAAGAAGAGGATTTGAAATCAAGGCAGAATTGCACGAAACAGATTTCAGGAGGTAGATACGAATCGCCTTTAAAGCACATGAAAAGCGGCAAAACGTTGACAATGAGGCCCTTGGCCAAAAAGGGCGTATGCGTTTTTTCCTGAATATATTCAGGAAAAAACGCATACGCCCTTTTTGGCCAACCAAGCAACCTGGAAAGGCAAATCAGCGCTACAGAGAAGTCTCGCTTCCCATCGGTCAAAAGGGCCATGCTGAAAAAAGTGTCAAAACCAGAAATGCAGGACAGGCCATGGAGAAATGGGAGCCTTGCTACACTGATGGGCGGGATGTAAATTGCCAACAGCCACTCTGGAGAAGTGTACGGTGTGTCCTGAAACATCTGAAAAACACAGCTTAGAGAGCATAGGGCACTTCCACTCATGGGGGTATAAATTGGGAAAATGAAAAATCAGCAAGACACAAGCACCCCAAAGTTGAGGGCTGCTCTGTTGACAAGGACCTCCACTTCATTCCACCTTAAATATCCCAGGAAAGAGAAAAATGGATAAAGAAGTTGTGGTCCTTATGTACAATGGAATATCACTCAGCCATGAAATCAATGTCATAATGTTAGTAGCAGCATGATGAGTGGATTTAGGTACGACGATTCTAAGTGAAATAAGTCACACAGAAAAGGACACTTCTCATAAGGTATCACTGATAGAGGGAATGTAAAAACCGTTACACTTGAACTGAATTACAAAACAGAACAGAGTCACACATGCAGAAAACACACTATGGCTGCTTAACGGGAAAGGTGAGGTGGGGTGATACATAAAACAAGGGTATCAAATTAGCTCAGATACCGTTCCATAAACCCAATATGTAGTAGACAAGACCTACTCCTTGCTCAGAGAACTGGACTCAACACGCCCTATTCACCGCACAAGAATATATCTGACTAGTAATAATCTTAAAGCCTATGTATTGATATCTCTCTGTTAGTGTGTCAAGTGGGTGGAAAGCGGCATAAACACAGCCGTGAAAAGCAGCTAAACCCCATTATGAAAATAAATTACTTTGAAAAACCCATGAAACAACGACAGTGAAAGAGATAGAAATTCTTACACAATGAGTTCAGGGGCTGTGATGCAACCTGGATTGACCATATCTAGACCCACAGCTGGATGAGACATAAGGGTGGACACTCTTGGGGCTGAGAGGTTTGGTGAGGTTGGGTGAGCAAACGCAGACCCTTTAAAGTAATACTGCGTGGTACCCATCGCATGGGTCCCAAATCTCCAGCTTCAAGGGCATCTTCCTACATCGAAAACATGCATGAGAAACCCAGAAGATGGTACACCGTGTGATGGGGAAAGGTTTCTAAAACGCACCTCATTTCTCATCTCCTTGTGCCCGGGTTCGCCATTCCAGCCACTTTACTAGCAATCTCCCTACTTGGAGCATCAGCACCTTTAACCTCCTGTTCCGTACAGGTTGCAATTTGTCCTGAGGATGAACGGGAAGACGGGGAACCAACGAGAGACTAGCTCTTGGTGTTGGGACAGGCACAGGTCACTCTATTTTCCCATCAGGAAGAAGAATTAACCACAGGCTCAGCCTGCCCCCCGGAACCAGAACAGGGCCTGAAGCCATCCTGCGCTTTTGCGGCCAGCTCCCAAAAAAGCGAGTTGTAAAATGGAGGTTCAGGGCACTGCAATTCACAAACCTGCAGAGTTATAAATGATAACTCTCGTCCACAAATATATTGAGGGAAGGCAAAGAAGAGGATTTGAAATCAAGGCAGAATTGCACGAAACAGATTTCAGGAGGTAGATACGAATCGCCTTTAAAGCACATGAAAAGCGGCAAAACGTTGACAATGATGCCCTTGGCCAAAAAGGGCGTATGCGTTTTTTCCTGAATATATTCAGGAAAAAACGCATACGCCCTTTTTGGCCAACCAAGCAACCTGGAAAGGCAAATCAGCGCTACAGAGAAGTCTCGCTTCCCATCGGTCAAAAGGGCCATGCTGAAAAAAGTGTCAAAACCAGAAATGCAGGACAGGCCATGGAGAAATGGGAGCCTTGCTACACTGATGGGCGGGATGTAAATTGCCAACAGCCACTCTGGAGAAGTGCATGGTGTGTCCTGAAACATCTGAAAAACACAGCTTAGAGAGCATAGGGCACTTCCACTCATGGGGGTATAAATTGGGAAAATGAAAAATCAGCAAGACACAAGCACCCCAAAGTTGAGGGCTGCTCTGTTGACAAGGACCTCCACTTCATTCCACCTTAAATATCCCAGGAAAGAGAAAAATGGATAAAGAAGTTGTGGTCCTTATGTACAATGGAATATCACTCAGCCATGAAATCAATGTCATAATGTTAGTAGCAGCATGATGAGTGGATTTAGGTACGACGATTCTAAGTGAAATAAGTCACACAGAAAAGGACACTTCTCATAAGGTATCACTGATAGAGGGAATGTAAAAACCGTTACACTTGAACTGAATTACAAAACAGAACAGAGTCACACATGCAGAAAACACACTATGGCTGCTTAACGGGAAAGGTGAGGTGGGGTGATACATAAAACAAGGGTATCAAATTAGCTCAGATACCATTCCATAAACCCAATATGTAGTAGACAAGACCTACTCCTTGCTCAGAGAACTGGACTCAACACGCCCTATTCACCGCACAAGAATATATCTGACTAGTAATAATCTTAAAGCCTATGTATTGATATCTCTCTGTTAGTGTGTCAAGTGGGTGGAAAGCGGCATAAACACAGCCGTGAAAAGCAGCTAAACCCCATTATGAAAATAAATTACTTTGAAAAACCCATGAAACAACGACAGTGAAAGAGATAGAAATTCTTACACAATGAGTTCAGGGGCTGTGATGCAACCTGGATTGACCATATTTAGACCCACAGCTGGATGAGACCTAAGGGTGGACACTCTTGGGGCTGAGAGGTTTGGTGAGGTTGGGTGAGCAAACGCAGACCCTTTAAAGTAATACTGCGTGGTACCCATCGCATGGGTCCCAAATCTCCAGCTTCAAGGGCATCTTCCTACATCGAAAACATGCATGAGAAACCCAGAAGATGGTACACCGTGTGATGGGGAAAGGTTTCTAAAACGCACCTCATTTCTCATCTCCTTGTGCCCGGGTTCGCCATTCCAGCCACTTTACTAGCAATCTCCCTACTTGGAGCATCAGCACCTTTAACCTCCTGTTCCGTACAGGTTGCAATTTGTCCTGAGGATGAACGGGAAGACGGGGAACCAACGAGAGACTAGCTCTTGGTGTTGGGACAGGCACAGGTCACTCTATTTTCCCATCAGGAAGAAGAATTAACCACAGGCTCAGCCTGCCCCCCGGAACCAGAACAGGGCCTGAAGCCATCCTGCGCTTTTGCGGCCAGCTCCCAAAAAAGCGAGTTGTAAAATGGAGGTTCAGGGCACTGCAATTCACAAACCTGCAGAGTTATAAATGATAACTCTCGTCCACAAATATATTGAGGGAAGGCAAAGAAGAGGATTTGAAATCAAGGCAGAATTGCACGAAACAGATTTCAGGAGGTAGATACGAATCGCCTTTAAAGCACATGAAAAGCGGCAAAACGTTGACAATGATGCCCTTGGCCAAAAAGGGCGTATGCGTTTTTTCCTGAATATATTCAGGAAAAAACGCATACGCCCTTTTTGGCCAACCAAGCAACCTGGAAAGGCAAATCAGCGCTACAGAGAAGTCTCGCTTCCCATCGCTCAAAAGGGCCATGCTGAAAAAAGTGTCAAAACCAGAAATGCAGGACAGGCCATGGAGAAATGGGAGCCTTGCTACACTGATGGGCGGGATGTAAATTGCCAACAGCCACTCTGGAGAAGTGCACGGTGTGTCCTGAAACATCTGAAAAACACAGCTTAGAGAGCATAGGGCACTTCCACTCATGGGGGTATAAATTGGGAAAATTAAAAATCAGCAAGACACAAGCACCCCAATGTTGAGGGCTGCTCTGTTGACAAGGACCTCCACTTCATTCCACCTTAAATATCCCAGGAAAGAGAAAAATGGATAAAGAAGTTGTGGTCCTTATGTACAATGGAATATCACTCAGCCATGAAATCAATGTCATAATGTTAGTAGCAGCATGATGAGTGGATTTAGGTACGACGATTCTAAGTGAAATAAGTCACACAGAAAAGGACACTTCTCATAAGGTATCACTGATAGAGGGAATGTAAAAACCGTTACACTTGAACTGAATTACAAAACAGAACAGAGTCACACATGCAGAAAACACACTATGGCTGCTTAACGGGAAAGGTGAGGTGGGGTGATACATAAAACAAGGGTATCAAATTAGCTCAGATACCGTTCAATAAACCCAATATGTAGTAGACAAGACCTACTCCTTGCTCAGAGAACTGGACTCAACACGCCCTATTCACCGCACAAGAATATATCTGACTAGTAATAATCTTAAAGCCTATGTATTGATATCTCTCTGTTAGTGTGTCAAGTGGGTGGAAAGCGGCATAAACACAGCCGTGAAAAGCAGCTAAACCCCATTATGAAAATAAATTACTTTGAAAAACCCATGAAACAACGACAGTGAAAGAGATAGAAATTCTTACACAATGAGTTCAGGGGCTGTGATGCAACCTGGATTGACCATATCTAGACCCACAGCTGGATGAGACATAAGGGTGGACACTCTTGGGGCTGAGAGGTTTGGTGAGGTTGGGTGAGCAAATGCAGACCCTTTAAAGTAATACTGCGTGGTACCCATCGCATGGGTCCCAAATCTCCAGCTTCAAGGGCATCTTCCTACATCGAAAACATGCATGAGAAACCCAGAAGATGGTACACCGTGTGATGGGGAAAGGTTTCTAAAACGCACCTCATTTCTCATCTCCTTGTGCCCGGGTTCGCCATTCCAGCCACTTTACTAGCAATCTCCCTACTTGGAGCATCAGCACCTTTAACCTCCTGTTCTGTACAGGTTGCAATTTGTCCTGAGGATGAACGGGAAGACGGGGAACCAACGAGAGACTAGCTCTTGGTGTCGGGACAGGCACAGGTCACTCTATTTTCCCATCAGGAAGAAGAATTAACCACAGGCTCAGCCTGCCCCCCGGAACCAGAACAGGGCCTGAAGCCATCCTGCGCTTTTGCGGCCAGCTCCCAAAAAAGCGAGTTGTAAAATGGAGGTTCAGGGCACTGCAATTCACAAACCTGCAGAGTTATAAATGATAACTCTCGTCCACAAATATATTGAGGGAAGGCCAAGAAGAGGATTTGAAATCAAGGCAGAATTGCACGAAACAGATTTCAGGAGGTAGATACGAATCGCCTTTAAAGCACATGAAAAGCGGCAAAACGTGGACAATGATGCCCTTGGCCAAAAAGGGCGTATGCGTTTTTTCCTGAATATATTCAGGAAAAAACGCATACGCCCTTTTTGGCCAACCAAGCAACCTGGAAAGGCAAATCAGCGCTACAGAGAAGTCTCGCTTCCCATCGGTCAAAAGGGCCATGCTGAAAAAAGTGTCAAAACCAGAAATGCAGGACAGGCCATGGAGAAATGGGAGCCTTGCTACACTGATGGGCGGGATGTAAATTGCCAACAGCCACTCTGGAGAAGTGTACGGTGTGTCCTGAAACATCTGAAAAACACAGCTTAGAGAGCATAGGGCACTTCCACTCATGGGGGTATAAATTGGGAAAATGAAAAATCAGCAAGACACAAGCACCCCAAAGTTGAGGGCTGCTCTGTTGACAAGGACCTCCACTTCATTCCACCTTCAATATCCCAGGAAAGAGAAAAATGGATAAAGAAGTTGTGGTCCTTATGTACAATGGAATATCACTCAGCCATGAAATCAATGTCATAATGTTAGTAGCAGCATGATGAGTGGATTTAGGTACGACGATTCTAAGTGAAATAAGTCACACAGAAAAGGACACTTCTCATAAGGTATCACTGATAGAGGGAATGTAAAAACCGTTACACTTGAACTGAATTACAAAACAGAACAGAGTCACACATGCAGAAAACACACTATGGCTGCTTAACGGGAAAGGTGAGGTGGGGTGATACATAAAACAAGGGTATCAAATTAGCTCAGATACCGTTCCATAAACCCAATATGTAGTAGACAAGACCTACTCCTTGCTCAGAGAACTGGACTCAACACGCCCTATTCACCGCACAAGAATATATCTGACTAGTAATAATCTTAAAGCCTATGTATTGATATCTCTCTGTTAGTGTGTCAAGTGGGTGGAAAGCGGCATAAACACAGCCGTGAAAAGCAGCTAAACCCCATTATGAAAATAAATTACTTTGAAAAACCCATGAAACAACGACAGTGAAAGAGATAGAAATTCTTACACAATGAGTTCAGGGGCTGTGATGCAACCTGGATTGACCATATCTAGACCCACAGCTGGATGAGACATAAGGGTGGACACTCTTGGGGCTGAGAGGTTTGGTGAGGTTGGGTGAGCAAACGCAGACCCTTTAAAGTAATACTGCGTGGTACCCATCGCATGGGTCCCAAATCTCCAGCTTCAAGGGCATCTTCCTACATCGAAAACATGCATGAGAAACCCAGAAGATGGTACACCGTGTGATGGGGAAAGGTTTCTAAAACGCACCTCATTTCTCATCTCCTTGTGCCCGGGTTCGCCATTCCAGCCACTTTACTAGCAATCTCCCTACTTGGAGCATCAGCACCTTTAACCTCCTGTTCCGTACAGGTTGCAATTTGTCCTGAGGATGAACGGGAAGACGGGGAACCAACGAGAGACTAGCTCTTGGTGTCGGGACAGGCACAGGTCACTCTATTTTCCCATCAGAAAGAAGAATTAACCACAGGCTCAGCCTGCCCCCCGGAACCAGAACAGGGCCTGAAGCCATCCTGCGCTTTTGCGGCCAGCTCCCAAAAAAGCGAGTTGTAAAATGGAGGTTCAGGGCACTGCAATTCACAAACCTGCAGAGTTATAAATGATAACTCTCGTCCACAAATATATTGAGGGAAGGCAAAGAAGAGGATTTGAAATCAAGTCAGAATTGCACGAAACAGATTTCAGGAGGTAGATACGAATCGCCTTTAAAGCACATGAAAAGCGGCAAAACGTTGACAATGATGCCCTTGGCCAAAAAGGGCGTATGCGTTTTTTCCTGAATATATTCAGGAAAAAACGCATACGCCCTTTTTGGCCAACCAAGCAACCTGGAAAGGCAAATCAGCGCTACAGAGAAGTCTCGCTTCCCATCGGTCAAAAGGGCCATGCTGAAAAAAGTGTCAAAACCAGAAATGCAGGACAGGCCATGGAGAAATGGGAGCCTTGCTACACTGATGGGCGGGATGTAAATTGCCAACAGCCACTCTGGAGAAGTGTACGGTGTGTCCTGAAACATCTGAAAAACACAGCTTAGAGAGCATAGGGCACTTCCACTCATGGGGGTATAAATTGGGAAAATGAAAAATCAGCAAGACACAAGCACCCCAAAGTTGAGGGCTGCTCTGTTGACAAGGACCTCCACTTCATTCCACCTTAAATATCCAAGGAAAGAGAAAAATGGATAAAGAAGTTGTGGTCCTTATGTACAATGGAATATCACTCAGCCATGAAATCAATGTCATAAGGTTAGTAGCAGCATGATGAGTGGATTTAGGTACGACGATTCTAAGTGAAATAAGTCACACAGAAAAGGACACTTCTCATAAGGTATCACTGATAGAGGGAATGTAAAAACCGTTACACTTGAACTGAATTACAAAACAGAACAGAGTCACACATGCAGAAAACACACTATGGCTGCTTAACGGGAAAGGTGAGGTGGGGTGATACATAAAACAAGGGTATCAAATTAGCTCAGATACCTTTCCATAAACCCAATATGTAGTAGACAAGACCTACTCCTTGTTCAGAGAACTGGACTCAACACGCCCTATTCACCGCACAAGAATATATCTGACTAGTAATAACCTTAAAGCCTATGTATTGATATCTCTCTGTTAGTGTGTCAAGTGGGTGGAAAGCGGCATAAACACAGCCGTGAAAAGCAGCTAAATCCCATTATGAAAATAAATTACTTTGAAAAACCCATGAAACAATGACAGTGAAAGAGATAGAAATTCTTACACAATGAGTTCAGGGGCTGTGATGCAACCTGGATTGACCATATCTAGACCCACAGCTGGATGAGACATAAGGGTGGACACTCTTGGGGCTGAGAGGTTTGGTGAGGTTGGGTGAGCAAACGCAGACCCTTTAAAGTAATACTGCGTGGTACCCATCGCATGGGTCCCAAATCTCCAGCTTCAAGGGCATCTTCCTACATCGAAAACATGCATGAGAAACCCAGAAGATGGTACACCGTGTGATGGGGAAAGGTTTCTAAAACGCACCTCATTTCTCATCTCCTTGTGCCCGGGTTCGCCATTCCAGCCGCTTTACGAGCAATCTCCCTACTTGGAGCATCAGCACCTTTAACCTCCTGTTCCGTACAGGTTGCAATTTGTCCTGAGGATGAACGGGAAGACGGGGAACCAACGAGAGACTAGCTCTTGGTGTCGGGACAGGCACAGGTCACTCTATTTTCCCATCAGGAAGAAGAATTAACCACAGGCTCAGCCTGCCCCCCGGAACCAGAACAGGGCCTGAAGCCATCCTGCGCTTTTGCGGCCAGCTCCCAAAAAAGCGAGTTGTAAAATGGAGGTTCAGGGCACTGCAATTCACAAACCTGCAGAGTTATAAATGATAACTCTCGTCCACAAATATATTGAGGGAAGGCAAAGAAGAGGATTTGAAATCAAGGCAGAATTGCACGAAACAGATTTCAGGAGGTAGATACGAATCGCCTTTAAAGCACATGAAAAGCGGCAAAACGTGGACAATGATGCCCTTGGCCAAAAAGGGCGTATGCGTTTTTTCCTGAATATATTCAGGAAAAAACGCATACGCCCTTTTTGGCCAACCAAGCAACCTGGAAAGGCAAATCAGCGCTACAGAGAAGTCTCGCTTCCCATCGGTCAAAAGGGCCATGCTGAAAAAAGTGTCAAAACCAGAAATGCAGGACAGGCCATGGAGAAATGGGAGCCTTGCTACACTGATGGGTGGGATGTAAATTGCCAACAGCCACTCTGGAGAAGTGTACGGTGTGTCCTGAAACGTCTGAAAAACACAGCTTAGAGAGCATAGGGCACTTCCACTCATGGGGGTATAAATTGGGAAAATGAAAAATCAGCAAGACACAAGCACCCCAAAGTTGAGGGCTGCTCTTTTGACAAGGACCTCCACTTCATTCCACCTTAAATATCCCAGGAAAGAGAAAAATGGATAAAGAAGTTGTGGTCCTTATGTACAATGGAATATCACTCAGCCATGCAATCAGTGTCATAATGTTAGTAGCAGCATGATGAGTGGATTTAGGTACGACGATTCTAAGTGAAATAAGTCACACAGAAAAGGACACTTCTCATAAGGTATCACTGATAGAGGGAATGTAAAAACCGTTACACTTGAACTGAATTACAAAACAGAACAGAGTCACACATGCAGAATACACACTATGGCTGCTTAACGGGAAAGGTGAGGTGGGGTGATACATAAAACAAGGGTATCAAATTAGCTCAGATACCGTTCCATAAACCCAATATGTAGTAGACAAGACCTACTCCTTGCTCAGAGAACTGGACTCAACACGCCCTATTCACCGCACAAGAATATATCTGACTAGTAATAATCTTAAAGCCTATGTATTGATATCTCTCTGTTAGTGTGTCAAGTGGGTGGAAAGCGGCATAAACACAGCCGTGAAAAGCAGCTAAACCCCATTATGAAATTAAATTACTTTGAAAAACCCATGAAACAACGACAGTGAAAGAGACAGAAATTCTTACACAATGAGTTCAGGGGCTGTGATGCAACCTGGATTGACCATATCTAGACCCACAGCTGGATGAGACATAAGGGTGGACACTCTTGGGGCTGAGAGGTTTGGTGAGGTTGGGTGAGCAAACGCAGACCCTTTAAAGTAATACTGCATGGTACCCATCGCATGGGTCCCAAATCTCCAGCTTCAAGGGCATCTTCCTACATCGAAAACATGCATGAGAAACCCAGAAGATGGTACACCGTGTGATGGGGAAAGGTTTCTAAAACGCACCTCATTTCTCATCTCCTTGTGCCCGGGTTCGCCATTCCAGCCACTTTACTAGCAATCTCCCTACTTGGAGCATCAGCACCTTTAACCTCCTGTTCCATACAGGTTGCAATTTGTCCTGAGGATGAACGGGAAGACGGGGAACCAACGAGAGACTAGCTCTTGGTGTTGGGACAGGCACAGGTCACTCTATTTTCCCATCAGGAAGAAGAATTAACCACAGGCTCAGCCTGCCCCCCGGAACCAGAACAGGGCCTGAAGCCATCCTGCGCTTTTGCGGCCAGCTCCCAAAAAAGCGAGGTGTAAAATGGAGGTTCAGGGCACTGCAATTCACAAACCTGCAGAGTTATAAATGATAACTCTCGTCCACAAATATATTGAGGGAAGGCAAAGAAGAGGATTTGAAATCAAGGCAGAATTGCACGAAACAGATTTCAGGAGGTAGATACGAATCGCCTTTAAAGCACATGAAAAGCGGCAAAACGTTGACAATGATGCCCTTGGCCAAAAAGGGCGTATGCGTTTTTTCCTGAATATATTCAGGAAAAAACGCATACGCCCTTTTTGGCCAACCAAGCAACCTGGAAAGGCAAATCAGCGCTACAGAGAAGTCTCGCTTCCCATCGCTCAAAAGGGCCATGCTGAAAAAAGTGTCAAAACCAGAAATGCAGGACAGGCCATGGAGAAATGGGAGCCTTGCTACACTGATGGGCGGGATGTAAATTGCCAACAGCCACTCTGGAGAAGTGCACGGTGTGTCCTGAAACATCTGAAAAACACAGCTTAGAGAGCATAGGGCACTTCCACTCATGGGGGTATAAATTGGGAAAATTAAAAATCAGCAAGACACAAGCACCCCAATGTTGAGGGCTGCTCTGTTGACAAGGACCTCCACTTCATTCCACCTTAAATATCCCAGGAAAGAGAAAAATGGATAAAGAAGTTGTGGTCCTTATGTACAATGGAATATCACTCAGCCATGCAATCAATGTCATAATGTTAGTAGCAGCATGATGAGTGGATTTAGGTACGACGATTCTAAGTGAAATAAGTCACACAGAAAAGGACACTTCTCATAAGGTATCACTGATAGAGGGAATGTAAAAACCGTTACACTTGAACTGAATTACAAAACAGAACAGAGTCACACATGCAGAAAACACACTATGGCTGCTTAACGGGAAAGGTGAGGTGGGGTGATACATAAAACAAGGGTATCAAATTAGCTCAGATACCGTTCCATAAACCCAATATGTAATAGACAAGACCTACTCCTTGCTCAGAGAACTGGACTCAACACGCCCTATTCACAGCACAAGAATATATCTGACTAGTAATAATCTTAAAGCCTATGTATTGATATCTCTCTGTTAGTGTGTCAAGTGGGTGGAAAGCGGCATAAACACAGCCGTGAAAAGCAGCTAAACCCCATTATGAAAATAAATTACTTTGAAAAACCCATGAAACAACGACAGTGAAAGAGATAGAAATTCTTACACAATGAGTTCAGGGGCTGTGATGCAACCTGGATTGACCATATCTAGACCCACAGCTGGATGAGACATAAGGGTGGACACTCTTGGGGCTGAGAGGTTTGGTGAGGTTGGGTGAGCAAACGCAGACCCTTTAAAGTAATACTGCGTGGTACCCATCGCATGGGTCCCAAATCTCCAGCTTCAAGGGCATCTTCCTACATCGAAAACATGCATGAGAAACCCAGAAGATGGTACACCGTGTGATGGGGAAAGGTTTCTAAAACGCACCTCATTTCTCATCTCCTTGTGCCCGGGTTCGCCATTCCAGCCGCTTTACGAGCAATCTCCCTACTTGGAGCATCAGCACCTTTAACCTCCTGTTCCGTACAGGTTGCAATTTGTCCTGAGGATGAACGGGAAGACGGGGAACCAACGAGAGACTAGCTCTTGGTGTCGGGACAGGCACAGGTCACTCTATTTTCCCATCAGGAAGAAGAATTAACCACAGGCTCAGCCTGCCCCCCGGAACCAGAACAGGGCCTGAAGCCATCCTGCGCTTTTGCGGCCAGCTCCCAAAAAAGCGAGTTGTAAAATGGAGGTTCAGGGCACTGCAATTCACAAACCTGCAGAGTTATAAATGATAACTCTCGTCCACAAATATATTGAGGGAAGGCAAAGAAGAGGATTTGAAATCAAGGCAGAATTGCACGAAACAGATTTCAGGAGGTAGATACGAATCGCCTTTAAAGCACATGAAAAGCGGCAAAACGTTGACAATGATGCCCTTGGCCAAAAAGGGCGTATGCGTTTTTTCCTGAATATATTCAGGAAAAAACGCATACGCCCTTTTTGGCCAACCAAGCAACCTGGAAAGGCAAATCAGCGCTACAGAGAAGTCTCGCTTCCCATCGCTCAAAAGGGCCATGCTGAAAAAAGTGTCAAAACCAGAAATGCAGGACAGGCCATGGAGAAATGGGAGCCTTGCTACACTGATGGGCGGGATGTAAATTGCCAACAGCCACTCTGGAGAAGTGCACGGTGTGTCCTGAAACATCTGAAAAACACAGCTTAGAGAGCATAGGGCACTTCCACTCATGGGGGTATAAATTGGGAAAATTAAAAATCAGCAAGACACAAGCACCCCAATGTTGAGGGCTGCTCTGTTGACAAGGACCTCCACTTCATTCCACCTTAAATATCCCAGGAAAGAGAAAAATGGATAAAGAAGTTGTGGTCCTTATGTACAATGGAATATCACTCAGCCATGCAATCAATGTCATAATGTTAGTAGCAGCATGATGAGTGGATTTAGGTACGACGATTCTAAGTGAAATAAGTCACACAGAAAAGGACACTTCTCATAAGGTATCACTGATAGAGGGAATGTAAAAACCGTTACACTTGAACTGAATTACAAAACAGAACAGAGTCACACATGCAGAAAACACACTATGGCTGCTTAACGGGAAAGGTGAGGTGGGGTGATACATAAAACAAGGGTATCAAATTAGCTCAGATACCGTTCCATAAACCCAATATGTAATACACAAGACCTACTCCTTGCTCAGAGAACTGGACTCAACACGCCCTATTCACCGCACAAGAATATATCTGACTAGTAATAATCTTAAAGCCTATGTATTGATATCTCTCTGTTAGTGTGTCAAGTGGGTGGAAAGCGGCATAAACACAGCCGTGAAAAGCAGCTAAACCCCATTATGAAAATAAATTACTTTGAAAAACCCATGAAACAACGACAGTGAAAGAGATAGAAATTCTTACACAATGAGTTCAGGGGCTGTGATGCAACCTGGATTGACCATATCTAGACCCACAGCTGGATGAGACATAAGGGTGGACACTCTTGGGGCTGAGAGGTTTGGTGAGGTTGGGTGAGCAAACGCAGACCCTTTAAAGTAATACTGCGTGGTACCCATCGCATGGGTCCCAAATCTCCAGCTTCAAGGGCATCTTCCTACATCGAAAACATGCATGAGAAACCCAGAAGATGGTACACCGTGTGATGGGGAAAGGTTTCTAAAACGCACCTCATTTCTCATCTCCTTGTGCCCGGGTTCGCCATTCCAGCCACTTTACTAGCAATCTCCCTACTTGGAGCATCAGCACCTTTAACCTCCTGTTCTGTACAGGTTGCAATTTGTCCTGAGGATGAACGGGAAGACGGGGAACCAACGAGAGACTAGCTCTTGGTGTTGGGACAGGCACAGGTCACTCTATTTTCCCATCAGGAAGAAGAATTAACCACAGGCTCAGCCTGCCCCCCGGAACCAGAACAGGGCCTGAAGCCATCCTGCGCTTTTGCGGCCAGCTCCCAAAAAAGCGAGTTGTAAAATGGAGGTTCAGGGCACTGCAATTCACAAACCTGCAGAGTTATAAATGATAACTCTCGTCCACAAATATATAGAGGGAAGGCAAAGAAGAGGATTTGAAATCAAGGCAGAATTGCACGAAACAGATTTCAGGAGGTAGATACGAATCGCCTTTAAAGCACATGAAAAGCGGCAAAACGTTGACAATGATGCCCTTGGCCAAAAAGGGCGTATGCGTTTTTTCCTGAATATATTCAGGAAAAAACGCATACGCCCTTTTTGGCCAACCAAGCAACCTGGAAAGGCAAATCAGCGCTACAGAGAAGTCTCGCTTCCCATCGCTCAAAAGGGCCATGCTGAAAAAAGTGTCAAAACCAGAAATGCAGGACAGGCCATGGAGAAATGGGAGCCTTGCTACACTGATGGGCGGGATGTAAATTGCCAACAGCCACTCTGGAGAAGTGCACGGTGTGTCCTGAAACATCTGAAAAACACAGCTTAGAGAGCATAGGGCACTTCCACTCATGGGGGTATAAATTGGGAAAATTAAAAATCAGCAAGACACAAGCACCCCAATGTTGAGGGCTGCTCTGTTGACAAGGACCTCCACTTCATTCCACCTTAAATATCCCAGGAAAGAGAAAAATGGATAAAGAAGTTGTGGTCCTTATGTACAATGGAATATCACTCAGCCATGAAATCAATGTCATAATGTTAGTAGCAGCATGATGAGTGGATTTAGGTACGACGATTCTAAGTGAAATAAGTCACACAGAAAAGGACACTTCTCATAAGGTATCACTTATGGAGGGAATGTAAAAACCGTTACACTTGAACTGAATTACAAAACAGAACAGAGTCACACATGCAGAAAACACACTATGGCTGCTTAACGGGAAAGGTGAGGTGGGGTGATACATAAAACAAGGGTATCAAATTAGCTCAGATACCGTTCCATAAACCCAATATGTAATAGACAAGACCTACTCCTTGCTCAGAGAACTGGACTCAACACGCCCTATTCACCGCACAAGAATATATCTGACTAGTAATAATCTTAAAGCCTATGTATTGATATCTCTCTGTTAGTGTGTCAAGTGGGTGGAAAGCGGCATAAACACAGCCGTGAAAAGCAGCTAAACCCCATTATGAAAATAAATTACTTTGAAAAACCCATGAAACAACGACAGTGAAAGAGATAGAAATTGTTACACAATGAGTTCAGGGGCTGTGATGCAACCTGGATTGACCATATCTAGACCCACAGCTGGATGAGACATAAGGGTGGACACTCTTGGGGCTGAGAGGTTTGGTGAGGTTGGGTGAGCAAACGCAGACCCTTTAACGTAATACTGCGTGGTACCCATCGCATGGGTCCCAAATCTCCAGCTTCAAGGGCATCTTCCTACATCGAAAACATGCATGAGAAACCCAGAAGATGGTACACCGTGTGATGGGGAAAGGTTTCTAAAACGCACCTCATTTCTCATCTCCTTGTGCCCGGGTTCGCCATTCCAGCCACTTTACTAGCAATCTCCCTACTTGGAGCATCAGCACCTTTAACCTCCTGTTCCGTACAGGTTGCAATTTTTCCTGAGGATGAACGGGAAAACGGGGAACCAACGAGAGACTAGCTCTTGGTGTCGGGACAGGCACAGGTCACTCTATTTTCCCATCAGGAAGAAAAATTAACCACAGGCTCAGCCTGCCCCCCGGAACCAGAACAGGGCCTGAAGCCATCCTGAGCTTTTGCGGCCAGCTCCCAAAAAAGCGAGTTGTAAAATGGAGGTTCAGGGCACTGCAATTCACAAACCTGCAGAGTTATAAATGATAACTCTCGTCCACAAATATATTGAGGGAAGGCAAAGAAGAGGATTTGAAATCAAGTCAGAATTGCACGAAACAGATTTCAGGAGGTAGATACGAATCGCCTTTAAAGCACATGAAAAGCGGCAAAACGTTGACAATGATGCCCTTGGCCAAAAAGGGCGTATGCGTTTTTTCCTGAATATATTCAGGAAAAAACGCATACGCCCTTTTTGGCCAACCAAGCAACCTGGAAAGGCAAATCAGCGCTACAGAGAAGTCTCGCTTCCCATCGGTCAAAAGGGCCATGCTGAAAAAAGTGTCAAAACCAGAAATGCAGGACAGGCCATGGAGAAATGGGAGCCTTGCTACACTGATGGGCGGGATGTAAATTGCCAACAGCCACTCTGGAGAAGTGTACGGTGTGTCCTGAAACATCTGAAAAACACAGCTTAGAGAGCATAGGGCACTTCCACTCATGGGGGTATAAATTGGGAAAATGAAAAATCAGCAAGACACAAGCACCCCAAAGTTGAGGGCTGCTCTGTTGACAAGGACCTCCACTTCATTCCACCTTAAATATCCCAGGAAAGAGAAAAATGGATAAAGAAGTTGTGGTCCTTATGTACAATGGAATATCACTCAGCCATGAAATCAATGTCATAATGTTAGTAGCAGCATGATGAGTGGATTTAGGTACGACGATTCTAAGTGAAATAAGTCACACAGAAAAGGACACTTCTCATAAGGTATCACTGATAGAGGGAATGTAAAAACCGTTACACTTGAACTGAATTACAAAACAGAACAGAGTCACACATGCAGAAAACACACTATGGCTGCTTAACGGGAAAGGTGAGGTGGGGTGATACATAAAACAAGGGTATCAAATTAGCTCAGATACCGTTCCATAAACCCAATATGTAGTAGACAAGACCTACTCCTTGCTCAGAGAACTGGACTCAACACGCCCTATTCACCGCACAAGAATATATCTGACTAGTAATAATCTTAAAGCCTATGTATTGATATCTCTCTGTTAGTGTGTCAAGTGGGTGGAAAGCGGCATAAACACAGCCGTGAAAAGCAGCTAAACCCCATTATGAAAATAAATTACTTTGAAAAACCCATGAAACAACGACAGTGAAAGAGATAGAAATTCTTACACAATGAGTTCAGGGGCTGTGATGCAACCTGGATTGACCATATCTAGACCCACAGCTGGATGAGACATAAGGGTGGACACTCTTGGGGCTGAGAGGTTTGGTGAGGTTGGGTGAGCAAACGCAGACCCTTTAAAGTAATACTGCGTGGTACCCATCGCATGGGTCCCAAATCTCCAGCTTCAAGGGCATCTTCCTACATCGAAAACATGCATGAGAAACCCAGAAGATGGTACACCGTGTGATGGGGAAAGGTTTCTAAAACGCACCTCATTTCTCATCTCCTTGTGCCCGGGTTCGCCATTCCAGCCGCATTACTAGCAATCTCCCTACTTGGAGCATCAGCACCTTTAACCTCCTGTTCCGTACAGGTTGCAATTTGTCCTGAGGATGAACGGGAAGACGGGGAACCAACGAGAGACTAGCTCTTGGTGTCAGGACAGGCACAGGTCACTCTATTTTCCCATCAGGAAGAAGAATTAACCACAGGCTCAGCCTGCCCCCCGGAACCAGAACAGGGCCTGAAGCCATCCTGCGCTTTTGCGGCCAGCTCCCAAAAAAGCGAGGTGTAAAATGGAGGTTCAGGGCACTGCAATTCACAAACCTGCAGAGTTATAAATGATAACTCTCGTCCACAAATATATTGAGGCAAGGCAAAGAAGAGGATTTGAAATCAAGGCAGAATTGCACGAAACAGATTTCAGGAGGTAGATACGAATCGCCTTTAAAGCACATGAAAAGCGGCAAAACGTTGACAATGAGGCCCTTGGCCAAAAAGGGCGTATGCGTTTTTTCCTGAATATATTCAGGAAAAAACGCATACGCCCTTTTTGGCCAACCAAGCAACCTGGAAAGGCAAATCAGCGCTACAGAGAAGTCTCGCTTCCCATCGGTCAAAAGGGCCATGCTGAAAAAAGTGTCAAAACCAGAAATGCAGGACAGGCCATGGAGAAATGGGAGCCTTGCTACACTGATGGGCGGGATGTAAATTGCCAACAGCCACTCTGGAGAAGTGTACGGTGTGTCCTGAAACATCTGAAAAACACAGCTTAGAGAGCATAGGGCACTTCCACTCATGGGGGTATAAATTGGGAAAATGAAAAATCAGCAAGACACAAGCACCCCAAAGTTGAGGGCTGCTCTGTTGACAAGGACCTCCACTTCATTCCACCTTCAATATCCCAGGAAAGAGAAAAATGGATAAAGAAGTTGTGGTCCTTATGTACAATGGAATATCACTCAGCCATGAAATCAATGTCATAATGTTAGTAGCAGCATGATGAGTGGATTTAGGTACGACGATTCTAAGTGAAATAAGTCACACAGAAAAGGACACTTCTCATAAGGTATCACTGATAGAGGGAATGTAAAAACCGTTACACTTGAACTGAATTACAAAACAGAACAGAGTCACACATGCAGAAAACACACTATGGCTGCTTAACGGGAAAGGTGAGGTGGGGTGATACATAAAACAAGGGTATCAAATTAGCTCAGATACCGTTCCATAAACCCAATATGTAGTAGACAAGACCTACTCCTTGCTCAGAGAACTGGGCTCAACACGCCCTATTCACCGCACAAGAATATATCTGACTAGTAATAATCTTAAAGCCTATGTATTGATATCTCTCTGTTAGTGTGTCAAGTGGGTGGAAAGCGGCATAAACACAGCCGTGAAAAGCAGCTAAACCCCATTATGAAAATAAATTACTTTGAAAAACCCATGAAACAACGACAGTGAAAGAGATAGAAATTCTTACACAATGAGTTCAGGGGCTGTGATGCAACCTGGATTGACCATATCTAGACCCACAGCTGGATGAGACATAAGGGTGGACACTCTTGGGGCTGAGAGGTTTGGTGAGGTTGGGTGAGCAAACGCAGACCCTTTAAAGTAATACTGCGTGGTACCCATCGCATGGGTCCCAAATCTCCAGCTTCAAGGGCATCTTCCTACATCGAAAACATGCATGAGAAACCCAGAAGATGGTACACCGTGTGATGGGGAAAGGTTTCTAAAACGCACCTCATTTCTCATCTCCTTGTGCCCGGGTTCGCCATTCCAGCCGCTTTACGAGCAATCTCCCTACTTGGAGCATCAGCACCTTTAACCTCCTGTTCCGTACAGGTTGCAATTTGTCCTGAGGATGAACGGGAAGACGGGGAACCAACGAGAGACTAGCTCTTGGTGTCGGGACAGGCACAGGTCACTCTATTTTCCCATCAGGAAGAAGAATTAACCACAGGCTCAGCCTGCCCCCCGGAACCAGAACAGGGCCTGAAGCCATCCTGCGCTTTTGCGGCCAGCTCCCAAAAAAGCGAGTTGTAAAATGGAGGTTCAGGGCACTGCAATTCACAAACCTGCAGAGTTATAAATGATAACTCTCGTCCACAAATATATTGAGGGAAGGCAAAGAAGAGGATTTGAAATCAAGGCAGAATTGCACGAAACAGATTTCAGGAGGTAGATACGAATCGCCTTTAAAGCACATGAAAAGCGGCAAAACGTGGACAATGATGCCCTTGGCCAAAAAGGGCGTATGCGTTTTTTCCTGAATATATTCAGGAAAAAACGCATACGCCCTTTTTGGCCAACCAAGCAACCTGGAAAGGCAAATCAGCGCTACAGAGAAGTCTCGCTTCCCATCGGTCAAAAGGGCCATGCTGAAAAAAGTGTCAAAACCAGAAATGCAGGACAGGCCATGGAGAAATGGGAGCCTTGCTACACTGATGGGTGGGATGTAAATTGCCAACAGCCACTCTGGAGAAGTGTACGGTGTGTCCTGAAACGTCTGAAAAACACAGCTTAGAGAGCATAGGGCACTTCCACTCATGGGGGTATAAATTGGGAAAATGAAAAATCAGCAAGACACAAGCACCCCAAAGTTGAGGGCTGCTCTTTTGACAAGGACCTCCACTTCATTCCACCTTAAATATCCCAGGAAAGAGAAAAATGGATAAAGAAGTTGTGGTCCTTATGTACAATGGAATATCACTCAGCCATGCAATCAGTGTCATAATGTTAGTAGCAGCATGATGAGTGGATTTAGGTACGACGATTCTAAGTGAAATAAGTCACACAGAAAAGGACACTTCTCATAAGGTATCACTGATAGAGGGAATGTAAAAACCGTTACACTTGAACTGAATTACAAAACAGAACAGAGTCACACATGCAGAATACACACTATGGCTGCTTAACGGGAAAGGTGAGGTGGGGTGATACATAAAACAAGGGTATCAAATTAGCTCAGATACCGTTCCATAAACCCAATATGTAGTAGACAAGACCTACTCCTTGCTCAGAGAACTGGACTCAACACGCCCTATTCACCGCACAAGAATATATCTGACTAGTAATAATCTTAAAGCCTATGTATTGATATCTCTCTGTTAGTGTGTCAAGTGGGTGGAAAGCGGCATAAACACAGCCGTGAAAAGCAGCTAAACCCCATTATGAAATTAAATTACTTTGAAAAACCCATGAAACAACGACAGTGAAAGAGACAGAAATTCTTACACAATGAGTTCAGGGGCTGTGATGCAACCTGGATTGACCATATCTAGACCCACAGCTGGATGAGACATAAGGGTGGACACTCTTGGGGCTGAGAGGTTTGGTGAGGTTGGGTGAGCAAACGCAGACCCTTTAAAGTAATACTGCATGGTACCCATCGCATGGGTCCCAAATCTCCAGCTTCAAGGGCATCTTCCTACATCGAAAACATGCATGAGAAACCCAGAAGATGGTACACCGTGTGATGGGGAAAGGTTTCTAAAACGCACCTCATTTCTCATCTCCTTGTGCCCGGGTTCGCCATTCCAGCCACTTTACTAGCAATCTCCCTACTTGGAGCATCAGCACCTTTAACCTCCTGTTCCATACAGGTTGCAATTTGTCCTGAGGATGAACGGGAAGACGGGGAACCAACGAGAGACTAGCTCTTGGTGTTGGGACAGGCACAGGTCACTCTATTTTCCCATCAGGAAGAAGAATTAACCACAGGCTCAGCCTGCCCCCCGGAACCAGAACAGGGCCTGAAGCCATCCTGCGCTTTTGCGGCCAGCTCCCAAAAAAGCGAGTTGTAAAATGGAGGTTCAGGGCACTGCAATTCACAAACCTGCAGAGTTATAAATGATAACTCTCGTCCACAAATATATTGAGGGAAGGCAAAGAAGAGGATTTGAAATCAAGGCAGAATTGCACGAAACAGATTTCAGGAGGTAGATACGAATCGCCTTTAAAGCACATGAAAAGCGGCAAAACGTTGACAATGATGCCCTTGGCCAAAAAGGGCGTATGCGTTTTTTCCTGAATATATTCAGGAAAAAACGCATACGCCCTTTTTGGCCAACCAAGCAACCTGGAAAGGCAAATCAGCGCTACAGAGAAGTCTCGCTTCCCATCGCTCAAAAGGGCCATGCTGAAAAATGTGTCAAAACCAGAAATGCAGGACAGGCCATGGAGAAATGGGAGCCTTGCTACACTGATGGGCGGGATGTAAATTGCCAACAGCCACTCTGGAGAAGTGCACGGTGTGTCCTGAAACATCTGAAAAACACAGCTTAGAGAGCATAGGGCACTTCCACTCATGGGGGTATAAATTGGGAAAATTAAAAATCAGCAAGACACAAGCACCCCAATGTTGAGGGCTGCTCTGTTGACAAGGACCTCCACTTCATTCCACCTTAAATATCCCAGGAAAGAGAAAAATGGATAAAGAAGTTGTGGTCCTTATGTACAATGGAATATCACTCAGCCATGCAATCAATGTCATAATGTTAGTAGCAGCATGATGAGTGGATTTAGGTACGACGATTCTAAGTGAAATAAGTCACACAGAAAAGGACACTTCTCATAAGGTATCACTGATAGAGGGAATGTAAAAACCGTTACACTTGAACTGAATTACAAAACAGAACAGAGTCACACATGCAGAAAACACACTATGGCTGCTTAACGGGAAAGGTGAGGTGGGGTGATACATAAAACAAGGGTATCAAATTAGCTCAGATACCGTTCCATAAACCCAATATGTAATAGACAAGACCTACTCCTTGCTCAGAGAACTGGACTCAACACGCCCTATTCACAGCACAAGAATATGTCTGACTAGTAATAATCTTAAAGCCTATGTATTGATATCTCTCTGTTAGTGTGTCAAGTGGGTGGAAAGCGGCATAAACACAGCCGTGAAAAGCAGCTAAACCCCATTATGAAAATAAATTACTTTGAAAAACCCATGAAACAACGACAGTGAAAGAGATAGAAATTCTTACACAATGAGTTCAGGGGCTGTGATGCAACCTGGATTGACCATATCTAGACCCACAGCTGGATGAGACATAAGGGTGGACACTCTTGGGGCTGAGAGGTTTGGTGAGGTTGGGTGAGCAAACGCAGACCCTTTAAAGTAATACTGCGTGGTACCCATCGCATGGGTCCCAAATCTCCAGCTTCAAGGGCATCTTCCTACATCGAAAACATGCATGAGAAACCCAGAAGATGGTACACCGTGTGATGGGGAAAGGTTTCTAAAACGCACCTCATTTCTCATCTCCTTGTGCCCGGGTTCGCCATTCCAGCCGCTTTACTAGCAATCTCCCTACTTGGAGCATCAGCACCTTTAACCTCCTGTTCTGTACAGGTTGCAATTTGTCCTGAGGATGAACGGGAAGACGGGGAACCAACGAGAGACTAGCTCTTGGTGTCGGGACAGGCACAGGTCACTCTATTTTCCCATCAGGAAGAAGAATTAACCACAGGCTCAGCCTGCCCCCCGGAACCAGAACAGGGCCTGAAGCCATCCTGCGCTTTTGCGGCCAGCTCCCAAAAAAGCGAGTTGTAAAATGGAGGTTCAGGGCACTGCAATTCACAAACCTGCAGAGTTATAAATGATAACTCTCGTCCACAAATATATTGAGGGAAGGCAAAGAAGAGGATTTGAAATCAAGGCAGAATTGCACGAAACAGATTTCAGGAGGTAGATACGAATCGCCTTTAAAGCACATGAAAAGCGGCAAAACGTTGACAATGATGCCCTTGGCCAAAAAGGGCGTATGCGTTTTTTCCTGAATATATTCAGGAAAAAACGCATACGCCCTTTTTGGCCAACCAAGCAACCTGGAAAGGCAAATCAGCGCTACAGAGAAGTCTCGCTTCCCATCGCTCAAAAGGGCCATGCTGAAAAAAGTGTCAAAACCAGAAATGCAGGACAGGCCATGGAGAAATGGGAGCCTTGCTACACTGATGGGCGGGATGTAAATTGCCAACAGCCACTCTGGAGAAGTGCACGGTGTGTCCTGAAACATCTGAAAAACACAGCTTAGAGAGCATAGGGCACTTCCACTCATGGGGGTATAAATTGGGAAAATTAAAAATCAGCAAGACACAAGCACCCCAATGTTGAGGGCTGCTCTGTTGACAAGGACCTCCACTTCATTCCACCTTAAATATCCCAGGAAAGAGAAAAATGGATAAAGAAGTTGTGGTCCTTATGTACAATGGAATATCACTCAGCCATGCAATCAATGTCATAATGTTAGTAGCAGCATGATGAGTGGATTTAGGTACGACGATTCTAAGTGAAATAAGTCACACAGAAAAGGACACTTCTCATAAGGTATCACTGATAGAGGGAATGTAAAAACCGTTACACTTGAACTGAATTACAAAACAGAACAGAGTCACACATGCAGAAAACACACTATGGCTGCTTAACGGGAAAGGTGAGGTGGGGTGATACATAAAACAAGGGTATCAAATTAGCTCAGATACCGTTCCATAAACCCAATATGTAATACACAAGACCTACTCCTTGCTCAGAGAACTGGACTCAACACGCCCTATTCACCGCACAAGAATATATCTGACTAGTAATAATCTTAAAGCCTATGTATTGATATCTCTCTGTTAGTGTGTCAAGTGGGTGGAAAGCGGCATAAACACAGCCGTGAAAAGCAGCTAAACCCCATTATGAAAATAAATTACTTTGAAAAACCCATGAAACAACGACAGTGAAAGAGATAGAAATTCTTACACAATGAGTTCAGGGGCTGTGATGCAACCTGGATTGACCATATCTAGACCCACAGCTGGATGAGACATAAGGGTGGACACTCTTGGGGCTGAGAGGTTTGGTGAGGTTGGGTGAGCAAACGCAGACCCTTTAAAGTAATACTGCGTGGTACCCATCGCATGGGTCCCAAATCTCCAGCTTCAAGGGCATCTTCCTACATCGAAAACATGCATGAGAAACCCAGAAGATGGTACACCGTGTGATGGGGAAAGGTTTCTAAAACGCACCTCATTTCTCATCTCCTTGTGCCCGGGTTCGCCATTCCAGCCACTTTACTAGCAATCTCCCTACTTGGAGCATCAGCACCTTTAACCTCCTGTTCTGTACAGGTTGCAATTTGTCCTGAGGATGAACGGGAAGACGGGGAACCAACGAGAGACTAGCTCTTGGTGTTGGGACAGGCACAGGTCACTCTATTTTCCCATCAGGAAGAAGAATTAACCACAGGCTCAGCCTGCCCCCCGGAACCAGAACAGGGCCTGAAGCCATCCTGCGCTTTTGCGGCCAGCTCCCAAAAAAGCGAGTTGTAAAATGGAGGTTCAGGGCACTGCAATTCACAAACCTGCAGAGTTATAAATGATAACTCTCGTCCACAAATATATAGAGGGAAGGCAAAGAAGAGGATTTGAAATCAAGGCAGAATTGCACGAAACAGATTTCAGGAGGTAGATACGAATCGCCTTTAAAGCACATGAAAAGCGGCAAAACGTTGACAATGATGCCCTTGGCCAAAAAGGGCGTATGCGTTTTTTCCTGAATATATTCAGGAAAAAACGCATACGCCCTTTTTGGCCAACCAAGCAACCTGGAAAGGCAAATCAGCGCTACAGAGAAGTCTCGCTTCCCATCGCTCAAAAGGGCCATGCTGAAAAAAGTGTCAAAACCAGAAATGCAGGACAGGCCATGGAGAAATGGGAGCCTTGCTACACTGATGGGCGGGATGTAAATTGCCAACAGCCACTCTGGAGAAGTGCACGGTGTGTCCTGAAACATCTGAAAAACACAGCTTAGAGAGCATAGGGCACTTCCACTCATGGGGGTATAAATTGGGAAAATTAAAAATCAGCAAGACACAAGCACCCCAATGTTGAGGGCTGCTCTGTTGACAAGGACCTCCACTTCATTCCACCTTAAATATCCCAGGAAAGAGAAAAATGGATAAAGAAGTTGTGGTCCTTATGTACAATGGAATATCACTCAGCCATGAAATCAATGTCATAATGTTAGTAGCAGCATGATGAGTGGATTTAGGTACGACGATTCTAAGTGAAATAAGTCACACAGAAAAGGACACTTCTCATAAGGTATCACTTATGGAGGGAATGTAAAAACCGTTACACTTGAACTGAATTACAAAACAGAACAGAGTCACACATGCAGAAAACACACTATGGCTGCTTAACGGGAAAGGTGAGGTGGGGTGATACATAAAACAAGGGTATCAAATTAGCTCAGATACCGTTCCATAAACCCAATATGTAATAGACAAGACCTACTCCTTGCTCAGAGAACTGGACTCAACACGCCCTATTCACCGCACAAGAATATATCTGACTAGTAATAATCTTAAAGCCTATGTATTGATATCTCTCTGTTAGTGTGTCAAGTGGGTGGAAAGCGGCATAAACACAGCCGTGAAAAGCAGCTAAACCCCATTATGAAAATAAATTACTTTGAAAAACCCATGAAACAACGACAGTGAAAGAGATAGAAATTGTTACACAATGAGTTCAGGGGCTGTGATGCAACCTGGATTGACCATATCTAGACCCACAGCTGGATGAGACATAAGGGTGGACACTCTTGGGGCTGAGAGGTTTGGTGAGGTTGGGTGAGCAAACGCAGACCCTTTAACGTAATACTGCGTGGTACCCATCGCATGGGTCCCAAATCTCCAGCTTCAAGGGCATCTTCCTACATCGAAAACATGCATGAGAAACCCAGAAGATGGTACACCGTGTGATGGGGAAAGGTTTCTAAAACGCACCTCATTTCTCATCTCCTTGTGCCCGGGTTCGCCATTCCAGCCACTTTACTAGCAATCTCCCTACTTGGAGCATCAGCACCTTTAACCTCCTGTTCCGTACAGGTTGCAATTTTTCCTGAGGATGAACGGGAAAACGGGGAACCAACGAGAGACTAGCTCTTGGTGTCGGGACAGGCACAGGTCACTCTATTTTCCCATCAGGAAGAAAAATTAACCACAGGCTCAGCCTGCCCCCCGGAACCAGAACAGGGCCTGAAGCCATCCTGCGCTTTTGCGGCCAGCTCCCAAAAAAGCGAGTTGTAAAATGGAGGTTCAGGGCACTGCAATTCACAAACCTGCAGAGTTATAAATGATAACTCTCGTCCACAAATATATTGAGGCAAGGCAAAGAAGAGGATTTGAAATCAAGTCAGAATTGCACGAAACAGATTTCAGGAGGTAGATACGAATCGCCTTTAAAGCACATGAAAAGCGGCAAAACGTTGACAATGATGCCCTTGGCCAAAAAGGGCGTATGCGTTTTTTCCTGAATATATTCATGAAAAAACGCATACGCCCTTTTTGGCCAACCAAGCAACCTGGAAAGGCAAATCAGCGCTACAGAGAAGTCTCGCTTCCCATCGGTCAAAAGGGCCATGCTGAAAAAAGTGTCAAAACCAGAAATGCAGGACAGGCCATGGAGAAATGGGAGCCTTGCTACACTGATGGGCGGGATGTAAATTGCCAACAGCCACTCTGGAGAAGTGTACGGTGTGTCCTGAAACATCTGAAAAACACAGCTTAGAGAGCATAGGGCACTTCCACTCATGGGGGTATAAATTGGGAAAATGAAAAATCAGCAAGACACAAGCACCCCAAAGTTGAGGGCTGCTCTGTTGACAAGGACCTCCACTTCATTCCACCTTAAATATCCCAGGAAAGAGAAAAATGGATAAAGAAGTTGTGGTCCTTATGTACAATGGAATATCACTCAGCCATGAAATCAATGTCATAATGTTAGTAGCAGCATGATGAGTGGATTTAGGTACGACGATTCTAAGTGAAATAAGTCACACAGAAAAGGACACTTCTCATAAGGTATCACTGATAGAGGGAATGTAAAAACCGTTACACTTGAACTGAATTACAAAACAGAACAGAGTCACACATGCAGAAAACACACTATGGCTGCTTAACGGGAAAGGTGAGGTGGGGTGATACATAAAACAAGGGTATCAAATTAGCTCAGATACCGTTCCATAAACCCAATATGTAGTAGACAAGACCTACTCCTTGCTCAGAGAACTGGACTCAACACGCCCTATTCACCGCACAAGAATATATCTGACTAGTAATAATCTTAAAGCCTATGTATTGATATCTCTCTGTTAGTGTGTCAAGTGGGTGGAAAGCGGCATAAACACAGCCGTGAAAAGCAGCTAAACCCCATTATGAAAATAAATTACTTTGAAAAACCCATGAAACAACGACAGTGAAAGAGATAGAAATTCTTACACAATGAGTTCAGGGGCTGTGATGCAACCTGGATTGACCATATCTAGACCCACAGCTGGATGAGACATAAGGGTGGACACTCTTGGGGCTGAGAGGTTTGGTGAGGTTGGGTGAGCAAACGCAGACCCTTTAAAGTAATACTGCGTGGTACCCATCGCATGGGTCCCAAATCTCCAGCTTCAAGGGCATCTTCCTACATCGAAAACATGCATGAGAAACCCAGAAGATGGTACACCGTGTGATGGGGAAAGGTTTCTAAAACGCACCTCATTTCTCATCTCCTTGTGCCCGGGTTCGCCATTCCAGCCGCATTACTAGCAATCTCCCTACTTGGAGCATCAGCACCTTTAACCTCCTGTTCCGTACAGGTTGCAATTTGTCCTGAGGATGAACGGGAAGACGGGGAACCAACGAGAGACTAGCTCTTGGTGTCAGGACAGGCACAGGTCACTCTATTTTCCCATCAGGAAGAAGAATTAACCACAGGCTCAGCCTGCCCCCCGGAACCAGAACAGGGCCTGAAGCCATCCTGCGCTTTTGCGGCCAGCTCCCAAAAAAGCGAGGTGTAAAATGGAGGTTCAGGGCACTGCAATTCACAAACCTGCAGAGTTATAAATGATAACTCTCGTCCACAAATATATTGAGGCAAGGCAAAGAAGAGGATTTGAAATCAAGGCAGAATTGCACGAAACAGATTTCAGGAGGTAGATACGAATCGCCTTTAAAGCACATGAAAAGCGGCAAAACTTTGACAATGAGGCCCTTGGCCAAAAAGGGCGTATGCGTTTTTTCCTGAATATATTCAGGAAAAAACGCATACGCCCTTTTTGGCCAACCAAGCAACCTGGAAAGGCAAATCAGCACTACAGAGAAGTCTCGCTTCCCATCGGTCAAAAGGGCCATGCTGAAAAAAGTGTCAAAACCAGAAATGCAGGACAGGCCATGGAGAAATGGGAGCCTTGCTACACTGATGGGCGGGATGTAAATTGCCAACAGCCACTCTGGAGAAGTGTACGGTGTGTCCTGAAACATCTGAAAAACACAGCTTAGAGGGCATAGGGCACTTCCACTCATGGGGGTATAAATTGGGAAAATGAAAAATCAGCAAGACACAAGCACCCCAAAGTTGAGGGCTGCTCTGTTGACAAGGACCTCCACTTCATTCCACCTTAAATATCCCAGGAAAGAGAAAAATGGATAAAGAAGTTGTGGTCCTTATGTACAATGGAATATCACTCAGCCATGAAATCAATGTCATAATGTTAGTAGCAGCATGATGAGTGGATTTAGGTACGACGATTCTAAGTGAAATAAGTCACACAGAAAAGGACACTTCTCCTAAGGTATCACTGATAGAGGGAATGTAAAAACCGTTACACTTGAACTGAATTACAAAACAGAACAGAGTCACACATGCAGAAAACACACTATGGCTGCTTAACGGGAAAGGTGAGGTGGGGTGATACATAAAACAAGGGTATCAAATTAGCTCAGATACCTTTCCATAAACCCAATATGTAGTAGACAAGACCTACTCCTTGCTCAGAGAACTGGACTCAACACGCCCTATTCACCGCACAAGAATATATCTGACTAGTAATAATCTTAAAGCCTATGTATTGATATCTCTCTGTTAGTGTGTCAAGTGGGTGGAAAGCGGCATAAACACAGCCGTGAAAAGCAGCTAAACCCCATTATGAAAATAAATTACTTTGAAAAACCCATGAAACAACGACAGTGAAAGAGATAGAAATTCTTACACAATGAGTTCAGGGGCTGTGATGCAACCTGGATTGACCATATCTAGACCCACAGCTGGATGAGACATAAGGGTGGACACTCTTGGGGCTGAGAGGTTTGGTGAGGTTGGGTGAGCAAACGCAGACCCTTTAAAGTAATACTGCGTGGTACCCATCGCATGGGTCCCAAATCTCCAGCTTCAAGGGCATCTTCCTACATCGAAAACATGCATGAGAAACCCAGAAGATGGTACACCGTGTGATGGGGAAAGGTTTCTAAAACGCACCTCATTTCTCATCTCCTTGTGCCCGGGTTCGCCATTCCAGCCACTTTACTAGCAATCTCCCTACTTGGAGCATCAGCACCTTTAACCTCCTGTTCCGTACAGGTTGCAATTTGTCCTGAGGATGAACGGGAAGACGGGGAACCAACGAGAGACTAGCTCTTGGTGTCGGGACTGGCACAGGTCACTCTATTTTCCCATCAGGAAGAAGAATTAACCACAGGCTCAGCCTGCCCCCCGGAACCAGAACAGGGCCTGAAGCCATCCTGCGCTTTTGCGGCCAGCTCCCAAAAAAGCGAGTTGTAAAATGGAGGTTCAGGGCACTGCAATTCACAAACCTGCAGAGTTATAAATGATAACTCTCGTCCACAAATATATTGAGGCAAGGCAAAGAAGAGGATTTGAAATCAAGGCAGAATTGCAGGAAACAGATTTCAGGAGGTAGATACGAATCGCCTTTAAAGCACATGAAAAGCGGCAAAACGTTGACAATGATGCCCTTGGCCAAAAAGGGCGTATGCGTTTTTTCCTGAATATATTCAGGAAAAAACGCATACGCCCTTTTTGGCCAACCAAGCAACCTGGAAAGGCAAATCAGCGCTACAGAGAAGTCTCGCTTCCCATCGCTCAAAAGGGCCATGCTGAAAAAAGTGTCAAAACCAGAAATGCAGGACAGGCCATGGAGAAATGGGAGCCTTGCTACACTGATGGGCGGGATGTAAATTGCCAACAGCCACTCTGGAGAAGTGTACGGTGTGTCCTGAAACATCTGAAAAACACAGCTTAGAGAGCATAGGGCACTTCTACTCATGGGGGTATAAATTGGGAAAATGAAAAATCAGCAAGACACAAGCACCCCAAAGTTGAGGGCTGCTCTGTTGACAAGGACCTCCACTTCATTCCACCTTAAATATCCCAGGAAAGAGAAAAATGGATAAAGAAGTTGTGGTCCTTATGTACAATGGAATATCACTCAGCCATGAAATCAATGTCATAATGTTAGTAGCAGCATGATGAGTGGATTTAGGTACGACGATTCTAAGTGAAATAAGTCACACAAAAAAAGGACACTTCTCATAAGGTATCACTGATAGAGGGAATGTAAAAACCGTTACACTTGAACTGAATTACAAAACAGAACAGAGTCACACATGCAGAAAACACACTATGGCTGCTTAACGGGAAAGGTGAGGTGGGGTGATACATAAAACAAGGGTATCAAATTAGCTCAGATACCGTTCCATAAACCCAATATGTAGTAGACAAGACCTACTCCTTGCTCAGAGAACTGGACTCAACACGCCCTATTCACCGCACAAGAATATATCTGACTAGTAATAATCTTAAAGCCTATGTATTGATATCTCTCTGTTAGTGTGTCAAGTGGGTGGAAAGCGGCATAAACACAGCCGTGAAAAGCAGCTAAACCCCATTATGAAAATAAATTACTTTGAAAAACCCATGAAACAACGACAGTGAAAGAGATAGAAATTCTTACACAATGAGTTCAGGGGCTGTGATGCAACCTGGATTGACCATATCTAGACCCACAGCTGGATGAGACATAAGGGTGGACACTCTTGGGGCTGAGAGGTTTGGTGAGGTTGGGTGAGCAAACGCAGACCCTTTAAAGTAATACTGCGTGGTACCCATCGCATGGGTCCCAAATCTCCAGCTTCAAGGGCATCTTCCTACATCGAAAACATGCATGAGAAACCCAAAAGATGGTACACCGTGTGATGGGGAAAGGTTTCTAAAACGCACCTCATTTCTCATCTCCTTGTGCCCGGGTTCGCCATTCCAGCCACTTTACTAGCAATCTCCCTACTTGGAGCATCAGCACCTTTAACCTCCTGTTCTGTACAGGTTGCAATTTGTCCTGAGGATGAACGGGAAGACGGGGAACCAACGAGAGACTAGCTCTTGGTGTTGGGACAGGCACAGGTCACTCTATTTTCCCATCAGGAAGAAGAATTAACCACAGGCTCAGCCTGCCCCCCGGAACCAGAACAGGGCCTGAAGCCATCCTGCGCTTTTGCGGCCAGCTCCCAAAAAAGCGAGTTGTAAAATGGAGGTTCAGGGCACTGCAATTCACAAACCTGCAGAGTTATAAATGATAACTCTCGTCCACAAATATATTGAGGCAAGGCAAAGAAGAGGATTTGAAATCAAGGCAGAATTGCACGAAACAGATTTCAGGAGGTAAATACGAATCGCCTTTAAAGCACATGAAAAGCGGCAAAACGTTGACAATGATGCCCTTGGCCAAAAAGGGCGTATGCGTTTTTTCCTGAATATATTCAGGAAAAAACGCATACGCCCTTTTTGGCCAACCAAGCAACCTGGAAAGGCAAATCAGCGCTACAGAGAAGTCTCGCTTCCCATCGGTCAAAAGGGCCATGCTGAAAAAAGTGTCAAAACCAGAAATGCAGGACAGGCCATGGAGAAATGGGAGCCTTGCTACACTGATGGGCGGGATGTAAATTGGCAACAGCCACTCTGGAGAAGTGCACGGTGTGTCCTGAAACATCTGAAAAACACAGCTTAGAGAGCATAGGGCACTTCCACTCATGGGGGTATAAATTGGGAAAATTAAAAATCAGCAAGACACAAGCACCCCAATGTTGAGGGCTGCTCTGTTGACAAGGACCTCCACTTCATTCCACCTTAAATATCCCAGGAAAGAGAAAAATGGATAAAGAAGTTGTGGTCCTTATGTACAATGGAATATCACTCAGCCATGAAATCAATGTCATAATGTTAGTAGCAGCATGATGAGTGGATTTAGGTACGACGATTCTAAGTGAAATATGTCACACAGAAAAGGACACTTCTCATAAGGTATCACTTATGGAGGGAATGTAAAAACCGTTACACTTGAACTGAATTACAAAACAGAACAGAGTCACACATGCAGAAAACACACTATGGCTGCTTAACGGGAAAGGTGAGGTGGGGTGATACATAAAACAAGGGTATCAAATTAGCTCAGATACCGTTCCATAAACCCAATATGTAATAGACAAGACCTACTCCTTGCTCAGAGAACTGGACTCAACACGCCCTATTCACAGCACAAGAATATATGTGACTAGTAATAATCTTAAAACCTATGTATTGATATCTCTCTGTTAGTGTGTCAAGTGGGTGTAAAGCGGCATAAACACAGCCGTGAAAAGCAGCTAAACCTCATTATGAAAATAAATTACTTTGAAAAACCCATGAAACAACGACAGTGAAAGAGATAGAAATTCTTACACAATGAGTTCAGGGGCTGTGATGCAACCTGGATTGACCATATCTAGACCCACAGCTGGATGAGATATAAGGGTGGACACTCTTGGGGCTGAGAGGTTTGGTGAGGTTGGGTGAGCAAACGCAGACCCTTTAAAGTAATACTGCGTGGTACCCATCGCATGGGTCCCAAATCTCCAGCTTCAAGGGCATCTTCCTACATCGAAAACATGCATGAGAAACCCAGAAGATGGTACACCGTGTGATGGGGAAAGGTTTCTAAAACGCACCTCATTTCTCATCTCCTTGTGCCCGGGTTCGCCATTCCAGCCACTTTACTAGCAATCTCCCTACTTGGAGCATCAGCACCTTTAACCTCCTGTTCTGTACAGGTTGCAATTTGTCCTGAGGATGAACGGGAAGACGGGGAACCAACGAGAGACTAGCTCTTGGTGTTGGGACAGGCACAGGTCACTCTATTTTCCCATCAGGAAGAAGAATTAACCACAGGCTCAGCCTGCCCCCCGGAACCAGAACAGGGCCTGAAGCCATCCTGCGCTTTTGCGGCCAGCTCCCAAAAAAGCGAGTTGTAAAATGGAGGTTCAGGGCACTGCAATTCACAAACCTGCAGAGTTATAAATGATAACTCTCGTCCACAAATATATTGAGGCAAGGCAAAGAAGAGGATTTGAAATCAAGGCAGAATTGCACGAAACAGATTTCAGGAGGTAGATACGAATCGCCTTTAAAGCACATGAAAAGCAGCAAAACGTTGACAATGATGCCCTTGGCCAAAAAGGGCGTATGCGTTTTTTCCTGAATATATTCAGGAAAAAACGCATACGCCCTTTTTGGCCAACCAAGCAACCTGGAAAGGCAAATCAGCGCTACAGAGAAGTCTCGCTTCCCATCGCTCAAAAGGGCCATGCTGAAAAAAGTGTCAAAACCAGAAATGCAGGACAGGCCATGGAGAAATGGGAGCCTTGCTACACTGATGGGCGGGATGTAAATTGCCAACAGCCACTCTGGAGAAGTGTACGGTGTGTCCTGAAACATCTGAAAAACACAGCTTAGAGAGCATAGGGCACTTCCACTCATGGGGGTATAAATTGGGAAAATGAAAAATCAGCAAGACACAAGCACCCCAAAGTTGAGGGCTGCTCTGTTGACAAGGACCTCCACTTCATTCCACCTTCAATATCCCAGGAAAGAGAAAAATGGATAAAGAAGTTGTGGTCCTTATGTACAATGGAATATCACTCAGCCATGAAATCAATGTCATAATGTTAGTAGCAGCATGATGAGTGGATTTAGGTACGACGATTCTAAGTGAAATAAGTCACACAGAAAAGGACACTTCTCATAAGGTATCACTGATAGAGGGAATGTAAAAACCGTTACACTTGAACTGAATTACAAAACAGAACAGAGTCACACATGCAGAAAACACACTATGGCTGCTTAACGGGAAAGGTGAGGTGGGGTGATACATAAAACAAGGGTATCAAATTAGCTCAGATACCGTTCCATAAACCCAATATGTAATAGACAAGACCTACTCCTTGCTCAGAGAACTGGACTCAACACGCCCTATTCACAGCACAAGAATATATGTGACTAGTAATAATCTTAAAACCTATGTATTGATATCTCTCTGTTAGTGTGTCAAGTGGGTGTAAAGCGGCATAAACACAGCCGTGAAAAGCAGCTAAACCCCATTATGAAAATAAATTACTTTGAAAAACCCATGAAACAACGACAGTGAAAGAGATAGAAATTCTTACACAATGAGTTCAGGGGCTGTGATGCAACCTGGATTGACCATATCTAGACCCACAGCTGGATGAGACATAAGGGTGGACACTCTTGGGGCTGAGAGGTTTGGTGAGGTTGGGTGAGCAAATGCAGACCCTTTAAAGTAATACTGCGTGGTACCCATCGCATGGGTCCCAAATCTCCAGCTTCAAGGGCATCTTCCTACATCGAAAACATGCATGAGAAACCCAGAAGATGGTACACCGTGTGATGGGGAAAGGTTTCTAAAACGCACCTCATTTCTCATCTCCTTGTGCCCGGGTTCGCCATTCCAGCCACTTTACTAGCAATCTCCCTACTTGGAGCATCAGCACCTTTAACCTCCTGTTCCGTACAGGTTGCAATTTGTCCTGAGGATGAACGGGAAGACGGGGAACCAACGAGAGACTAGCTCTTGGTGTTGGGACAGGCACAGGTCACTCTATTTTCCCATCAGAAAGAAGAATTAACCACAGGCTCAGCCTGCCCCCCGGAACCAGAACAGGGCCTGAAGCCATCCTGCGCTTTTGCGGCCAGCTCCCAAAAAAGCGAGTTGTAAAATGGAGGTTCAGGGCACTGCAATTCACAAACCTGCAGAGTTATAAATGATAACTCTCGTCCACAAATATATTGAGGGAAGGCAAAGAAGAGGATTTGAAATCAAGTCAGAATTGCACGAAACAGATTTCAGGAGGTAGATACGAATCGCCTTTAAAGCACATGAAAAGCGGCAAAACGTTGACAATGATGCCCTTGGCCAAAAATGGCGTATGCGTTTTTTCCTGAATATATTCAGGAAAAAACGCATACGCCCTTTTTGGCCAACCAAGCAACCTGGAAAGGCAAATCAGCGCTACAGAGAAGTCTCGCTTCCCATCGCTCAAAAGGGCCATGCTGAAAAAAGTGTCAAAACCAGAAATGCAGGACAGGCCATGGAGAAATGGGAGCCTTGCTACACTGATGGGCGGGATGTAAATTGCCAACAGCCACTCTGGAGAAGTGTACGGTGTGTCCTGAAACATCTGAAAAACACAGCTTAGAGAGCATAGGGCACTTCCACTCATGGGGGTATAAATTGGGAAAATGAAAAATCAGCAAGACACAAGCACCCCAAAGTTGAGGGCTGTTCTGTTGACAAGGACCTCCACTTCATTCCACCTTAAATATCCCAGGAAAGAGAAAAATGGATAAAGAAGTTGTGGTCCTTATGTACAATGGAATATCACTCAGCCATGAAATCAATGTCATAATGTTAGTAGCAGCATGATGAGTGGATTTAGGTACGACGATTCTAAGTGAAATAAGTCACACAGAAAAGGACACTTCTCATAAGGTATCACTTATGGAGGGAATGTAAAAACCGTTACACTTGAACTGAATTACAAAACAGAACAGAGTCACACATGCAGAAAACACACTATGGCTGCTTAACGGGAAAGGTGAGGTGGGGTGATACATAAAACAAGGGTATCAAATTAGCTCAGATACCGTTCCATAAACCCAATATGTAATAGACAAGACCTACTCCTTGCTCAGAGAACTGGACTCAACACGCCCTATTCACAGCACAAGAATATATGTGACTAGTAATAATCTTAAAACCTATGTATTGATATCTCTCTGTTAGTGTGTCAAGTGGGTGTAAAGCGGCATAAACACAGCCGTGAAAAGCAGCTAAACCCCATTATGAAAATAAATTACTTTGAAAAACCCATGAAACAACGACAGTGAAAGAGATAGAAATTCTTACACAATGAGTTCAGGGGCTGTGATGCAACCTGGATTGACCATATCTAGACCCACAGCTGGATGAGACATAAGGGTGGACACTCTTGGGGCTGAGAGGTTTGGTGAGGTTGGGTGAGCAAACGCAGACCCTTTAAAGTAATACTGCGTGGTACCCATCGCATGGGTCCCAAATCTCCAGCTTCAAGGGCATCTTCCTACATCGAAAACATGCATGAGAAACCCAGAAGATGGTACACCGTGTGATGGGGAAAGGTTTCTAAAACGCACCTCATTTCTCATCTCCTTGTGCCCGGGTTCGCCATTCCAGCCACTTTACTAGCAATCTCCCTACTTGGAGCATCAGCACCTTTAACCTCCTGTTCCATACAGGTTGCAATTTGTCCTGAGGATGAACGGGAAGACGGGGAACCAACGAGAGACTAGCTCTTGGTGTCGGGACTGGCACAGGTCACTCTATTTTCCCATCAGGAAGAAGAATTAACCACAGGCTCAGCCTGCCCCCCGGAACCAGAACAGGGCCTGAAGCCATCCTGCGCTTTTGCGGCCAGCTCCCAAAAAAGCGAGTTGTAAAATGGAGGTTCAGGGCACTGCAATTCACAAACCTGCAGAGTTATAAATGATAACTCTCGTCCACAAATATATTGAGGCAAGGCAAAGAAGAGGATTTGAAATCAAGGCAGAATTGCAGGAAACAGATTTCAGGAGGTAGATACGAATCGCCTTTAAAGCACATGAAAAGCGGCAAAACGTTGACAATGATGCCCTTGGCCAAAAAGGGCGTATGCGTTTTTTCCTGAATATATTCAGGAAAAAACGCATACGCCCTTTTTGGCCAACCAAGCAACCTGGAAAGGCAAATCAGCGCTACAGAGAAGTCTCGCTTCCCATCGCTCAAAAGGGCCATGCTGAAAAAAGTGTCAAAACCAGAAATGCAGGACAGGCCATGGAGAAATGGGAGCCTTGCTACACTGATGGGCGGGATGTAAATTGCCAACAGCCACTCTGGAGAAGTGTACGGTGTGTCCTGAAACATCTGAAAAACACAGCTTAGAGAGCATAGGGCACTTCTACTCATGGGGGTATAAATTGGGAAAATGAAAAATCAGCAAGACACAAGCACCCCAAAGTTGAGGGCTGCTCTGTTGACAAGGACCTCCACTTCATTCCACCTTAAATATCCCAGGAAAGAGAAAAATGGATAAAGAAGTTGTGGTCCTTATGTACAATGGAATATCACTCAGCCATGAAATCAATGTCATAATGTTAGTAGCAGCATGATGAGTGGATTTAGGTACGACGATTCTAAGTGAAATAAGTCACACAAAAAAAGGACACTTCTCATAAGGTATCACTGATAGAGGGAATGTAAAAACCGTTACACTTGAACTGAATTACAAAACAGAACAGAGTCACACATGCAGAAAACACACTATGGCTGCTTAACGGGAAAGGTGAGGTGGGGTGATACATAAAACAAGGGTATCAAATTAGCTCAGATACCGTTCCATAAACCCAATATGTAGTAGACAAGACCTACTCCTTGCTCAGAGAACTGGACTCAACACGCCCTATTCACCGCACAAGAATATATCTGACTAGTAATAATCTTAAAGCCTATGTATTGATATCTCTCTGTTAGTGTGTCAAGTGGGTGGAAAGCGGCATAAACACAGCCGTGAAAAGCAGCTAAACCCCATTATGAAAATAAATTACTTTGAAAAACCCATGAAACAACGACAGTGAAAGAGATAGAAATTCTTACACAATGAGTTCAGGGGCTGTGATGCAACCTGGATTGACCATATCTAGACCCACAGCTGGATGAGACATAAGGGTGGACACTCTTGGGGCTGAGAGGTTTGGTGAGGTTGGGTGAGCAAACGCAGACCCTTTAAAGTAATACTACGTGGTACCCATCGCATGGGTCCCAAATCTCCAGCTTCAAGGGCATCTTCCTACATCGAAAACATGCATGAGAAACCCAAAAGATGGTACACCGTGTGATGGGGAAAGGTTTCTAAAACGCACCTCATTTCTCATCTCCTTGTGCCCGGGTTCGCCATTCCAGCCACTTTACTAGCAATCTCCCTACTTGGAGCATCAGCACCTTTAACCTCCTGTTCTGTACAGGTTGCAATTTGTCCTGAGGATGAACGGGAAGACGGGGAACCAACGAGAGACTAGCTCTTGGTGTTGGGACAGGCACAGGTCACTCTATTTTCCCATCAGGAAGAAGAATTAACCACAGGCTCAGCCTGCCCCCCGGAACCAGAACAGGGCCTGAAGCCATCCTGCGCTTTTGCGGCCAGCTCCCAAAAAAGCGAGTTGTAAAATGGAGGTTCAGGGCACTGCAATTCACAAACCTGCAGAGTTATAAATGATAACTCTCGTCCACAAATATATTGAGGCAAGGCAAAGAAGAGGATTTGAAATCAAGGCAGAATTGCACGAAACAGATTTCAGGAGGTAAATACGAATCGCCTTTAAAGCACATGAAAAGCGGCAAAACGTTGACAATGATGCCCTTGGCCAAAAAGGGCGTATGCGTTTTTTCCTGAATATATTCAGGAAAAAACGCATACGCCCTTTTTGGCCAACCAAGCAACCTGGAAAGGCAAATCAGCGCTACAGAGAAGTCTCGCTTCCCATCGGTCAAAAGGGCCATGCTGAAAAAAGTGTCAAAACCAGAAATGCAGGACAGGCCATGGAGAAATGGGAGCCTTGCTACACTGATGGGCGGGATGTAAATTGGCAACAGCCACTCTGGAGAAGTGCACGGTGTGTCCTGAAACATCTGAAAAACACAGCTTAGAGAGCATAGGGCACTTCCACTCATGGGGGTATAAATTGGGAAAATTAAAAATCAGCAAGACACAAGCACCCCAATGTTGAGGGCTGCTCTGTTGACAAGGACCTCCACTTCATTCCACCTTAAATATCCCAGGAAAGAGAAAAATGGATAAAGAAGTTGTGGTCCTTATGTACAATGGAATATCACTCAGCCATGAAATCAATGTCATAATGTTAGTAGCAGCATGATGAGTGGATTTAGGTACGACGATTCTAAGTGAAATATGTCACACAGAAAAGGACACTTCTCATAAGGTATCACTTATGGAGGGAATGTAAAAACCGTTACACTTGAACTGAATTACAAAACAGAACAGAGTCACACATGCAGAAAACACACTATGGCTGCTTAACGGGAAAGGTGAGGTGGGGTGATACATAAAACAAGGGTATCAAATTAGCTCAGATACCGTTCCATAAACCCAATATGTAATAGACAAGACCTACTCCTTGCTCAGAGAACTGGACTCAACACGCCCTATTCACAGCACAAGAATATATGTGACTAGTAATAATCTTAAAACCTATGTATTGATATCTCTCTGTTAGTGTGTCAAGTGGGTGTAAAGCGGCATAAACACAGCCGTGAAAAGCAGCTAAACCCCATTATGAAAATAAATTACTTTGAAAAACCCATGAAACAACGACAGTGAAAGAGATAGAAATTCTTACACAATGAGTTCAGGGGCTGTGATGCAACCTGGATTGACCATATCTAGACCCACAGCTGGATGAGACATAAGGGTGGACACTCTTGGGGCTGAGAGGTTTGGTGAGGTTGGGTGAGCAAATGCAGACCCTTTAAAGTAATACTGCGTGGTACCCATCGCATGGGTCCCAAATCTCCAGCTTCAAGGGCATCTTCCTACATCGAAAACATGCATGAGAAACCCAGAAGATGGTACACCGTGTGATGGGGAAAGGTTTCTAAAACGCACCTCATTTCTCATCTCCTTGTGCCCGGGTTCGCCATTCCAGCCACTTTACTAGCAATCTCCCTACTTGGAGCATCAGCACCTTTAACCTCCTGTTCCGTACAGGTTGCAATTTGTCCTGAGGATGAACGGGAAGACGGGGAACCAACGAGAGACTAGCTCTTGGTGTTGGGACAGGCACAGGTCACTCTATTTTCCCATCAGAAAGAAGAATTAACCACAGGCTCAGCCTGCCCCCCGGAACCAGAACAGGGCCTGAAGCCATCCTGCGCTTTTGCGGCCAGCTCCCAAAAAAGCGAGTTGTAAAATGGAGGTTCAGGGCACTGCAATTCACAAACCTGCAGAGTTATAAATGATAACTCTCGTCCACAAATATATTGAGGGAAGGCAAAGAAGAGGATTTGAAATCAAGTCAGAATTGCACGAAACAGATTTCAGGAGGTAGATACGAATCGCCTTTAAAGCACATGAAAAGCGGCAAAACGTTGACAATGATGCCCTTGGCCAAAAATGGCGTATGCGTTTTTTCCTGAATATATTCAGGAAAAAACGCATACGCCCTTTTTGGCCAACCAAGCAACCTGGAAAGGCAAATCAGCGCTACAGAGAAGTCTCGCTTCCCATCGCTCAAAAGGGCCATGCTGAAAAAAGTGTCAAAACCAGAAATGCAGGACAGGCCATGGAGAAATGGGAGCCTTGCTACACTGATGGGCGGGATGTAAATTGCCAACAGCCACTCTGGAGAAGTGTACGGTGTGTCCTGAAACATCTGAAAAACACAGCTTAGAGAGCATAGGGCACTTCCACTCATGGGGGTATAAATTGGGAAAATGAAAAATCAGCAAGACACAAGCACCCCAAAGTTGAGGGCTGTTCTGTTGACAAGGACCTCCACTTCATTCCACCTTAAATATCCCAGGAAAGAGAAAAATGGATAAAGAAGTTGTGGTCCTTATGTACAATGGAATATCACTCAGCCATGAAATCAATGTCATAATGTTAGTAGCAGCATGATGAGTGGATTTAGGTACGACGATTCTAAGTGAAATAAGTCACACAGAAAAGGACACTTCTCATAAGGTATCACTTATGGAGGGAATGTAAAAACCGTTACACTTGAACTGAATTACAAAACAGAACAGAGTCACACATGCAGAAAACACACTATGGCTGCTTAACGGGAAAGGTGAGGTGGGGTGATACATAAAACAAGGGTATCAAATTAGCTCAGATACCGTTCCATAAACCCAATATGTAATAGACAAGACCTACTCCTTGCTCAGAGAACTGGACTCAACACGCCCTATTCACAGCACAAGAATATATGTGACTAGTAATAATCTTAAAACCTATGTATTGATATCTCTCTGTTAGTGTGTCAAGTGGGTGTAAAGCGGCATAAACACAGCCGTGAAAAGCAGCTAAACCCCATTATGAAAATAAATTACTTTGAAAAACCCATGAAACAACGACAGTGAAAGAGATAGAAATTCTTACACAATGAGTTCAGGGGCTGTGATGCAACCTGGATTGACCATATCTAGACCCACAGCTGGATGAGACATAAGGGTGGACACTCTTGGGGCTGAGAGGTTTGGTGAGGTTGGGTGAGCAAACACAGACCCTTTAAAGTAATACTGCGTGGTACCTATCGCATGGGTCCCAAATCTCCAGCTTCAAGGGCATCTTCCTACATCGAAAACATGCATGAGAAACCCAGAAGATGGTACACCGTGTGATGGGGAAAGGTTTCTAAAACGCACCTCATTTCTCATCTCCTTGTGCCCGGGTTCGCCATTCCAGCCGCTTTACTAGCAATCTCCCTACTTGGAGCATCAGCACCTTTAACCTCCTGTTCCGTACAGGTTGCAATTTGTCCTGAGGATGAACGGGAAGACGGGGAACCAACGAGAGACTAGCTCTTGGTGTCGGGACAGGCACAGGTCACTCTATTTTCCCATCAGGAAGAAGAATTAACGACAGGCTCAGCCTGCCCCCCGGAACCAGAACAGGGCCTGAAGCCATCCTGCGCTTTTGCGGCCAGCTCCCAAAAAAGCGAGGTGTAAAATGGAGGTTCAGGGCACTGCAATTCACAAACCTGCAGAGTTATAAATGATAACTCTCGTCCACAAATATATTGAGGGAAGGCAAAGAAGAGGATTTGAAATCAAGGCAGAATTGCACGAAACAGATTTCAGGAGGTAGATACGAATCGCCTTTAAAGCACATGAAAAGCGGCAAAACGTTGACAATGAGGCCCTTGGCCAAAAAGGGCGTATGCGTTTTTTCCTGAATATATTCAGGAAAAAACGCATACGCCCTTTTTGGCCAACCAAGCAACCTGGAAAGGCAAATCAGCGCTACAGAGAAGTCTCGCTTCCCATCGGTCAAAAGGGCCATGCTGAAAAAAGTGTCAAAACCAGAAATGCAGGACAGGCCATGGAGAAATGGGAGCCTTGCTACACTGATGGGCGGGATGTAAATTGCCAACAGCCACTCTGGAGAAGTGTACGGTGTGTCCTGAAACATCTGAAAAACACAGCTTAGAGAGCATAGGGCACTTCCACTCATGGGGGTATAAATTGGGAAAATGAAAAATCAGCAAGACACAAGCACCCCAAAGTTGAGGGCTGCTCTGTTGACAAGGACCTCCACTTCATTCCACCTTCAATATCCCAGGAAAGAGAAAAATGGATAAAGAAGTTGTGGTCCTTATGTACAATGGAATATCACTCAGCCATGAAATCAATGTCATAATGTTAGTAGCAGCATGATGAGTGGATTTAGGTACGACGATTCTAAGTGAAATAAGTCACACAGAAAAGGACACTTCTCATAAGGTATCACTGATAGAGGGAATGTAAAAACCGTTACACTTGAACTGAATTACAAAACAGAACAGAGTCACACATGCAGAAAACACACTATGGCTGCTTAACGGGAAAGGTGAGGTGGGGTGATACATAAAACAAGGGTATCAAATTAGCTCAGATACCGTTCCATAAACCCAATATGTAGTAGACAAGACCTACTCCTTGCTCAGAGAACTGGACTCAACACGCCCTATTCACCGCACAAGAATATATCTGACTAGTAATAATCTTAAAGCCTATGTATTGATATCTCTCTGTTAGTGTGTCAAGTGGGTGGAAAGCGGCATAAACACAGCCGTGAAAAGCAGCTAAACCCCATTATGAAAATAAATTACTTTGAAAAACCCATGAAACAACGACAGTGAAAGAGATAGAAATTCTTACACAATGAGTTCAGGGGCTGTGATGCAACCTGGATTGACCATATCTAGACCCACAGCTGGATGAGACATAAGAGTGGACACTCTTGGGGCTGAGAGGTTTGGTGAGGTTGGGTGAGCAAACGCAGACCCTTTAAAGTAATACTGCGTGGTACCCATCGCATGGGTCCCAAATCTCCAGCTTCAAGGGCATCTTCCTACATCGAAAACATGCATGAGAAACCCAGAAGATGGTACACCGTGTGATGGGGAAAGGTTTCTAAAACGCACCTCATTTCTCATCTCCTTGTGCCCGGGTTCGCCATTCCAGCCACTTTACTAGCAATCTCCCTACTTGGAGCATCAGCACCTTTAACCTCCTGTTCCGTACAGGTTGCAATTTGTCCTGAGGATGAACGGGAAGACGGGGAACCAACGAGAGACTAGCTCTTGGTGTTGGGACAGGCACAGGTCACTCTATATTCCCATCAGAAAGAAGAATTAACCACAGGCTCAGCCTGCCCCCCGGAACCAGAACAGGGCCTGAAGCCATCCTGCGCTTTTGCGGCCAGCTCCCAAAAAAGCGAGTTGTAAAATGGAGGTTCAGGGCACTGCAATTCACAAACCTGCAGAGTTATAAATGATAACTCTCGTCCACAAATATATTGAGGGAAGGCAAAGAAGAGGATTTGAAATCAAGTCAGAATTGCACGAAACAGATTTCAGGAGGTAGATACGAATCGCCTTTAAAGCACATGAAAAGCGGCAAAACGTTGACAATGATGCCCTTGGCCAAAAAGGGCGTATGCGTTTTTTCCTGAATATATTCAGGAAAAAACGCATACGCCCTTTTTGGCCAACCAAGCAACCTGGAAAGGCAAATCAGCGCTACAGAGAAGTCTCGCTTCCCATCGCTCAAAAGGGCCATGCTGAAAAAAGTGTCAAAACCAGAAATGCAGGACAGGCCATGGAGAAATGGGAGCCTTGCTACACTGATGGGCGGGATGTAAATTGCCAACAGCCACTCTGGAGAAGTGTACGGTGTGTCCTGAAACATCTGAAAAACACAGCTTAGAGAGCATAGGGCACTTCCACTCATGGGGGTATAAATTGGGAAAATGAAAAATCAGCAAGACACAAGCACCCCAAAGTTGAGGGCTGCTCTGTTGACAAGGACCTCCACTTCATTCCACCTTAAATATCCCAGGAAAGAGAAAAATGGATAAAGAAGTTGTGGTCCTTATGTACAATGGAATATCACTCAGCCATGAAATCAATGTCATAATGTTAGTAGCAGCATGATGAGTGGATTTAGGTACGACGATTCTAAGTGAAATAAGTCACACAGAAAAGGACACTTCTCATAAGGTATCACTGATAGAGGGAATGTAAAAACCGTTACACTTGAACTGAATTACAAAACAGAACAGAGTCACACATGCAGAAAACAGACTATGGCTGCTTAACGGGAAAGGTGAGGTGGGGTGATACATAAAACAAGGGTATCAAATTAGCTCAGATACCGTTCCATAAACCCAATATGTAATAGACAAGACCTACTCCTTGCTCAGAGAACTGGACTCAACACGCCCTATTCACAGCACAAGAATATATGTGACTAGTAATAATCTTAAAACCTATGTATTGATATCTCTCTGTTAGTGTGTCAAGTGGGTGTAAAGCGGCATAAACACAGCCGTGAAAAGCAGCTAAACCCCATTATGAAAATAAATTACTTTGAAAAACCCATGAAACAACGACAGTGAAAGAGATAGAAATTCTTACACAATGAGTTCAGGGGCTGTGATGCAACCTGGATTGACCATATCTAGACCCACAGCTGGATGAGACATAAGGGTGGACACTCTTGGGGCTGAGAGGTTTGGTGAGGTTGGGTGAGCAAACGCAGACCCTTTAAAGTAATACTGCGTGGTACCCATCGCATGGGTCCCAAATCTCCAGCTTCAAGGGCATCTTCCTACATCGAAAACATGCATGAGAAACCCAGAAGATGGTACACCGTGTGATGGGGAAAGGTTTCTAAAACGCACCTCATTTCTCATCTCCTTGTGCCCGGGTTCGCCATTCCAGCCGCTTTACTAGCAATCTCCCTACTTGGAGCATCAGCACCTTTAACCTCCTGTTCCGTACAGGTTGCAATTTGTCCTGAGGATGAACGGGAAGACAGGGAACCAACGAGAGACTAGCTCTTGGTGTCGGGACAGGCACAGGTCACTCTATTTTCCCATCAGGAAGAAGAATTAACCACAGGCTCAGCCTGCCCCCCGGAACCAGAACAGGGCCTGAAGCCATCCTGCGCTTTTGCGGCCAGCTCCCAAAAAAGCGAGGTGTAAAATGGAGGTTCAGGGCACTGCAATTCACAAACCTGCAGAGTTATAAATGATAACTCTCGTCCACAAATATATTGAGGGAAGGCAAAGAAGAGGATTTGAAATCAAGGCAGAATTGCACGAAACAGATTTCAGGAGGTAGATACGAATCGCCTTTAAAGCACATGAAAAGCGGCAAAACGTTGACAATGAGGCCCTTGGCCAAAAAGGGCGTATGCGTTTTTTCCTGAATATATTCAGGAAAAAACGCATACGCCCTTTTTGGCCAACCAAGCAACCTGGAAAGGCAAATCAGCGCTACAGAGAAGTCTCGCTTCCCATCGGTCAAAAGGGCCATGCTGAAAAAAGTGTCAAAACCAGAAATGCAGGACAGGCCATGGAGAAATGGGAGCCTTGCTACACTGATGGGCGGGATGTAAATTGCCAACAGCCACTCTGGAGAAGTGTACGGTGTGTCCTGAAACATCTGAAAAACACAGCTTAGAGAGCATAGGGCACTTCCACTCATGGGGGTATAAATTGGGAAAATGAAAAATCAGCAAGACACAAGCACCCCAAAGTTGAGGGCTGCTCTGTTGACAAGGACCTCCACTTCATTCCACCTTCAATATCCCAGGAAAGAGAAAAATGGATAAAGAAGTTGTGGTCCTTATGTACAATGGAATATCACTCAGCCATGAAATCAATGTCATAATGTTAGTAGCAGCATGATGAGTGGATTTAGGTACGACGATTCTAAGTGAAATAAGTCACACAGAAAAGGACACTTCTCATAAGGTATCACTGATAGAGGGAATGTAAAAACCGTTACACTTGAACTGAATTACAAAACAGAACAGAGTCACACATGCAGAAAACACACTATGGCTGCTTAACGGGAAAGGTGAGGTGGGGTGATACATAAAACAAGGGTATCAAATTAGCTCAGATACCGTTCCATAAACCCAATATGTAGTAGACAAGACCTACTCCTTGCTCAGAGAACTGGACTCAACACGCCCTATTCACCGCACAAGAATATATCTGACTAGTAATAATCTTAAAGCCTATGTATTGATATCTCTCTGTTAGTGTGTCAAGTGGGTGGAAAGCGGCATAAACACAGCCGTGAAAAGCAGCTAAACCCCATTATGAAAATAAATTACTTTGAAAAACCCATGAAACAACGACAGTGAAAGAGATAGAAATTCTTACACAATGAGTTCAGGGGCTGTGATGCAACCTGGATTGACCATATCTAGACCCACAGCTGGATGAGACATAAGGGTGGACACTCTTGGGGCTGAGAGGTTTGGTGAGGTTGGGTGAGCAAACGCAGACCCTTTAAAGTAATACTGCGTGGTACCCATCGCATGGGTCCCAAATCTCCAGCTTCAAGGGCATCTTCCTACATCGAAAACATGCATGAGAAACCCAGAAGATGGTACACCGTGTGATGGGGAAAGGTTTCTAAAACGCACCTCATTTCTCATCTCCTTGTGCCCGGGTTCGCCATTCCAGCCACTTTACTAGCAATCTCCCTACTTGGAGCATCAGCACCTTTAACCTCCTGTTCCGTACAGGTTGCAATTTGTCCTGAGGATGAACGGGAAGACGGGGAACCAACGAGAGACTAGCTCTTGGTGTTGGGACAGGCACAGGTCACTCTATTTTCCCATCAGAAAGAAGAATTAACCACAGGCTCAGCCTGCCCCCCGGAACCAGAACAGGGCCTGAAGCCATCCTGCGCTTTTGCGGCCAGCTCCCAAAAAAGCGAGTTGTAAAATGGAGGTTCAGGGCACTGCAATTCACAAACCTGCAGAGTTATAAATGATAACTCTCGTCCACAAATATATTGAGGGAAGGCAAAGAAGAGGATTTGAAATCAAGTCAGAATTGCACGAAACAGATTTCAGGAGGTAGATACGAATCGCCTTTAAAGCACATGAAAATCGGCAAAACGTTGACAATGATGCCCTTGGCCAAAAAGGGCGTATGCGTTTTTTCCTGAATATATTCAGGAAAAAACGCATACGCCCTTTTTGGCCAACCAAGCAACCTGGAAAGGCAAATCAGCGCTACAGAGAAGTCTCGCTTCCCATCGCTCAAAAGGGCCATGCTGAAAAAAGTGTCAAAACCAGAAATGCAGGACAGGCCATGGAGAAATGGGAGCCTTGCTACACTGATGGGCGGGATGTAAATTGCCAACAGCCACTCTGGAGAAGTGTACGGTGTGTCCTGAAACATCTGAAAAACACAGCTTAGAGAGCATAGGGCACTTCCACTCATGGGGGTATAAATTGGGAAAATGAAAAATCAGCAAGACACAAGCACCCCAAAGTTGAGGGCTGCTCTGTTGACAAGGACCTCCACTTCATTCCACCTTAAATATCCCAGGAAAGAGAAAAATGGATAAAGAAGTTGTGGTCCTTATGTACAATGGAATATCACTCAGCCATGAAATCAATGTCATAATGTTAGTAGCAGCATGATGAGTGGATTTAGGTACGACGATTCTAAGTGAAATAAGTCACACAGAAAAGGACACTTCTCATAAGGTATCACTGATAGAGGGAATGTAAAAACCGTTACACTTGAACTGAATTACAAAACAGAACAGAGTCACACATGCAGAAAACACACTATGGCTGCTTAACGGGAAATGTGAGGTGGGGTGATACATAAAACAAGGGTATCAAATTAGCTCAGATACCGTTCCATAAACCCAATATGTAGTAGACAAGACCTACTCCTTGCTCAGAGAACTGGACTCAACACGCCCTATTCACCGCACAAGAATATATCTGACTAGTAATAATCTTAAAGCCTATGTATTGATATCTCTCTGTTAGTGTGTCAAGTGGGTGGAAAGCGGCATAAACACAGCCGTGAAAAGCAGCTAAACCCCATTATGAAAATAAATTACTTTGAAAAACCCATGAAACAACGACAGTGAAAGAGATAGAAATTCTTACACAATGAGTTCAGGGGCTGTGATGCAACCTGGATTGACCATATCTAGACCCACAGCTGGATGAGACTTAAGGGTGGACACTCTTGGGGCTGAGAGGTTTGGTGAGGTTGGGTGAGCAAACGCAGACCCTTTAAAGTAATACTGCGTGGTACCCATCGCATGGGTCCCAAATCTCCAGCTTCAAGGGCATCTTCCTACATCGAAAACATGCATGAGAAACCCAGAAGATGGTACACCGTGTGATGGGGAAAGGTTTCTAAAACGCACCTCATTTCTCATCTCCTTGTGCCCGGGTTCGCCATTCCAGCCGCTTTACTAGCAATCTCCCTACTTGGAGCATCAGCACCTTTAACCTCCTGTTCCGTACAGGTTGCAATTTGTCCTGAGGATGAACGGGAAGACGGGGAACCAACGAGAGACTAGCTCTTGGTGTCGGGACAGGCACAGGTCACTCTATTTTCCCATCAGGAAGAAGAATTAACCACAGGCTCAGCCTGCCCCCCGGAACCAGAACAGGGCCTGAAGCCATCCTGCGCTTTTGCGGCCAGCTCCCAAAAAAGCGAGGTGTAAAATGGAGGTTCAGGGCACTGCAATTCACAAACCTGCAGAGTTATAAATGATAACTCTCGTCCACAAATATATTGAGGCAAGGCAAAGAAGAGGATTTGAAATCAAGGCAGAATTGCACGAAACAGATTTCAGGAGGTAGATACGAATCGCCTTTAAAGCACATGAAAAGCGGCAAAACGTTGACAATGAGGCCCTTGGCCAAAAAGGGCGTATGCGTTTTTTCCTGAATATATTCAGGAAAAAACGCATACGCCCTTTTTGGCCAACCAAGCAACCTGGAAAGGCAAATCAGCGCTACAGAGAAGTCTCGCTTCCCATCGGTCAAAAGGGCCATGCTGAAAAAAGTGTCAAAACCAGAAATGCAGGACAGGCCATGGAGAAATGGGAGCCTTGCTACACTGATGGGCGGGATGTAAATTGCCAACAGCCACTCTGGAGAAGTGTACGGTGTGTCCTGAAACATCTGAAAAACACAGCTTAGAGAGCATAGGGCACTTCCACTCATGGGGGTATAAATTGGGAAAATGAAAAATCAGCAAGACACAAGCACCCCAAAGTTGAGAGCTGCTCTGTTGACAAGGACCTCCACTTCATTCCACCTTCAATATCCCAGGAAAGAGAAAAATGGATAAAGAAGTTGTGGTCCTTATGTACAATGGAATATCACTCAGCCATGAAATCAATGTCATAATGTTAGTAGCAGCATGATGAGTGGATTTAGGTACGACGATTCTAAGTGAAATAAGTCACACAGAAAAGGACACTTCTCATAAGGTATCACTGATAGAGGGAATGTAAAAACCGTTACACTTGAACTGAATTACAAAACAGAACAGAGTCACACATGCAGAAAACACACTATGGCTGCTTAACGGGAAAGGTGAGGTGGGGTGATACATAAAACAAGGGTATCAAATTAGCTCAGATACCGTTCCATAAACCCAATATGTAGTAGACAAGACCTACTCCTTGCTCAGAGAACTGGACTCAACACGCCCTATTCACCGCACAAGAATATATCTGACTAGTAATAATCTTAAAGCCTATGTATTGATATCTCTCTGTTAGTGTGTCAAGTGGGTGGAAAGCGGCATAAACACAGCCGTGAAAAGCAGCTAAACCCCATTATGAAAATAAATTACTTTGAAAAACCCATGAAACAACGACAGTGAAAGAGATAGAAATTCTTACACAATGAGTTCAGGGGCTGTGATGCAACCTGGATTGACCATATCTAGACCCACAGCTGGATGAGACATAAGGGTGGACACTCTTGGGGCTGAGAGGTTTGGTGAGGTTGGGTGAGCAAACGCAGACCCTTTAAAGTAATACTGCGTGGTACCCATCGCATGGGTCCCAAATCTCCAGCTTCAAGGGCATCTTCCTACATCGAAAACATGCATGAGAAACCCAGAAGATGGTACACCGTGTGATGGGGAAAGGTTTCTAAAACGCACCTCATTTCTCATCTCCTTGTGCCCGGGTTCGCCATTCCAGCCACTTTACTAGCAATCTCCCTACTTGGAGCATCAGCACCTTTAACCTCCTGTTCCGTACAGGTTGCAATTTGTCCTGAGGATGAACGGGAAGACGGGGAACCAACGAGAGACTAGCTCTTGGTGTTGGGACAGGCACAGGTCACTCTATTTTCCCATCAGGAAGAAGAATTAACCACAGGCTCAGCCTGCCCCCCGGAACCAGAACAGGGCCTGAAGCCATCCTGCGCTTTTGCGGCCAGCTCCCAAAAAAGCGAGTTGTAAAATGGAGGTTCAGGGCTCTGCAATTCACAAACCTGCAGAGTTATAAATGATAACTCTCGTCCACAAATATATTGAGGGAAGGCAAAGAAGAGGATTTGAAATCAAGTCAGAATTGCACGAAACAGATTTCAGGAGGTAGATACGAATCGCCTTTAAAGCACATGAAAAGCGGCAAAACGTTGACAATGATGCCCTTGGCCAAAAAGGGCGTATGCGTTTTTTCCTGAATATATTCAGGAAAAAACGCATACGCCCTTTTTGGCCAACCAAGCAACCTGGAAAGGCAAATCAGCGCTACAGAGAAGTCTCGCTTCCCATCGGTCAAAAGGGCCATGCTGAAAAAAGTGTCAAAACCAGAAATGCAGGACAGGCCATGGAGAAATGGGAGCCTTGCTACACTGATGGGCGGGATGTAAATTGCCAACAGCCACTCTGGAGAAGTGTACGGTGTGTCCTGAAACATCTGAAAAACACAGCTTAGAGAGCATAGGGCACTTCCACTCATGGGGGTATAAATTGGGAAAATGAAAAATCAGCAAGACACAAGCACCCCAAAGTTGAGGGCTGCTCTGTTGACAAGGACCTCCACTTCATTCCACCTTAAATATCCCAGGAAAGAGAAAAATGGATAAAGAAGTTGTGGTCCTTATGTACAATGGAATATCACTCAGCCATGAAATCAATGTCATAAGGTTAGTAGCAGCATGATGAGTGGATTTAGGTACGACGATTCTAAGTGAAATAAGTCACACAGAAAAGGACACTTCTCATAAGGTATCACTGATAGAGGGAATGTAAAAACCGTTACACTTGAACTGAATTACAAAACAGAACAGAGTCACACATGCAGAAAACACACTATGGCTGCTTAACGGGAAAGGTGAGGTGGGGTGATACATAAAACAAGGGTATCAAATTAGCTCAGATACCTTTCCATAAACCCAATATGTAGTAGACAAGACCTACTCCTTGCTCAGAGAACTGGACTCAACACGCCCTATTCACCGCACAAGAATATATCTGACTAGTAATATTCTTAAAGCCTATGTATTGATATCTCTCTGTTAGTGTGTCAAGTGGGTGGAAAGCGGCATAAACACAGCCGTGAAAAGCAGCTAAACCCCATTATGAAAATAAATTACTTTGAAAAACCCATGAAACAACGACAGTGAAAGAGATAGAAATTCTTACACAATGAGTTCAGGGTCTGTGATGCAACCTGGATTGACCATATCTAGACCCACAGCTGGATGAGACATAAGGGTGGACACTCTTGGGGCTGAGAGGTTTGGTGAGGTTGGGTGAGCAAACGCAGACCCTTTAAAGTAATACTGCGTGGTACCCATCGCATGGGTCCCAAATCTCCAGCTTCAAGGGCATCTTCCTACATCGAAAACATGCATGAGAAACCCAGAAGATGGTACACCGTGTGATGGGGAAAGGTTTCTAAAACGCACCTCATTTCTCATCTCCTTGTGCCCGGGTTCGCCATTCCAGCCGCTTTACTAGCAATCTCCCTACTTGGAGCATCAGCACCTTTAACCTCCTGTTCCGTAAAGGTTGCAATTTGTCCTGAGGATGAACGGGAAGACGGGGAACCAACGAGAGACTAGCTCTTGGTGTCGGGACAGGCACAGGTCACTCTATTTTCCCATCAGGAAGAAGAATTAACCACAGGCTCAGCCTGCCCCCCGGAACCAGAACAGGGCCTGAAGCCATCCTGTGCTTTTGCGGCCAGCTCCCAAAAAAGCGAGTTGTAAAATGGAGGTTCAGGGCACTGCAATTCACAAACCTGCAGAGTTATAAATGATAACTCTCGTCCACAAATATATTGAGGGAAGGCAAAGAAGAGGATTTGAAATCAAGGCAGAATTGCACGAAACAGATTTCAGGAGGTAGATACGAATCGCCTTTAAAGCACATGAAAAGCGGCAAAACGTTGACAATGATGCCCTTGGCCAAAAAGGGCGTATGCGTTTTTTCCTGAATATATTCAGGAAAAAACGCATACGCCCTTTTTGGCCAACCAAGCAACCTGGAAAGGCAAATCAGCGCTACAGAGAAGTCTCGCTTCCCATCGGTCAAAAGGGCCATGCTGAAAAAAGTGTCAAAACCAGAAATGCAGGACAGGCCATGGAGAAATGGGAGCCTTGCTACACTGATGGGTGGGATGTAAATTGCCAACAGCCACTCTGGAGAAGTGTACGGTGTGTCCTGAAACGTCTGAAAAACACAGCTTAGAGAGCATAGGGCACTTCCACTCATGGGGGTATAAATTGGGAAAATTAAAAATCAGCAAGACACAAGCACCCCAAAGTTGAGGGCTGCTCTTTTGACAAGGACCTCCACTTCATTCCACCTTAAATATCCCAGGAAAGAGAAAAATGGATAAAGAAGTTGTGGTCCTTATGTACAATGGAATATCACTCAGCCATGAAATCAGTGTCATAATGTTAGTAGCAGCATGATGAGGGGATTTAGGTACGACGATTCTAAGTGAAATAAGTCACACAAAAAAGGACACTTCTCATAAGGTATCACTGATAGAGGGAATGTAAAAACCGTTACACTTGAACTGAATTACAAAACAGAACAGAGTCACACATGCAGAAAACACACTATGGCTGCTTAACGGGAAAGGTGAGGTGGGGTGATACATAAAACAAGGGTATCAAATTAGCTCAGATACCGTTCCATAAACCCAATATGTAGTAGACAAGACCTACTCCTTGCTCAGAGAACTGGACTCAACACGCCCTATTCACCGCACAAGAATATATCTGACTAGTAATAATCTTAAAACCTATGTATTGATATCTCTCTGTTAGTATGTCAAGTGGGTGTAAAGCGGCATAAACATAGCCGTGAAAAGCAGCTAAACCCCATTATAAAAATAAATTACTTTGAAACACCCATGAAACAAAGACAGTGAAAGAGAGCGAAATTCTTACACAATGCGTTCAGGGGCTGTGATGCAACCTGGATTGACCATATCTAGACCCACAGCTGGATGAGACATAAGGGTGGACACTCTTGGGGCTTAGAGGTTTGGTGAGGTTGGGTGAGCAAACGCAGACCCTTTAAAGTAATACTGCGTGGTACCCATCGCATGGGTCCCAAATCTCCAGCTTCAAGGGCATCTTCCTACATCGAAAACATGCATGAGAAACCCAGAAGATGGTACACCGTGTGATGGAGAAAGGTTTCTAAAACGCACCTCATTTCTCATCTCCTTGTGCCCGGGTTCGCTATTCCAGCCGCTTTACTAGCAATCTCCCTACTTGGAGCATCAGCACCTTTAACCTCCTGTTCCGTACAGGTTGCAATTTGTCCTGAGGATGAACGGGAAGACGGGGAACCAACGAGAGACTAGCTCTTGGTGTTGGGACAGGCACAGGTCACTCTATTTTCCCATCAGGAAGAAGAATTAACCACAGGCTCAGCCTGCCCCCCGGAACCAGAACAGGGCCTGAAGCCATCCTGCGCTTTTGCGGCCAGCTCCCAAAAAAGCGAGTTGTAAAATGGAGGTTCAGGGCACTGCAATTCACAAACCTGCAGAGTTATAAATGATAACTCTCGTCCACAAATATATTGAGGGAAGGCAAAGAAGAGGATTTGAAATCAAGGCAGAATTGCACGAAACAGATTTCAGGAGGTAGATACGAATCGCCTTTAAAGCACATGAAAAGCGGCAAAACGTTGACAATGATGCCCTTGGCCAAAAAGGGCGTATGCGTTTTTTCCTGAATATATTCAGGAAAAAACGCATACGCCCTTTTTGGCCAACCAAACAACCTGGAAAGGCAAATCAGCGCTACAGAGAACTCTCGCTTCCCATCGGTCAAAAGGGCCATGCTGAAAAAAGTGTCAAAACCAGAAATGCAGGACAGGCCATGGAGAAATGGGAGCCTTGCTACACTGATGGGCGGGATGTAAATTGCCAACAGCCACTCTGGAGAAGTGTACGGTGTGTCCTGAAACATCTGAAAAACACAGCTTAGAGAGCATAGGGCACTTCCACTCATGGGGGTATAAATTGGGAAAATTAAATATCAGCAAGACACAAGCACCCCAAAGTTGAGGGCTGCTCTGTTGACAAGGACCTCCACTTCATTCCACCTTAAATATCCCAGGAAAGAGAAAAATGGATAAAGAAGTTGTGGTCCTTATGTACAATGGAATATCACTCAGCCATGAAATCAATGTCATAAGGCTAATAGCAGCATGATGAGTGGATTTAGGTACGACTATTCTAAGTGAAATAAGTCACACAGAAAAGGACACTTCTCATAAGGTATCACTGATAGAGGGAATGTAAAAACCGTTACACTTGAACTGAATTACAAAACAGAACAGAGTCACACATGCAGAAAACACACTATGGCTGCTTAATGGGAAAGGTGAGGTGGGGTGATACATAAAACAAGGGTATCAAATTAGCTCAGATACCGTTCCATAAACCCAATATGTAGTAGACAAGACCTACTCCTTGCTCAGAGAACTGGACTCAACACGCCCTATTCACCGCACAAGAATATATCTGACTAGTAATAATCTTAAAACCTATGTATTGATATCTCTCTGTTAGTGTGTCAAGTGGGTGTAAAGCGGCATACACACAGCAGTGAAAAGCAGCTAAACCCCATTATGAAAATAAATTACTTTGAAAAACCCATGAAACAACGACAGTGAAAGAGATAGAAATTCTTACACAATGAGTTCAGGGGCTGTGATGCAACCTGGATTGACCATATCTAGACCCACAGCTGGATGAGACATAAGGGTGGACACTCTTGGGGCTGAGAGGTTTGGTGAGGTTGGGTGAGCAAACGCAGACCCTTTAAAGTAATACTGCGTGGTACCCATCGCATGGGTCCCAAATCTCCAGCTTCAAGGGCATCTTCCTACATCGAAAACATGCATGAGAAACCCAGAAGATGGTACACCGTGTGATGGAGAAAGGTTTCTAAAACGCACCTCATTTCTCATCTCCTTGTGCCCGGGTTCGCTATTCCAGCCGCTTTACTAGCAATCTCCCTACTTGGAGCATCAGCACCTTTAACCTCCTGTTCCGTACAGGTTGCAATTTGTCCTGAGGATGAACGGGAAGACGGGGAACCAACGAGAGACTAGCTCTTGGTGTCGGGACAGGCACAGGTCACTCTATTTTCCCATCAGGAAGAAGAATTAACCACAGGCTCAGCCTGCCCCCGGAACCAGAACAGGGCCTGAAGCCATCCTGCGCTTTTGCGGCCAGCTCCCAAAAAAGCGAGTTGTAAAATGGAGGTTCAGGGCACTGCAATTCACAAACCTGCAGAGTTATAAATGATAACTCTCGTCCACAAATATATTGAGGGAAGGCAAAGAAGAGGATTTGAAATCAAGGCAGAATTGCACGAAACAGATTTCAGGAGGTAGATACGAATCGCCTTTAAAGCACATGAAAAGCGGCAAAACGTTGACAATGATGCCCTTGGCCAAAAAGGGCGTATGCGTTTTTTCCTGAATATATTCAGGAAAAAACGCATACGCCCTTTTTGGCCAACCAAACAACCTGGAAAGGCAAATCAGCGCTACAGAGAACTCTCGCTTCCCATCGGTCAAAAGGGCCATGCTGAAAAAAGTGTCAAAACCAGAAATGCAGGACAGGCCATGGAGAAATGGGAGCCTTGCTACACTGATGGGCGGGATGTAAATTGCCAACAGCCACTCTGGAGAAGTGTACGGTGTGTCCTGAAACATCTGAAAAACACAGCTTAGAGAGCATAGGGCACTTCCACTCATGGGGGTATAAATTGGGAAAATTAAATATCAGCAAGACACAAGCACCCCAAAGTTGAGGGCTGCTCTGTTGACAAGGACCTCCACTTCATTCCACCTTAAATATCCCAGGAAAGAGAAAAATGGATAAAGAAGTTGTGGTCCTTATGTACAATGGAATATCACTCAGCCATGAAATCAATGTCATAAGGCTAATAGCAGCATGATGAGTGGATTTAGGTACGACTATTCTAAGTGAAATAAGTCACACAGAAAAGGACACTTCTCATAAGGTATCACTGATAGAGGGAATGTAAAAACCGTTACACTTGAACTGAATTACAAAACAGAACAGAGTCACACATGCAGAAAACACACTATGGCTGCTTAACGGGAAAGGTGAGGTGGGGTGATACATAAAACAAGGGTATCAAATTAGCTCAGATACCGTTCCATAAACCCAATATGTAGTAGACAAGACCTACTCCTTGCTCAGAGAACTGGACTCAACACGCCCTATTCACCACACAAGAATATATCTGACTAGTAATAATCTTAAAACCTATGTATTGATATCTCTCTGTTAGTGTGTCAAGTGGGTGTAAAGCGGCATACACACAGCAGTGAAAAGCAGCTAAACCCCATTATGAAAATAAATTACTTTGAAAAACCCATGAAACAACGACAGTGAAAGAGATAGAAATTCTTACACAATGAGTTCAGGGGCTGTGATGCAACCTGGATTGACCATATCTAGACCCACAGCTGGATGAGACATAAGGGTGGACACTCTTGGGGCTGAGAGGTTTGGTGAGGTTGGGTGAGCAAACGCAGACCCTTTAAAGTAATACTGCGTGGTACCCATCGCATGGGTCCCAAATCTCCAGGTTCAAGGGCATCTTCCTACATCGAAAACATGCATGAGAAACCCAGAAGATGGTACACCATGTGATGGGGAAAGGTTTCTAAAACTCACCTCATTTCTCATCCCCTTGTGCCTGGGTTCACCATTCCAGCCACCTTACTAGCAATCTCCCTACTTGGAGAATCAGCACCTTTAACCTCCTGTTCCGTACAGGTTGCAATTTGTCCTGAGGATGAACGGGAAGATGGGGAACCAATGAGGGACTAGCTCTTGGTGTTGGGACAGACACAGGTCACTCTATTTTCCCATCAGGAAGAAGAATTAACCACAGGCTCAGCCTGCTCCCCGGAACCAGAACAGGGCCTGAAACCATCCTGCGCTTTCGCGGCCAGCTCCCAAAAACGCGAGTTGTAAAATGGAGCTACCAGGCACTGCAATTCACAAACCTGCAGAGTTATAAATGATAACTCTCGTCCACAAATATATTGAGGGAAGGCAAAGAAGAGGATTTGAAATCAAGGCAGAATTGCAGGAAACAGATTTCAGGAGGTAGATTCGAATCGCCTTTAAAGCACATGAAAAGCGGCAAAACGTTGACAATGATGCCCTTGGCCAAAAAGGGCGTATGCGTTTTTTCCTGAATATATTCAGGAAAAAACGCATACGCCATTTTTGGCCAACCAAGCAACCTGGAAAGGCAAATCAGCGCTACAAAGAAGTCTCGCTTCCCATTGGTCAAAAGGGCCATGCTGAAAAAAGTGTCAAAACCAGAAATGCAGGACAGGCCATGGAGAAATGGGAGCCTTGCTACACTGATGTGCGGGATGTAAATTGCCAACAGCCACTCTGAAGAAGTGTACGGTGAGTCCTGAAACATCTAAAAAACACAGCTTAGAGAGCATAGGGTACTTCCACTCATGGGGGTATAAATAGGGAAAATTAAACATCAGCAAGACACAAGCACCCCAAAGTTTAGGGCTGCTCTGTTGACAAGGACCTCCACTTCATTCCACCTTAAATATCCCAGGAAAGAGAAAAATGGATAAAGAAGTTGTGGTCCTTATGTACAATGGAATATCACTCAGCCATGAAATCAATGTCATAAGGCTAGTAGCAGCATGATGAGTGGATTTAGGTACGACGATTCTAAGTGAAATAAGTCACACAGAAAAGGACACTTCTCATTAGGTATGCCTGATAGGGGGAATGTAAAAACCGTTACGCTTGAACTGAATTACAAAACAGAACAGAGTCTCACATGCAGAAAACACACTATGGCTGCTTAACGGGAAAGGTGAAGTGGGGTGATACATAAAACAAGGGTTTCAAATTAGCTCAGATACCGTTCCAGAAACCCAATATGTAATAGACAAGATCTACTCCTTGCTCAGAGAACTGGACTCAACACGCCCTATTCACCGCGCGAGAATATATCTGACTAGTAATAATCTTAAAACCTATGTATTGATATCTCTCTGTTAGTGTGTCAAGTGGGTGTAAAGCGGCATAAACACAGCAGTGAAAAGCAGCTAAACCCCATTATAAAAATAAATGACTTTAAAAAACCCATGAAACAAAGACAGTGTAAGAGAGAGAAATTCTTACACAATGCGTTCAGGGGCAGTGATGCAACCTGGATTGACCATATCTAGACCCACAGCTGGATGAGACATAAGGGTGGACACTCTTGGGGCTGAGAGGTTTGGTGAGGTTGGGTGAGCAAATGCAGACCCTTTAAATAATACTACGTGGTACCCATCGCATGGGTCCCAAATCTCCATGTTCAAGGGCATCTTCCTACATCGAAAACATGCATGAGAAACCCAGAAGATGGTACAACATGTGATGGGGAAAGGTTTCTAAAACGCACCTCATTTCTCTTCTCCTTGTGCCCGGTTTCCCCATTCCAGGTGCTTTACTAGCAATCTCCCTACTTGGAGCATCAGCACCTTTAACCTTCTGTTCCGTACAGGTTGCAATTTGTCCTGAGGATGAAAGGGAAAACGGGGAACCAAGGAGAGACTGGCTCTTGGTGTTGGGACAGGCACAGGTCACTCTATTTTCCCATCAGGAAAAAGAATTAACCACAGGCTCAGCCTGCCCCCCGGAACCAGAACAGGGCCTGAAGCCATCCTGCGCTTTTGCGGCCTGCTCCCAAAAACCGAGTTGTAAAATGGAGCTTCCGGGCACTGCAATTCAAAAACCTGCAGAGTTATAAATGATAACTCTCGTCCACAAATATATTGAGGGAAGGCAAAGAAGAGGATTTGAAATCAAGGCAGAATTGCAGGAAACAGATTTCAGGAGGTAGATTCGAATCGCCTTTAAAGCACATGAAAAGCGGCAAAACGTTGACAATGATGCCCTTGGCCAAAAAGGGCGTATGCGTTTTTTCCTGAATATATTCAGGAAAAAGCGCATACGCCCTTTTTGGCCAACCAAGCAACCTGGAAAGGCAAATCAGCGCTACAAAGAAGTCTCGCTTCCCATCGGTCAAAAGGGCCATGCTGAAAAAAGTGTCAAAACCAGAAATGCAGGACAGGCCATGGAGAAATGGGAGCCTTGCTACACTGATGGGCGGGATGTAATTTGCCATCAGCCACTCTGGAGAAGTGTACGGTGAGTCCTGAAACATATAAAAATCAGAGCTTACAGAGCATAGGGCACTTCCACTCATGGGGGTATAAATTGGGAAAATTAAACATCAGCAAGACACAAGCACCCCAAAGTTTAGGGCTGCTCTGTTGACAAGGACCTCCACTTCATTCCACCTAAATATCCCAGGAAAGAGAAAAATGGATAAAGAAGTTGTGGTCCTTATGTACAATGGAATATCACTCAGCCATGAAATCAATGTCATAAGGCTAATAGCAGCATGATGAGTGGATTTAGGTACGACTATTCTAAGTGAAATAAGTCACACAGAAAAGGACACTTCTCATAAGGTATCACTTATAGAGAGAATGTAAAAACCGTTACACTTGAACTGAATTACAAAACAGAACAGAGTCACACATGCAGAAAACACACTATGGCTGCTTAACGGGAAAGGTGAGGTGGGGTGATACATAAAAAAGGGTTTCAAATTAGCTCAGATACCGTTCCATAATCCCAATATGTAATAGACAAGACCTACTCCTTGCTCAGAGAACTGGACTCAACACGCCCTATTCACCGCACAAGAATATATCTGACTAGTAATAATCTTAAAACCTATGTATTGATATCTCTCTGTTAGTGTATCAAGTGGGTGTAAAGCGGCATAAACACAGCAGTGAAAAGCAGCTAAACCCCATTATAAAAATAAATTACTTTGAAAAACCCATGAAACAAAGACAGTGAAAGAGAACGAAATTCTTACACAATGCGTTCAGGGGCTGTGATGCAACCTGGATTGACCATATCTAGACCCACAGCTGGATGAGACATAAGGGTGGACACTCTTGGGCATGAGAGGTTTGGTGAGGTTGGGTGAGCAAACGCAGACCCTTTAAAGTAATACTGCGTGGTACCCATCGCATGGGTCCCAAATCTCCAGGTTCAAGGGAATCCTGCTACATTGAATACATGCATGAGAAACCCAGACGATGGTACACCATGTGATGGGGAAAGGTTTCTGAAACGCACCTCATTTCTCATCTCCTTGTGCCCCGGTTCGCCATTCCAGCTGCTTTACTAGCAATCTCCCTACTTGGAGCATCAGCACCTTTAACCTCCTGATCCGTACAGTTTGCAATTTGTCCTGAAGATGAACGGGAAGACGGGGAACCAATGAGAGACTAGCTCTTGGTGTTGGGACAGGCACAGGTCACTCTATTTTCCCATCAGGAAGAAGAATTTACAACAGGCTCAGCCTGCCCCCCGGAACCAGAACAGGGCCTGAAGCCATCATGCGCATTTGAGGCCAGCTCCCAAAAACACGAGTTGTAAAATGAAGGTTCAGGGCAGTGCAATTCACCAACCTGCAGAGTTATAAATGATAACTCTCGTCCACAAATATATTGTGGGAAGGCAAAGAAGAGGACTTGAAATCACGGCAGAATTGCAGGAAACAGAGTTCAGGAGGTAGATTCGAATCGCCTTTAAAGCACATGAAAAGCGGCAAAACGTTGACAATGATGCCCTTGGCCAAAAAGGGCGTATGCGTTTTTTCCTGAATATATTCAGGAAGAAACGCATACGCCCTTTTTGGCCAACCAAGCAAGCTGGAAAGGCAAATCAGCGCTACAAAGAAGACTCGCTACACATCAGTCAAAAGGGCCATGCTGAAAAATGTGCCAAAACCAGAAATGCAGGACAGGCCATGGACAAAGGGGAGCCTTGCTACACTGATGGGCGGGATGTAAATTGCCAACAGCCACTCTGGAGAAGTGTACGGTGTGTCCTGAAACATCTAAAAAACACAGCTTAGAGAGCCTAGGGCACTTCCACTCATGGGGGTATAAATTGGGAAAATGAAAAATCAGCAAGACACAAGCACCCCAAAGTTTAGGGCTGCTCTGTTGACAAGGACCTCCACTTCATTCCACCTTAAATATCCCAGGAAATAGAAAAATGGATAAAGAAGTTGTGGTCCTTATGTACAATGGAATATCACTCAGCCATGAAATCAATGTCATAAGGCTAGTAGCAGCATGATGAGTGGATTTAGGTACGACGATTCTAAGTGAAATAAGTCACACAGAAAAGGACACTTCTCATAAGGTATCACTTATAGAGGGAATGTAAAAACCGTTACAGTTGAACTGAATTACAAAACAGAACAGAGTCACACATGCAGAAAACACACTATGGCTGCTTAACGGGAAAGGTGAGGTGGGGTGATACATAAAAGAAGGGTTTCAAATTAGCTCAGATACCATTCCATAAACCAAATATGTAATAGACAAGACCTACTCCTTGCTCAGAGAACTGGACTCAACACGCCCTATTCACCGCACAAGATTATATCTGACTAGTAATAATCTTAAAACCTATATATTGATATCTCTCTGTTAGTGTGTCAAGTGGGTGTAAAGCGGCATAAACACAGCAGTGAAAAGCAGCTAAACCCCATTATGAAAATAAATTACTTTTAAAAACCCATGAAACAAAGACAGTGAAAGAGAGCGACATTCTTACACAATCCGTTCAGGGGCTGTGATGCAACCTGGATTGACCATATCTAGACCCACAGCTGGATGAGACATAAGGGTGGACACTCTTGGGGCTGAGAGGTTTGGTGAGGTTGGGTGAGTAAACGCAGACCCTTTAAAGTAATACTGCGTGGTACCCATCGCATGGGTCCCAAATCTCCAGGTTCAAGGGCATCTTCCTACATCGAAAACATGCATGAGAAACCCAGAAGATGGTACACCGTGTGATGGGGAAAGGTTTCTAAAACGCACCTCATTTCTCATCCCCTTGTGCCTGGGTTCACCATTCCAGCCGCCTTACTAGCAATCTCCCTACTTGGAGAATCAGCACCTTTAACCTCCTGTTCCGTACAGGTTGCAATTTGTCCTGAGGATGAACGGGAAGATGGGGAACCAATGAGGGACAAGATCTTGGTGTTGGGACAGACACAGGTCACTCTATTTTCCCATCAGGAAGAAGAATTAACCACAGGCTTAGCCTGCTCCCCGGAACCAGAACAGGGCCTGAAACCATCCTGCGCTTTCGCGGCCAGCTCCCAAAAACGCGAGTTGTAAAATGGAGCTACCAGGCACTGCAATTCACAAACCTGCAGAGTTATAAATGATAACTCTCGTCCACAAATATATTGACGGAAGGCAAAGAAGAGGATTTGAAATCAAGGCAGAATTGCACGAAACAGATTTCAGGAGGTAGATTCGAATCGCCTTTAAAGCACATGAAAAGCGGCAAAACGTTGACAATGATGCCCTTGGCCAAAAAGGGCGTATGCGTTTTTTCCTGAATATATTCAGGAAAAAACGCATACGCCCTTTTTGGCCAACCAAGCAACCTGGAAAGGCAAATCAGCGCTACAAAGAAGTCTCGCTTCCCATTGGTCAAAAGGGCCATGCTGAAAAAAGTGTCAAAACCAGAAATGCAGGACAGGCCATGGAGAAATGGGAGCCTTGCTACACTGATGGGCGGGATGTAAATTGCCAACAGCCACTCTGAAGAAGTGTACGGTGAGTCCTGAAACATCTAAAAAACACAGCTTAGAGAGCATAGGGTACTTCCACTCATGGGGGTATAAATAGGGAAAATTAAACATCAGCAAGACACAAGCACCCCAAAGTTTAGGGCTGCTCTGTTGACAAGGACCTCCACTTCATTCCACCTTAAATATCCCAGGAAAGAGAAAAATGGATAAAGAAGTTGTGGTCCTTATGTACAATGGAATATCACTCAGCCATGAAATCAATGTCATAAGGCTAGTAGCAGCATGATGAGTGGATTTAGGTACGACGATTCTAAGTGAAATAAGTCACACAGAAAAGGACACTTCTCATTAGGTATGCCTGATAGGGGGAATGTAAAAACCGTTACACTTGAACTGAATTACAAAACAGAACAGAGTCTCACATGCAGAAAACACACTATGGCTGCTTAACGGGAAAGTTGAAGTGGGGTGATACATAAAACAAGGGTTTCAAATTAGCTCAGATACCGTTCCAGAAACCCAATATGTAATAGACAAGATCTACTCCTTGCTCAGAGAACTGGACTCAACACGCCCTATTCACCGCGCGAGAATATATCTGACTAGTAATAATCTTAAAACCTATGTATTGATATCTCTCTGTTAGTGTGTCAAGTGGGTGTAAAGCGGCATAAACACAGCAGTGAAAAGCAGCTAAACCCCATTATAAAAATAAATGACTTTAAAAAACCCATGAAACAAAGACAGTGTAAGAGAGAGAAATTCTTACACAATGCGTTCAGGGGCAGTGATGCAACCTGGATTGACCATATCTAGACCCACAGCTGGATGAGACATAAGGGTGGACACTCTTGGGGCTGAGAGGTTTGGTGAGGTTGGGTGAGCAAATGCAGACCCTTTAAATAATACTACGTGGTACCCATCGCATGGGTCCCAAATCTCCATGTTCAAGGGCATCTTCCTACATCGAAAACATGCATGAGAAACCCAGAAGATGGTACAACATGTGATGGGGAAAGGTTTCTAAAACGCACCTCATTTCTCTTCTCCTTGTGCCCGGTTTCCCCATTCCAGCTGCTTTACTAGCAATCTCCCTACTTGGAGCATCAGCACCTTTAACCTTCTGTTCCGTACAGGTTGCAATTTGTCCTGAGGATGAAAGGGAAAACGGGGAACCAATGAGAGACTGGCTCTTGGTGTTGGGACAGGCACAGGTCACTCTATTTTCCCATCAGGAAGAAGAATTAACCACAGGCTCAGCCTGCCCCCCGGAACCAGAACAGGGCCTGAAGCCATCCTGCGCTTTTGCGGCCTGCTCCCAAAAACCGAGTTGTAAAATGGAGCTTCCGGGCACTGCAATTCACAAACCTGCAGAGTTATAAATGATAACTCTCGTCCACAAATATATTGAGGGAAGGCAAAGAAGAGGATTTGAAATCAAGGCAGAATTTCAGGAAACAGATTTCAGGAGGTAGATTCGAATCGCCTTTAAAGCACATGAAAAGCGGCAAAACGTTGACAATGATGCCCTTGGCCAAAAAGGGCGTATGCGTTTTTTCCTGAATATATTCAGGAAAAAGCGCATACGCCCTTTTTGGCCAACCAAGCAACCTGGAAAGGCAAATCAGCGCTACAAAGAAGTCTCGCTTCCCATCGGTCAAAAGGGCCATGCTGAAAAAAGTGTCAAAACCAGAAATGCAGGACAGGCCATGGAGAAATGGGAGCCTTGCTACACTGATGGGCGGGATGTAAATTGCCAACAGCCACTCTGAAGAAGTGTACAGTGAGTCCTGAAACATCTAAAAAACACAGCTTAGAGAGCATAGGGCACTTCCACTCATGGGGGTATAAATTGGGAAAATTAAACATCAGCAAGACACAAGCACCCCAAAGTTTAGGGCTGCTCTGTTGACAAGGACCTCCACTTCATTCCACCTTAAATATCCCAGGAAAGAGAAAAATGGATAAAGAAGTTGTGGTCCTTATGTACAATGGAATATCACTCAGCGATGAAATCAATGTCATAAGGCTATTAGCAGCATGATGAGTGGATTTAGGTATGACGATTCTAAGTGAAATAAGTCACACAGAAAAGGACAGTTCTCATAAGGTATCACTTATAGAGGGAATGTAAAAACCGTTACACTTGAACTGAATTACAAAACAGAACAGAGTCTCACATGCAGAAAACACACTATGGCTGCTTAACGGGAAAGGTGAGGTGGGGTGATACATAAAACAAGGGTTTCAAATTAGCTCAGATACCGTTCCATAAACCCAATATGTAATAGACAAGACCTACTCCTTGCTCAGAGAACTGGACTCAACATGCCCTATTCACCGCACGAGAATATATCTGACTAGTAATAATCTTAAAACCTATGTATTGATATCTCTCTGTTAGTGTGTCAAGTGGGTGTAAAGCGGCATAAACACAGCAGTGAAAATCAGCTAAACCCCATTATAAAAATAAATGACTTTAAAAAAACCATGAAACAAAGACAGTGTAAGAGAGAGAAATTCTTACACAATGCGTTCAGGGGCAGTGATGCTACCTGGATTGACCATATCTAGACCCACAGCTGGATGAGACATAAGGGTGGACACTCTTGGGGCTGAGAGTTTTGGTGAGGTTGGGTGAGCAAATGCAGACCATTTAAATAATACTACGTGGTACCCATCGCATGGGTCCCAAATCTCCAGGTTCAAGGGCATCTTCCTACATCGAAAACATGCATGAGAAACCAAGAAGATGGTACACCTTGTGATGGGGAAAGGTTTCTAAAACGCACCTCATTTCTCATCTCCGTGTGCCCGGGTTCGCCATTCCAGCCGCTTTACTACCAATCTCCCTACTTGGAGCATCAGCACCTTTAACCTTCTGTTCCGTACAGGTTGCAATTTGTCCTGAGGATGAACGGGAAGATGGGGAACCAATGAGGGACTAGCTCTTGGTGTTGGGACAGAAACAGGTCACTCTATTTTCCCATCAGGAAGAAGAATTAACCACAGGCTCAGCCTGCTCCCCGGAACCAGAACAGGGTCTGAAACCATCCTGCGCTTTCGCAGCCAGCTCCCAAAAACGCGAGTTGTAAAATGGAGCTTCCGGGCACTGCAATTCACAAACCTGCAGAGTTATAAATGATAACTCTCGTCCACAAATATATTGAGGGAAGGCAAAGATAAGGATTTGAAATCAAGGCAGAATTGCAGGAAACAGATTTCAGTAGGTAGATTCGAATCGCCTTTAAAGCACATGAAAAGCGGCAAAACGTTGACAATGATGCCCTTGGCCAAAAAGGGCGTATGCGTTTTCTCCTGAATATATTCAGGAAAAAACGCATACGCCCTTTTTGGCCAACCAAGCAACCTGGAAAGGCAAATCAGCGCTACAAAGAAGTCTCGCTTCCCATTGGTCAAAAGGGCCATGCTGAAAAAAGTGTCAAAACCAGAAATGCAGGACAGGCCATGGAGAAATGGGAGCCTTGCTACACTGGTGGGCGGGATGTAAATTGCCAACAGCCACTCTGAAGAAGTGTACGGTGAGTCCTGAAACATCTAAAAAACACAGCTTATAGAGCATAGGGTACTTCCACTCATGGGGGTATAAATAAGGAAAATTAAACATCAGCAAGACACAAGCACCCCAAAGTTTAGGGCTGCTCTGTTGACAAGGACCTCCACATCATTCCACCTTCAATATCCCAGGAAAGAGAAAAATGGATAAAGAAGTTGTGGTCCTTATGTACAATGGAATATCACTCAGCCATGAAATCAATGTCATAAGGCTAGTAGCAGCATGATGAGTGGATTTAGGTACGAAGATTCTAAGTGAAATAAGTCACACAGAAAAGGACACTTCTCATAAGGTATCACTTATAGAGGGAATGTAAAAACCGTTACACTTGAACTGAATTACAAAACAGAACAGAGTCTCACATGCAGAAAACACACTATGGCTGCTTAACGGGAAAGGTGAAGTGGGGTGATACATAAAAAAAGGGTTTCAAATTAGCTCAGATACCGTTCCAGAAACCCAATATGTAATAGACAAGATCTACTCCTTGCTCAGAGAACTGGACTCAACACGCCATATTCACCGCACGAGAATATATCTGACTAGTAATAATCTTAAAACCTATGTATTGATATCTCTCTGTTAGTGTGTCAAGTGGGTGTAAAGCGGCATAAACACAGCAGTGAAAAGCAGCTAAACCCCATTATAAAAATAAATGACTTTAAAAAACCCATGAAACAAAGACAGTGTAAGAGAGAGAAATTCTTACACAATGCGTTCAGGGGCAGTGATGCAACCTGGATTGACCATATCTAGACCCACAGCTGGATGAGACATAAGGGTGGACACTCTTGGGGCTGAGAGGTTTGGTGAGGTTGGGTGAGCAAATGCAGACCCTTTAAATAATACTACGTGGTACTCATCGCATGGGTCCCAAATCTCCAGGTTCAAGGGCATCTTCCTACATCGAAAACATGCATGAGAAACCCAGAAGATGGTACAACATGTGATGGGGAAAGGTTTCTAAAACGCACCTCATTTCTCTTCTCCTTGTGCCCGGGTTCCGCATTCCAGCCGCTTTACTAGCAATCTCCCTACTTGGAGCATCAGCACCTTTAACCTTCTGTTCCGTACAGGTTTCAATTTGTCCTGAGGATGAAAGGGAAAACAGGGAACCAATGAGAGACTGGCTCTTGGTGTTGGGACAGGCACAGGTCACTCTATTTTCCCATCAGGAAGAAGAATTAACCACAGGCTCAGCCTGCCCCCCGGAACCAGAACAGGGCCTGAAGCCATCCTGCGCTTTTGCGGCCTGCTCCCAAAAACCGAGTTGTAAAATGGAGCTTCCGGGCACTGCAATTCACAAACCTGCAGAGTTATAAATGATAACTCTCGTCCACAAATATATTGAGGGAAGGCAAAGAAGAGGATTTGAAATCAAGGCAGAATTGCACGAAACAGATTTCAGGAGGTAGATTCGATTCGCCTTTAAAGCACATGAAAAGCGGCAAAACGTTGACAATGATGCCCTTGGCCAAAAAGGGCGTATGCGTTTTTTCCTGAATATATTCAGGAAAAAGCGCATACGCCCTTTTTGGCCAACCAAGCAACCTGGAAAGGCAAATCAGCGCTACAAAGAAGTCTCGCTTCCCATCGGTCAAAAGGGCCATGCTGAAAAAAGTGTCAAAACCAGAAATGCAGGACAGGCCATGGAGAAATGGGAGCCTTGCTACACTGATGGGCGGGATGTAAATTGCCATCAGCCACTCTGGAGAAGTGTACGGTGAGTCCTGAAACATATAAAAATCAGAGCTTAGAGAGCATAGGGCACTTCCACTCATGGGGGTATAAATTGGGAAAATTAAACATCAGCAAGACACAAGCACCCCAAAGTTTAGGGCTGCTCTGTTGACAAGGACCTCCACTTCATTCCACCTAAATATCCCAGGAAAGAGAAAAATGGATAAAGAAGTTGTGGTCCTTATGTACAATGGAATATCACTCAGCGATGAAATCAATGTCATAAGGCTATTAGCAGCATGATGAGTGGATTTAGGTATGACGATTCTAAGTGAAATAAGTCACACAGAAAAGGACAGTTCTCATAAGGTATCACTTATAGAGGGAATATAAAAACCGTTACACTTGAACTGAATTACAAAACAGAACAGAGTCTCACATGCAGAAAACACACTATGGCTGCTTAACGGGAAAGGTGAGGTGGGGTGATACATAAAACAAGGGTTTCAAATTAGCTCAGATACCGTTCCAGAAACCCAATATGTAATAGACAAGATCTACTCCTTGCTCAGAGAACTGGACTCAACACGCCATATTCACCGCACGAGAATATATCTGACTAGTAATAATCTTAAAACCTATGTATTGATATCTCTCTGTTAGTGTGTCAAGTGGGTGTAAAGCGGCATAAACACAGCAGTGAAAAGCAGCTAAACCCCATTATAAAAATAAATGACTTTAAAAAACCCATGAAACAAAGACAGTGTAAGAGAGAGAAATTCTTACACAATGCGTTCAGGGGCAGTGATGCAACCTGGATTGACCATATCTAGACCCACAGCTGGATGAGACATAAGGGTGGACACTCTTGGGGCTGAGAGGTTTGGTGAGGTTGGGTGAGCAAATGCAGACCCTTTAAATAATACTACGTGGTACTCATCGCATGGGTCCCAAATCTCCAGGTTCAAGGGCATCTTCCTACATCGAAAACATGCATGAGAAACCCAGAAGATGGTACAACATGTGATGGGGAAAGGTTTCTAAAACGCACCTCATTTCTCTTCTCCTTGTGCCCGGGTTCCGCATTCCAGCCGCTTTACTAGCAATCTCCCTACTTGGAGCATCAGCACCTTTAACCTTCTGTTCCGTACAGGTTGCAATTTGTCCTGAGGATGAAAGGGAAAACAGGGAACCAATGAGAGACTGGCTCTTGGTGTTGGGACAGGCACAGGTCACTCTATTTTCCCATCAGGAAGAAGAATTAACCACAGGCTCAGCCTGCCCCCCGGAACCAGAACAGGGCCTGAAGCCATCCTGCGCTTTTGCGGCCTGCTCCCAAAAACCGAGTTGTAAAATGGAGCTTCCGGGCACTGCAATTCACAAACCTGCAGAGTTATAAATGATAACTCTCGTCCACAAATATATTGAGGGAAGGCAAAGAAGAGGATTTGAAATCAAGGCAGAATTGCACGAAACAGATTTCAGGAGGTAGATTCGATTCGCCTTTAAAGCACATGAAAAGCGGCAAAACGTTGACAATGATGCCCTTGGCCAAAAAGGGCGTATGCGTTTTTTCCTGAATATATTCAGGAAAAAGCGCATACGCCCTTTTTGGCCAACCAAGCAACCTGGAAAGGCAAATCAGCGCTACAAAGAAGTCTCGCTTCCCATCGGTCAAAAGGGCCATGCTGAAAAAAGTGTCAAAACCAGAAATGCAGGACAGGCCATGGAGAAATGGGAGCCTTGCTACACTGATGGGCGGGATGTAAATTGCCATCAGCCACTCTGGAGAAGTGTACGGTGAGTCCTGAAACATATAAAAATCAGAGCTTACAGAGCATAGGGCACTTCCACTCATGGGGGTATAAATTGGGAAAATTAAACATCAGCAAGACACAAGCACCCCAAAGTTTAGGGCTGCTCTGTTGACAAGGACCTCCACTTCATTCCACCTAAATATCCCAGGAAAGAGAAAAATGGATAAAGAAGTTGTGGTCCTTATGTACAATGGAATATCACTCAGCCATGAAATCAATGTCATAAGGCTAATAGCAGCATGATGAGTGGATTTAGGTACGACGATTCTAAGTGAAATAAGTCACACAGAAAAGGACACTTCTCATAAGGTATCACTTATAGAGGGAATGTAAAAACCGTTACACTTGAACTGAATTACAAAACAGAACAAAGTCAAACATGCAGAAAACACACTATGGCTGCTTAACGGGAAAGGTGAGGTGGGGTGATACATAAAACAAGGGTTTCAAATTAGCTCAGATACCGTTCCATAAACCCAATATGTAATAGACAAGACCTACTCCTTGCTCAGAGAACTGGACTCAACACGCCCTATTCACCGCACAAGAATATATCTGACTAGTAATAATCTTAAAACCTATGTATTGATATCTCTCTGTTAGTGTGTCAAGTGGGTGTAAAGCGGCATAAACACAGCAGTGAAAAGCAGCTAAACCCCATTATAAAAATAAATGACTTTAAAAAACCCATGAAACAAAGACAGTGTAAGAGAGAGAAATTCTTACACAATGCGTTCAGGGGCAGTGATGCAACCTGGATTGACCATATCTAGACCCACAGCTGGATGAGACATAAGGGTGGACACTCTTGGGGCTGAGAGTTTTGGTCAGGTTGGGTGAGCAAATGCAGACCATTTAAATAATACTACGTGGTACCCATCGCATGGGACCCAAATCTACAGGTTCAAGGGCATCTTCCTACATCGAAAACATGCATGAGAAACCAAGAAGATGGTACACCTTGTGATGGGGAAAGGTTTCTAAAACGCACCTCATTTCTCATCTCCGTGTGCCCGGGTTCGCCATTCCAGCCGCTTTACTACCAATCTCCCTACTTGGAGCATCAGCACCTTTAACCTTCTGTTCCGTACAGGTTGCAATTTGTCCTGAGGATGAACGGGAAGACGGGGAACCAATGAGAGACTAGCTCTTGGTGTTGTGACAGGCACAGGTCACTCTATTTTCCCATCAGGAAGAAGAATTAACCACAGGCTCATTCTGCCACCCGGAACCAGAAGAGGGCCTGAAGCCATCCTGCGCTTTTGCGGCCAGCTCCCAAAAACCGAGTTGTAAAATGGAGCTTCCGGGCACTGCAATTCACAAACATGCAGAGTTATAAATGATAACTCTCGTCCACAAATATATTGAGGGAAGGCAAAGAAGAGGATTTGAAATCAAGGCAGAATTGCAGGAAACAGATTTCAGGAGGTAGATTCGAATTGCCTTTAAAGCACATGAAAAGCGGCAAAACGTTGACAATGATGCCCATGGCCAAAGAGGGCGTATGCGTTTTTTCCTGAATATATTCAGGAAAAAGTGCATACGCCCTTTTTGGCCAACCAAGCAACCTGGAAAGGCAAATCAGCGCTACAGAGAAGTCTCGCTTCCCATCGGTCAAAAGGGCCATGCTGAAAAAAGTGTCAAAACCAGAAATGCAGGACAGGCCATGGAGAAATGGGAGCCTTGCTACACTGATGGGCGGGATGTAAATTGCCAACAGCCACTCTGAAGAAGTGTACAGTGAGTCCTGAAACATCTAAAAAACACAGCTTAGAGAGCATAGGGCACTTCCACTCATGGGGGTATAAATTGGGAAAATTAAACATCAGCAAGACACAAGCACCCCAAAGTTTAGGGCTGCTCTGTTGACAAGGACCTCCACTTCATTCCACCTTAAATATCCCAGGAAAGAGAAAAATGGATAAAGAAGTTGTGGTCCTTATGTACAATGGAATATCACTCAGCGATGAAATCAATGTCATAAGGCTATTAGCAGCATGATGAGTGGATTTAGGTATGACGATTCTAAGTGAAATAAGTCACACAGAAAAGGACAGTTCTCATAAGGTATCACTTATAGAGGGAATGTAAAAACCGTTACACTTGAACTGAATTACAAAACAGAACAGAGTCTCACATGCAGAAAACACACTATGGCTGCTTAACGGGAAAGGTGAGGTGGGGTGATACATAAAACAAGGGTTTCAAATTAGCTCAGATACCGTTCCATAAACCCAATATGTAATAGACAAGACCTACTCCTTGCTCAGAGAACTGGACTCAACATGCCCTATTCACCGCACGAGAATATATCTGACTAGTAATAATCTTAAAACCTATGTATTGATATCTCTCTGTTAGTGTGTCAAGTGGGTGTAAAGCGGCATAAACACAGCAGTGAAAATCAGCTAAACCCCATTATAAAAATAAATGACTTTAAAAAAACCATGAAACAAAGACAGTGTAAGAGAGAGAAATTCTTACACAATGCGTTCAGGGGCAGTGATGCTACCTGGATTGACCATATCTAGACCCACAGCTGGATGAGACATAAGGGTGGACACTCTTGGGGCTGAGAGTTTTGGTGAGGTTGGGTGAGCAAATGCAGACCATTTAAATAATACTACGTGGTACCCATCGCATGGGTCCCAAATCTCCAGGTTCAAGGGCATCTTCCTACATCGAAAACATGCATGAGAAACCAAGAAGATGGTACACCTTGTGATGGGGAAAGGTTTCTAAAACGCACCTCATTTCTCATCTCCGTGTGCCCGGGTTCGCCATTCCAGCCGCTTTACTACCAATCTCCCTACTTGGAGCATCAGCACCTTTAACCTTCTGTTCCGTACAGGTTGCAATTTGTCCTGAGGATGAACGGGAAGATGGGGAACCAATGAGGGACTAGCTCTTGGTGTTGGGACAGAAACAGGTCACTCTATTTTCCCATCAGGAAGAAGAATTAACCACAGGCTCAGCCTGCTCCCCGGAACCAGAACAGGGTCTGAAACCATCCTGCGCTTTCGCAGCCAGCTCCCAAAAACGCGAGTTGTAAAATGGAGCTTCCGGGCACTGCAATTCACAAACCTGCAGAGTTATAAATGATAACTCTCGTCCACAAATATATTGAGGGAAGGCAAAGATAAGGATTTGAAATCAAGGCAGAATTGCAGGAAACAGATTTCAGTAGGTAGATTCGAATCGCCTTTAAAGCACATGAAAAGCGGCAAAACGTTGACAATGATGCCCTTGGCCAAAAAGGGCGTATGCGTTTTCTCCTGAATATATTCAGGAAAAAACGCATACGCCCTTTTTGGCCAACCAAGCAACCTGGAAAGGCAAATCAGCGCTACAAAGAAGTCTCGCTTCCCATTGGTCAAAAGGGCCATGCTGAAAAAAGTGTCAAAACCAGAAATGCAGGACAGGCCATGGAGAAATGGGAGCCTTGCTACACTGGTGGGCGGGATGTAAATTGCCAACAGCCACTCTGAAGAAGTGTACGGTGAGTCCTGAAACATCTAAAAAACACAGCTTATAGAGCATAGGGTACTTCCACTCATGGGGGTATAAATAAGGAAAATTAAACATCAGCAAGACACAAGCACCCCAAAGTTTAGAGCTGCTCTGTTGACAAGGACCTCCACATCATTCCACCTTCAATATCCCAGGAAAGAGAAAAATGGATAAAGAAGTTGTGGTCCTTATGTACAATGGAATATCACTCAGCCATGAAATCAATGTCATAAGGCTAGTAGCAGCATGATGAGTGGATTTAGGTACGAAGATTCTAAGTGAAATAAGTCACACAGAAAAGGACACTTCTCATAAGGTATCACTTATAGAGGGAATGTAAAAACCGTTACACTTGAACTGAATTACAAAACAGAACAGAGTCTCACATGCAGAAAACACACTATGGCTGCTTAACGGGAAAGGTGAAGTGGGGTGATACATAAAAAAAGGGTTTCAAATTAGCTCAGATACCGTTCCAGAAACCCAATATGTAATAGACAAGATCTACTCCTTGCTCAGAGAACTGGACTCAACACGCCATATTCACCGCACGAGAATATATCTGACTAGTAATAATCTTAAAACCTATGTATTGATATCTCTCTGTTAGTGTGTCAAGTGGGTGTAAAGCGGCATAAACACAGCAGTGAAAAGCAGCTAAACCCCATTATAAAAATAAATGACTTTAAAAAACCCATGAAACAAAGACAGTGTAAGAGAGAGAAATTCTTACACAATGCGTTCAGGGGCAGTGATGCAACCTGGATTGACCATATCTAGACCCACAGCTGGATGAGACATAAGGGTGGACACTCTTGGGGCTGAGAGGTTTGGTGAGGTTGGGTGAGCAAATGCAGACCCTTTAAATAATACTACGTGGTACTCATCGCATGGGTCCCAAATCTCCAGGTTCAAGGGCATCTTCCTACATCGAAAACATGCATGAGAAACCCAGAAGATGGTACAACATGTGATGGGGAAAGGTTTCTAAAACGCACCTCATTTCTCTTCTCCTTGTGCCCGGGTTCCGCATTCCAGCCGCTTTACTAGCAATCTCCCTACTTGGAGCATCAGCACCTTTAACCTTCTGTTCCGTACAGGTTGCAATTTGTCCTGAGGATGAAAGGGAAAACAGGGAACCAATGAGAGACTGGCTCTTGGTGTTGGGACAGGCACAGGTCACTCTATTTTCCCATCAGGAAGAAGAATTAACCACAGGCTCAGCCTGCCCCCCGGAACCAGAACAGGGCCTGAAGCCATCCTGCGCTTTTGCGGCCTGCTCCCAAAAACCGAGTTGTAAAATGGAGCTTCCGGGCACTGCAATTCACAAACCTGCAGAGTTATAAATGATAACTCTCGTCCACAAATATATTGAGGGAAGGCAAAGAAGAGGATTTGAAATCAAGGCAGAATTGCACGAAACAGATTTCAGGAGGTAGATTCGATTCGCCTTTAAAGCACATGAAAAGCGGCAAAACGTTGACAATGATGCCCTTGGCCAAAAAGGGCGTATGCGTTTTTTCCTGAATATATTCAGGAAAAAGCGCATACGCCCTTTTTGGCCAACCAAGCAACCTGGAAAGGCAAATCAGCGCTACAAAGAAGTCTCGCTTCCCATCGGTCAAAAGGGCAATGCTGAAAAAAGTGTCAAAACCAGAAATGCAGGACAGGCCATGGAGAAATGGGAGCCTTGCTACACTGATGGGCGGGATGTAAATTGCCATCAGCCACTCTGGAGAAGTGTACGGTGAGTCCTGAAACATATAAAAATCAGAGCTTACAGAGCATAGGGCACTTCCACTCATGGGGGTATAAATTGGGAAAATTAAACATCAGCAAGACACAAGCACCCCAAAGTTTAGGGCTGCTCTGTTGACAAGGACCTCCACTTCATTCCACCTAAATATCCCAGGAAAGAGAAAAATGGATAAAGAAGTTGTGGTCCTTATGTACAATGGAATATCACTCACCCATGAAATCAATGTCATAAGGCTAATAGCAGCATGATGAGTGGATTTAGGTACAACTATTCTAAGTGAAATAAGTCACACAGAAAAGGACACTTCTCATAAGGTATCACTTATAGAGGGAATGTAAAAACCGTTACACTTGAACTGAATTACAAAACAGAACAAAGTCAAACATGCAGAAAACACACTATGGCTGCTTAACGGGAAAGGTGAGGTGGGGTGATACATAAAACAAGGGTTTCAAATTAGCTCAGATACCGTTCCATAAACCCAATATGTAATAGACAAGACCTACTCCTTGCTCAGAGAACTGGACTCAACACGCCCTATTCACCGCACAAGAATATATCTGACTAGTAATAATCTTAAAACCTATGTATTGATATCTCTCTGTTAGTGTGTCAAGTGGGTGTAAAGCGGCATAAACACAGCAGTGAAAAGCAGCTAAACCCCATTATAAAAATAAATGACTTTAAAAAACCCATGAAACAAAGACAGTGTAAGAGAGAGAAATTCTTACACAATGCGTTCAGGGGCAGTGATGCAACCTGGATTGACCATATCTAGACCCACAGCTGGATGAGACATAAGGGTGGACATTCTTGGGGCTGAGAGGTTTGGTGAGGTTGGGTGAGCAAATGCAGACCCTTTAAATAATACTACGTGGTACCCATCGCATGGGTCCCAAATCTCCATGTTCAAGGGCATCTTCCTACATCGAAAACATGCATGAGAAACCCAGAAGATGGTACAACATGTGATGGGGAAAGGTTTCTAAAACGCACCTCATTTCTCTTCTCCTTGTGCCCGGTTTCCCCATTCCAGCTGCTTTACTAGCAATCTCCCTACTTGGAGCATCAGCACCTTTAACCTTCTGTTCCGTACAGGTTGCAATTTGTCCTGAGGATGAAAGGGAAAACGGGGAACCAATGAGAGACTGGCTCTTGGTGTTGGGACAGGCACAGGTCACTCTATTTTCCCATCAGGAAGAAGAATTAACCACAGGCTCAGCCTGCCCCCCGGAACCAGAACAGGGCCTGAAGCCATCCTGCGCTTTTGCGGCCTGCTCCCAAAAACCGAGTTGTAAAATGGAGCTTCCGGGCACTGCAATTCACAAACCTGCAGAGTTATAAATGATAACTCTCGTCCACAAATATATTGAGGGAAGGCAAAGAAGAGGATTTGAAATCAAGGCAGAATTGCAGGAAACAGATTTCAGGAGGTAGATTCGAATCGCCTTTAAAGCACATGAAAAGCGGCAAAACGTTGACAATGATGCCCTTGGCCAAAAAGGGCGTATGCGTTTTTTCCTGAATATATTCAGGAAAAAGCGCATACGCCCTTTTTGGCCAACCAAGCAACCTGGAAAGGCAAATCAGCGCTACAAAGAAGTCTCGCTTCCCATCGGTCAAAAGGGCCATGCTGAAAAAAGTGTCAAAACCAGAAATGCAGGACAGGCCATGGAGAAATGGGAGCCTTGCTACACTGATGGGCGGGATGTAAATTGCCAACAGCCACTCTGAAGAAGTGTACAGTGAGTCCTGAAACATCTAAAAAACACAGCTTAGAGAGCATAGGGCACTTCCACTCATGGGGGTATAAATTGGGAAAATTAAACATCAGCAAGACACAAGCACCCCAAAGTTTAGGGCTGCTCTGTTGACAAGGACCTCCACTTCATTCCACCTTCAATATCCCAGGAAAGAGAAAAATGGATAAAGAAGTTGTGGTCCTTATGTACAATGGAATATCACTCAGCGATGAAATCAATGTCATAAGGCTATTAGCAGCATGATGAGTGGATTTAGGTATGACGATTCTAAGTGAAATAAGTCACACAGAAAAGGACAGTTCTCATAAGGTATCACTTATAGAGGGAATGTAAAAACCGTTACACTTGAACTGAATTACAAAACAGAACAGAGTCTCACATGCAGAAAACACACTATGGCTGCTTAACGGGAAAGGTGAGGTGGGGTGATACATAAAACAAGGGTTTCAAATTAGCTCAGATACCGTTCCATAAACCCAATATGTAATAGACAAGACCTACTCCTTGCTCAGAGAACTGGACTCAACATGCCCTATTCACCGCACGAGAATATATCTGACTAGTAATAATCTTAAAACCTATGTATTGATATCTCTCTGTTAGTGTGTCAAGTGGGTGTAAAGCGGCATAAACACAGCAGTGAAAATCAGCTAAACCCCATTATAAAAATAAATGACTTTAAAAAAACCATGAAACAAAGACAGTGTAAGAGAGAGAAATTCTTACACAATGCGTTCAGGGGCAGTGATGCTACCTGGATTGACCATATCTAGACCCACAGCTGGATGAGACATAAGGGTGGACACTCTTGGGGCTGAGAGGTTTGGTGAGGTTGGGTGAGCAAATGCAGACCATTTAAATAATACTACGTGGTACCCATCGCATGGGTCCCAAATCTCCAGGTTCAAGGGCATCTTCCTACATCGAAAACATGCATGAGAAACCAAGAAGATGGTACACCTTGTGATGGGGAAAGGTTTCTAAAACGCACCTCATTTCTCTTCTCCTTGTGCCCGGGTTCCCCATTCCAGCCGCTTTACTAGCAATCTCCCTACTTGGAGCATCAGCACCTTTAACCTTCTGTTCCGTACAGGTTGCAATTTGTCCTGAGGATGAAAGGGAAAACAGGGAACCAATGAGAGACTGGCTCTTGGTGTTGGGACAGGCACAGGTCACTCTATTTTCCCATCAGGAAGAAGAATTAACCACAGGCTCAGCCTGCCCCCCGGAACCAGAACAGGGCCTGAAGCCATCCTGCGCTTTTGCGGCCTGCTCCCAAAAACCGAGTTGTAAAATGGAGCTTCCGGGCACTGCAATTCACAAACCTGCAGAGTTATAAATGATAACTCTCGTCCACAAATATATTGAGGGAAGGCAAAGAAGAGGATTTGAAATCAAGGCAGAATTGCACGAAACAGATTTCAGGAGGTAGATTCGATTCGCCTTTAAAGCACATGAAAAGCGGCAAAACGTTGACAATGATGCCCTTGGCCAAAAAGGGCGTATGCGTTTTTTCCTGAATATATTCAGGAAAAAGCGCATACGCCCTTTTTGGCCAACCAAGCAACCTGGAAAGGCAAATCAGCGCTACAAAGAAGTCTCGCTTCCCATCGGTCAAAAGGGCAATGCTGAAAAAAGTGTCAAAACCAGAAATGCAGGACAGGCCATGGAGAAATGGGAGCCTTGCTACACTGATGGGCGGGATGTAAATTGCCATCAGCCACTCTGGAGAAGTGTACGGTGAGTCCTGAAACATATAAAAATCAGAGCTTACAGAGCATAGGGCACTTCCACTCATGGGGGTATAAATTGGGAAAATTAAACATCAGCAAGACACAAGCACCCCAAAGTTTAGGGCTGCTCTGTTGACAAGGACCTCCACTTCATTCCACCTAAATATCCCAGGAAAGAGAAAAATGGATAAAGAAGTTGTGGTCCTTATGTACAATGGAATATCACTCACCCATGAAATCAATGTCATAAGGCTAATAGCAGCATGATGAGTGGATTTAGGTACAACTATTCTAAGTGAAATAAGTCACACAGAAAAGGACACTTCTCATAAGGTATCACTTATAGAGGGAATGTAAAAACCGTTACACTTGAACTGAATTACAAAACAGAACAAAGTCAAACATGCAGAAAACACACTATGGCTGCTTAACGGGAAAGGTGAGGTGGGGTGATACATAAAACAAGGGTTTCAAATTAGCTCAGATACCGTTCCATAAACCCAATATGTAATAGACAAGACCTACTCCTTGCTCAGAGAACTGGACTCAACACGCCCTATTCACCGCACAAGAATATATCTGACTAGTAATAATCTTAAAACCTATGTATTGATATCTCTCTGTTAGTGTGTCAAGTGGGTGTAAAGCGGCATAAACACAGCAGTGAAAAGCAGCTAAACCCCATTATAAAAATAAATGACTTTAAAAAACCCATGAAACAAAGACAGTGTAAGAGAGAGAAATTCTTACACAATGCGTTCAGGGGCAGTGATGCAACCTGGATTGACCATATCTAGACCCACAGCTGGATGAGACATAAGGGTGGACATTCTTGGGGCTGAGAGGTTTGGTGAGGTTGGGTGAGCAAATGCAGACCCTTTAAATAATACTACGTGGTACCCATCGCATGGGTCCCAAATCTCCATGTTCAAGGGCATCTTCCTACATCGAAAACATGCATGAGAAACCCAGAAGATGGTACAACATGTGATGGGGAAAGGTTTCTAAAACGCACCTCATTTCTCTTCTCCTTGTGCCCGGTTTCCCCATTCCAGCTGCTTTACTAGCAATCTCCCTACTTGGAGCATCAGCACCTTTAACCTTCTGTTCCGTACAGGTTGCAATTTGTCCTGAGGATGAAAGGGAAAACGGGGAACCAATGAGAGACTGGCTCTTGGTGTTGGGACAGGCACAGGTCACTCTATTTTCCCATCAGGAAGAAGAATTAACCACAGGCTCAGCCTGCCCCCCGGAACCAGAACAGGGCCTGAAGCCATCCTGCGCTTTTGCGGCCTGCTCCCAAAAACCGAGTTGTAAAATGGAGCTTCCGGGCACTGCAATTCACAAACCTGCAGAGTTATAAATGATAACTCTCGTCCACAAATATATTGAGGGAAGGCAAAGAAGAGGATTTGAAATCAAGGCAGAATTGCAGGAAACAGATTTCAGGAGGTAGATTCGAATCGCCTTTAAAGCACATGAAAAGCGGCAAAACGTTGACAATGATGCCCTTGGCCAAAAAGGGCGTATGCGTTTTTTCCTGAATATATTCAGGAAAAAGCGCATACGCCCTTTTTGGCCAACCAAGCAACCTGGAAAGGCAAATCAGCGCTACAAAGAAGTCTCGCTTCCCATCGGTCAAAAGGGCCATGCTGAAAAAAGTGTCAAAACCAGAAATGCAGGACAGGCCATGGAGAAATGGGAGCCTTGCTACACTGATGGGCGGGATGTAAATTGCCAACAGCCACTCTGAAGAAGTGTACAGTGAGTCCTGAAACATCTAAAAAACACAGCTTAGAGAGCATAGGGCACTTCCACTCATGGGGGTATAAATTGGGAAAATTAAACATCAGCAAGACACAAGCACCCCAAAGTTTAGGGCTGCTCTGTTGACAAGGACCTCCACTTCATTCCACCTTCAATATCCCAGGAAAGAGAAAAATGGATAAAGAAGTTGTGGTCCTTATGTACAATGGAATATCACTCAGCGATGAAATCAATGTCATAAGGCTATTAGCAGCATGATGAGTGGATTTAGGTATGACGATTCTAAGTGAAATAAGTCACACAGAAAAGGACAGTTCTCATAAGGTATCACTTATAGAGGGAATGTAAAAACCGTTACACTTGAACTGAATTACAAAACAGAACAGAGTCTCACATGCAGAAAACACACTATGGCTGCTTAACGGGAAAGGTGAGGTGGGGTGATACATAAAACAAGGGTTTCAAATTAGCTCAGATACCGTTCCATAAACCCAATATGTAATAGACAAGACCTACTCCTTGCTCAGAGAACTGGACTCAACATGCCCTATTCACCGCACGAGAATATATCTGACTAGTAATAATCTTAAAACCTATGTATTGATATCTCTCTGTTAGTGTGTCAAGTGGGTGTAAAGCGGCATAAACACAGCAGTGAAAATCAGCTAAACCCCATTATAAAAATAAATGACTTTAAAAAAACCATGAAACAAAGACAGTGTAAGAGAGAGAAATTCTTACACAATGCGTTCAGGGGCAGTGATGCTACCTGGATTGACCATATCTAGACCCACAGCTGGATGAGACATAAGGGTGGACACTCTTGGGGCTGAGAGGTTTGGTGAGGTTGGGTGAGCAAATGCAGACCATTTAAATAATACTACGTGGTACCCATCGCATGGGTCCCAAATCTCCAGGTTCAAGGGCATCTTCCTACATCGAAAACATGCATGAGAAACCAAGAAGATGGTACACCTTGTGATGGGGAAAGGTTTCTAAAACGCACCTCATTTCTCTTCTCCTTGTGCCCGGGTTCCCCATTCCAGCCGCTTTACTAGCAATCTCCCTACTTGGAGCATCAGCACCTTTAACCTTCTGTTCCGTACAGGTTGCAATTTGTCCTGAGGATGAAAGGGAAAACAGGGAACCAATGAGAGACTGGCTCTTGGTGTTGGGACAGGCACAGGTCACTCTATTTTCCCATCAGGAAGAAGAATTAACCACAGGCTCAGCCTGCCCCCCGGAACCAGAACAGGGCCTGAAGCCATCCTGCGCTTTTGCGGCCTGCTCCCAAAAACCGAGTTGTAAAATGGAGCTTCCGGGCACTGCAATTCACAAACCTGCAGAGTTATAAATGATAACTCTCGTCCACAAATATATTGAGGGAAGGCAAAGAAGAGGATTTGAAATCAAGGCAGAATTGCACGAAACAGATTTCAGGAGGTAGATTCGATTCGCCTTTAAAGCACATGAAAAGTGGCAAAACGTTGACAATGATGCCCTTGGCCAAAAAGGGCGTATGCGTTTTTTCCTGAATATATTCAGGAAAAAGCGCATACGCCCTTTTTGGCCAACCAAGCAACCTGGAAAGGCAAATCAGCGCTACAAAGAAGTCTCGCTTCCCATCGGTCAAAAGGGCCATGCTGAAAAAAGTGTCAAAACCAGAAATGCAGGACAGGCCATGGAGAAATGGGAGCCTTGCTACACTGATGGGCGGGATGTAAATTGCCATCAGCCACTCTGGAGAAGTGTACGGTGAGTCCTGAAACATATAAAAATCAGAGCTTACAGAGCATAGGGCACTTCCACTCATGGGGGTATAAATTGGGAAAATTAAACATCAGCAAGACACAAGCACCCCAAAGTTTAGGGCTGCTCTGTTGACAAGGACCTCCACTTCATTCCACCTAAATATCCCAGGAAAGAGAAAAATGGATAAAGAAGTTGTGGTCCTTATGTACAATGGAATATCACTCACCCATGAAATCAATGTCATAAGGCTAATAGCAGCATGATGAGTGGATTTAGGTACGACGACTCTAAGTGAAATAAGTCACACAGAAAAGGACACTTCTCATAAGGTATCACTTATAGAGGGAATGTAAAAACCGTTACACTTGAACTGAATTACAAAACAGAACAAAGTCAAACATGCAGAAAACACACTATGGCTGCTTAACGGGAAAGGTGAAGTGGGGTGATACATAAAACAAGGGTTTCAAATTAGCTCAGATACCGTTCCAGAAACCCAATATGTAATAGACAAGACCTACTCCTTGCTCAGAGAACTGGACTCAACACGCCCTATTCACCGCACGAGAATATATCTGACTAGTAATAATCTTAAAACCTATGTATTGATATCACTCTGTTAGTGTGTCAAGTGGGTGTAAAGCGGCATAAACACAGCAGTGAAAAGCAGCTAAACCCCATTATAAAAATAAATGACTTTAAAAAACCCATGAAACAAAGACAGTGTAAGAGAGAGAAATTCTTACACAATGCGTTCAGGGGCAGTGATGCAACCTGGATTGACCATATCTAGACCCACAGCTGGATGAGACATAAGGGTGGACACTCTTGGGGCTGAGAGTTTTGGTCAGGTTGGGTGAGCAAATGCAGACCATTTAAATAATACTACGTGGTACCCATCGCATGGGTCCCAAATCTACAGGTTCAAGGGCATCTTCCTACATCGAAAACATGCATGAGAAACCAAGAAGATGGTACACCTTGTGATGGGGAAAGGTTTCTAAAACGCATCTCATTTCTCATCTCCGTGTGCCCGGGTTCGCCATTCCAGCCGCTTTACTACCAATCTCCCTACTTGGAGCATCAGCACCTTTAACCTTCTGTTCCGTACAGGTTGCAATTTGTCCTGAGGATGAACGGGAAGACGGGGAACCAATGAGAGACTAGCTCTTGGTGTTGGGACAGGCACAGGTCACTCCATTTTCCCATCAGGAAGAAGAATTAACCACAGGCTCATTCTGCCACCCGGAACCAGAAGAGGGCCTGAAGCCATCCTGCGCTTTTGCGGCCAGCTCCCAAAAACCGAGTTGTAAAATGGAGCTTCCGGGCACTGCAATTCACAAACATGCAGAGTTATAAATGATAACTCTCGTCCACAAATATATTGAGGGAAGGCAAAGAAGAGGATTTGAAATCAAGGCAGAATTGCAGGAAACAGATTTCAGGAGGTAGATTCGAATTGCCTTTAAAGCACATGAAAAGCGGCAAAACGTTGACAATGATGCCCTTGGCCAAAGAGGGCGTATGCGTTTTTTCCTGAATATATTCAGGAAAAAGTGCATACGCCCTTTTTTGAAAACCAAGCAACCTGGAAAGGCAAATCAGCGCTACAAAGAAGTCTCGCTTCCCATCGGTGAAAAGGGCCATGCTGAAAAAAGTGTCAAAACCAGAAATGCAGGACAGGCCATGGAGAAATGGGAGCCTTGCTACACTGATGGGCGGGATGTAAATTGCCAACAGCCACTCTGGAGAAGTGTACGGTGAGTCCTGAAACATCTAAAAAACACAGCTTAGAGAGCATAGGGCACTTCCACTCATGGGGGTATAAATTGGGAAAATTAAAAATCAGCAAGACACAAGCACCCCAAAGTTTAGGGCTGCTCTGTTGACAAGGACCTCCACTTCATTCCACCTTCAATATCCCAGGAAAGAGAAAAATGGATAAAGAAGTTGTGGTCCTTATGTACAATGGAATATCACTCAGCCAGGAAATCAATGTCGTAAGGTTAGTAGCAGCATGATGAGTGGATTTAGGTACGACGATTCTAAGTGAAATAAGTCACACAGAAAAGGACACTTCTCATAAGGTATCACTTATAGAGGGAATGTAAAAACCGTTACACTTGAACTGAATTACAAAACAGAACAGAGTCACACATGCAGAAAACACACTATGGCTGCTTAACGGGAAAGGTGAAGTGGGGTGATACATAAAACAAGGGTTTCAAATTAGCTCAGATACCGTTCCATAAACCCAATATGTAATAGACAAGACCTACTCCTTGCTCAGAGAACTGGACTCAACACGCCCTATTCACCGCACAAGAATATATCTGACTAGTAATAATCTTAAAACGTATGTATTGATATCTCTCTGTTAGTGTGTCAAGTGGGTGTAAAGCGGCATAAACACAGCAGTGAAAAGCAGCTAAACCCCATTATAAAAATAAATTACTTTGAAAAACCCATGAAACAAAGACAGTGAAAGAGAGCGAAATTCTTACACAATGCGTTCAGGGGCTGTGATGCAACCTGGATTGACCATATCTAAACCCACAGCTGGATGAGACATAAGGGTGGACACTCTTGGGGCTGAGAGGTTTGGTGAGGTTGGGTGAGCAAACGCAGACCCTTTAAAGTAATACTGCGTGGTACCCATCGCATGGGTCCCAAATCTCCAGGTTCAAGGGAATCCTGCTACATTGAAAACATGCATGAGAAACCCAGACGATGGTACACCATGTGATGGGGAAAGGTTTCTGAAACGCACCTCATTTCTCATCTCCTTGTGCCCCGGTTCGCCATTCCAGCTGCTTTACTAGCAATCTCCCTACTTGGAGCATCAGCACCTTTAACCTCCTGTTCCGTACAGGTTGCAATTTGTCCTGAAGATGAACGGGAAGACGGGGAACCAATGAGAGACTAGCTCTTGATGTTGGGACAGGCACAGGTCACTCTATTTTCCCATCAGGAAGAAGAATTTACAACAGGCTCAGCCTGCCCCCCGGAACCAGAACAGGGCCTGAAGCCATCATGCGCATTTGAGGCCAGCTCCCAAAAACACGAGTTGTAAAATGGAGGTTCAGGGCAGTGCAATTCACCAACCTGCAGAGTTATAAATGATAACTCTCGTCCACAAATATATTGAGGGAAGGCAAAGAAGAGGATTTGAAATCAAGGCAGAATTGCAGGAAACAGATTTCAGGAGGTAGATTCGAAACGCCTTTAAAGCACATGAAAAGCGCCAAAACGTTGACAATGATGCCCTTGGCCAAAAAGGGCGTATGCGTTTTTTCCTGAATATATTCAGGAAGAAACGCATACGCCCTTTTTGGCCAACCAAGCAACCTGGAAAGGCAAATCAGCGCTACAGAGAAGTCTCGCTTCCCATCGCTCAAAAGGGCCATGCTGAAAAATGTGCCAAAACCAGAAATGCAGGACAGGCCATGGACAAAGGGGAGCCTTGCTACACTGATGGGCGGGATGTAAATTGCCAACAGCCACTCTGGAGAAGTGTACGGTGTGTCCTGAAACATCTAAAAAACACAGCTTAGAGAGCCTAGGGCACTTCCACTCATGGGGGTATAAATTTGGAAAATGAAAAATCAGCAAGACACAAGCACCCCAAAGTTGAGGGCTGCTCTGTTGACAAGGACCTCCACTTCATTCCACCTTAAATATCCCAGGAAACAGAAAAATGGATAAAGAAGTTGTGGTCCTTATGTACAATGGAATATCACTCAGCCATGAAATCAATGTCATAAGGGTAGTAGCAGCATGATGAGTGGATTTAGGTACGACGATTCTAAGTGAAATAAGTCACACAGAAAAGGACACTTCTCATAAGGTATCACTTATAGAGGGAATGTAAAAACCGTTACACTTGAACTGAATTACAAAACAGAACAGAGTCTCACATGCAGAAAACACACTATGGCTGCTTAACGGGAAAGGTGAGGTGGGGTGATACATAAAACAAGGGTTTCAAATTAGCTCAGATACCGTTCCATAAACCTAATATGTAATAGACAAGACCTACTCCTTGCTCAGAGAACTGGACTCAATACGCCCTATTCAACACACAAGAATATATCTGACTAGTAATAATCTTAAAACCTATGTATTGATATCTCTCTGTTAGTGTGTCAAGTGGGTGTAAAGCGGCATAAACACAGCAGTGAAAAGCAGCTAAACCCCATTATAAAAATAAATGACTTTAAAAAACCCATGAAACAAAGACAGTGTAAGAGAGAGAAATTCTTACACAATGCGTTCAGGGGCAGTGATGCAACCTGGATTGACCATATCTAGACCCACAGCTGGATGAGACATAAGGGTGGACACTCTTGGGGCTGAGAGTTTTGGTCAGGTTGGGTGAGCAAATGCAGACCATTTAAATAATACTACGTGGTACCCATCGCATGGGTCCCAAATCTACAGGTTCAAGGGCATCTTCCTACATCGAAAACATGCATGAGAAACCAAGAAGATGGTACACCTTGTGATGGGGAAAGGTTTCTAAAACGCACCTCATTTCTCATTTCCGTGTGCCCGGGTTCGCCATTCCAGCCGCTTTACTACCAATCTCCCTACTTGGAGCATCAGCACCTTTAACCTTCTGTTCCGTACAGGTTGCAATTTGTCCTGAGGATGAACGGGAAGACGGGGAACCAATGAGAGACTAGCTCTTGGTGTTGGGACAGGCACAGGTCACTCTATTTTCCCATCAGGAAGAAGAATTAACCACAGGCTCATTCTGCCACCCGGAACCAGAAGAGGGCCTGAAGCCATCCTGCGCTTTTGCGGCCAGCTCCCAAAAACCGAGTTGTAAAATGGAGCTTCCGGGCACTGCAATTCACAAACATGCAGAGTTATAAATGATAACTCTCGTCCACAAATATATTGAGGGAAGGCAAAGAAGAGGATTTGAAATCAAGGCAGAATTGCAGGAAACAGATTTCAGGAGGTAGATTCGAATTGCCTTTAAAGCACATGAAAAGCGGCAAAACGTTGACAATGATGCCCTTGGCCAAAGAGGGCGTATGCGTTTTTTCCTGAATATATTCAGGAAAAAGTGCATACGCCCTTTTTGGCCAACCAAGCAAGCTGGAAAGGCAAATCAGCGCTACAAAGAAGACTTGCTACACATCAGTCAAAAGGGCCATGCTGAAAAATGTGCCAAAACCAGAAATGCAGGACAGGCCATGGACAAAGGGGAGCCTTGCTACACTGATGGGCGGGATGTAAATTGCCAACAGCCACTCTGGAGAAGTGTACGGTGTGTCCTGAAACATCTGAAAAACACAGCTTAGAGAGAATAGGGCACTTCCACTCATGGGGGTATAAATTGGGAAAATGAAAAATCAGCAAGACACAAGCACCCCAAAGTTTAGGGCTGCTCTGTTGACAAGGACCTCCACTTCATTCCACCTTAAATATCCCAGGAAACAGAAAAATGGATAAAGAAGTTGTGGTCCTTATGTACAATGGAATATCACTCAGCCATGAAATCAATGTCATAAGGCTAGTAGCAGCATGATGAGTGGATTTAGGTACGACGATTCTAAGTGAAATAAGTCACACAGAAAAGGACACTTCTCATAAGGTATCACTTATAGAGGGAATGTAAAAACCGTTACACTTGAACTGAATTACAAAACAGAACAGAGTCACACATGCAGAAAACACACTATGGCTGCTTAACGGGAAAGGTGAGGTGGGGTGATACATAAAAGAAGGGTTTCAAATTAGCTCAGATACCATTCCATAAACCCAATATGTAATAGACAAGACCTACTCCTTGCTCAGAGAACTGGACTCAATACGCCCTATTCAACACACAAGAATATATCTGACTAGTAATAATCTTAAAACCTATGTATTTATATCTCTCAGTTAGTGTGTCAAGTGGGTGTAAAGCGGCATAAACACAGCAGTGAAAAGCAGCTAAACCCCATTATGAAAATAAATTACTTTGAAAAACCCAAGAAACAAAGACAGTGAAAGAGAGCGAAATTCTTACACAATGCGTTCAGGGGCTGTGATGCAACCTGGATTGACCATATCTAGACCCACAGCTGGATGAGACATAAGGGTGGACACTCTTGGGGCTGAGAGGTTTTGTGAGGTTGGGTGAGCAAATGCAGACCCTTTAAATAATACTACGTGTTACCCATCGCATGGGTCCCAAATCTCCAGGTTCAAGGGCATATTCCTATATCGAAAACATGCATGAGAAACCCAGAAGATGGTACAACATATGATGGGGAAAGGTTTCTAAAACGCACCTCATTTCTCTTCTCCTTGTGCCCGGGTTCCCCATTCCAGCCGCTTTACTAGCAATCTCCCTACTTGGAGCATCAGCACCTTTAACCTTCTGTTCCGTACAGGTTGCAATTTGTCCTGAGGATGAAAGGGAAAACGGGGAACCAATGAGAGACTGGCTCTTGGTGTTGGGACAGGAACAGGTCACTCTATTTTCCCATCAGGAAGAAGAATTAACCACAGGCTCAGCCTGCCCCCCGGAACCACAACAGGGCCTGAAGCCATCCTGCCTTTTGCGGCCTGCTCCCAAAAACCGAGTTGTAAAATAGAGCTTCCGGGCACTGCAATTCACAAACCTGCAGAGTTATAAATGATAACTCTCGTCCACAAATATATTGAGGGAAGGCAAAGAAGAGGATTTGAAATCAAGGCAGAATTGCAGGAAACAGATTTCAGGAGGTAGATTCGAATCGCCTTTAAAGCACATGAAAAGCGGCAAAACGTTGACAATGATGCCCTTGGCCAAAAAGGGCGTATGCGTTTTTTCCTGAATATATTCAGGAAAAAGCGCATACGCCCTTTTTGGCCAACCAAGCAACCTGGAAAGGCAAATCAGTGCTACAAAGAAGTCTCGCTTCCCATCGGTCAAAAGGGCCATGCTGAAAAAAGTGTCAAAACCAGAAATGCAGGACAGGCCATGGAGAAATGGGAGCCTTGCTACACTGATGGGCGGGATGTAAATTGCCATCAGCCACTCTGGAGAAGTGTACGGTGAGTCCTGAAACATATAAAAATCAGAGCTTACAGAGCATAGGGCACTTCCACTCATGGGGGTATAAATTGGGAAAATTAAACATCAGCAAGACACAAGCACCCCAAAGTTTAGGGCTGCTCTGTTGACAAGGACCTCCACTTCATTCCACCTAAATATCCCAGGAAAGAGAAAAATGGATAAAGAAGTTGTGGTCCTTATGTACAATGGAATATCACTCAGCCATGAAATCAATGTCATAAGGCTAATAGCAGCATGATGAGTGGATTTAGGTACGACTATTCTAAGTGAAATACGTCACACAGAAAAGGACACTTCTCATAAGGTATCACTTATAGAGGGAATGTAAAAACCGTTACACTTGAACTGAATTACAAAACAGAACAAAGTCAAACATGCAGAAAACACACTATGGCTGCTTAACGGGAAAGGTGAGGTGGGGTGATACATAAAACAAGGGTTTCAAATTAGCTCAGATACCGTTCCATAATCCCAATAAGTAATAGCAAGACCTACTCCTTGCTCAGAGAACTGCACTCAACACGCCGTATTCAACGCACAAGAATATATCTGACTAGTAATAATCTTAAAACCTATGTATTGATATCTCTCTGTTAGTGTGTCAAGTGGGTGTAAAGCGGCATAAACACAGCAGTGAAAAGCAGCTAAACCCCATTATAAAAATAAATTACTTTGAAAAACCCATGAAACAAAGACAGTGAAAGAGAGAGAAATTCTTACACAATGCGTTCAGGGGCTGTGATGCAACCTGGATTGACCATATCTAGACCCACAGCTGGATGAGACATAAGGGTGGACACTCTTGGGGCTTAGAGGTTTGGTGAGGTTTTGTGAGTAAACGCAGACCCTTTAAATAATACTACGTGGTACCCATCACATGGGTCCCAAATCTCCATGTTCAAGGGCATCTTCCTACATCGAAAACATGCATGAGAAACCCAGAAGATGGTACACCATGTGATGGGGAAAGGTTTCTAAAACGCACCTCATTTCTCATCTCCTTGTGCCCGGGTTCCCCATTCCAGCCGCTTTACTACCAATCTCCCTACTTGGAGCATCAGCACCTTTAACCTTCTGTCCGTACAGGTTGCAATTTGTCCTGAGGATGAACGGGAAGACGGGGAACCAATGAGAGACAAGCTCTTGGTGTTGGGACAGGCACAGGTCACTCTATTTTCCCATCAGGAAGAAGAATTAACCACAGGCTCATTCTGCCCCCCGGAACCAGAAGAGGGCCTGAAGCCATCCTGCGCATTTGCGGCCAGCTCCCAAAAACCGAGTTGTAAAATGGAGCTTCCGGGCACTGCAATTCACAAACCTGCAGAGTTATAAATGATAACTCTCGTCCACCAATATATTGAGGGAAGGCAAAGAAGAGGATTTGAAATCAAGGCAGAATTGCAGGAAACAGATTTCAGGAGGTAGATTCGAATCGCCTTTAAAGCACATGAAAAGCGGCAAAACGTTGACAATGATGCCCTTGGCCAAAAAGGGCGTATGCGTTTTTTCCTGAATATATTCAGGAAAAAGCGCATACGCCCTTTTTGGCCAACCAAGCAACCTGGAAAGGCAAATCAGCGCTACAAGAAGTCTCGCTTCCCATCGGTCAAAAGGGCCATGCTGAAAAAAGTGTCAAAATCAGAAATGCAGGACAGGCCATGGAGAAATGGGAGCCTTGCTACACTGATGGGCGGGATGTAAATTGCCAACAGCCACTCTGGAGAAGTGTATGGTGAGTCCTGAAACATCTAAAAAACACAGCTTAGAGAGCATAGGGCACTTCCACTCATGGGGGTATAAATGGGGAAAATGAAAAATCAGCAAGACACAAGCACCCCAAAGTTTAGGGCTGCTCTCTTGACAAGGACCTCCACTTCATTCCACCATCAATATCCCAGGAAAGAGAAAAATGGATAAAGAAGTTGTGGTCCTTATGTACAATGGAATATCACTCAGCCATGAAATCAATGTCATAAGGCTAGTAGCAGCATGATGAGTGGATTTAGGTACGACGATTCTAAGTGAAATAAGTCACACAGAAAAGGACACTTCTCATAAGGTATCACTGATAGAGCGAATGTGAAAACCGTTACACTTGAACTGAATTAAAAAACAGAAATGAGTCACACATGCAGAAAACACACTATGGCTGCTTAACGGGAAAGGTGAGGTGGGGTGATACATAATACAAGGGTTTCAAATTAGCTCAGATACCGTTCCATAAACCCAATATGTAATAGACAAGACCTACTCCTTGCTCAGAGAACTGGACTCAACACGCCCTATTCACCGCACAAGAATATATCTGACTAGTAATAATCTTAAAACCTATGTATTGATATCTCTCTGTTAGTGTGTCAAGTGGGTGTAAAGTGGCATAAACACAGCAGTGAAAAGCAGCTAAACCCCATTATAAATATAAATTACTTTGAAAAACCCATGAAACAAAGACAGTGAAAGAGAGCGAAATTCTTACACAATGCGTTCAGGGGCTGTGATGCAACCTGGATTGACCATATCTAGACCCACAGCTGGATGAGACATAAGGGTGGACACTCTTGGGGCTGAGAGGTTTGGTGAGGTTGGGTGAGCAAACGCAGACCCTTTAAAGTAATACTGCGTGGTACCCATCGCATGGGTCCCAAATCTCCAGGTTCAAGGGAATCCTGCTACATTGAAAACATGCGTGAGAAACCCAGACGATGGTACACCATGTGATGGGGAAAGGTTTCTGAAACGCACCTCATTTCTCATCTCCTTGTGCCCGGGTTCGCCATTCCAGCTGCTTTACTAGCAATCTCCCTACTTGGAGCATCAGCACCTTTAACCTCCTGTTCCGTACAGGTTGCAATTTGTCCTGAAGATGAACGGGAAGACGGGGAACCAATGAGAGACTAGCTCTTGGTGTTGGGACAGGCACAGGTCACTCTATTTTCCCATCAGGAAGAAGAATTTACAACAGGTTCAGCCTGCCCCCCGGAACCAGAACAGGGCCTGAAGCCATCATGCGCATTTGAGGCCAGCTCCCAAAAACACGAGTTGTAAAATGGAGGTTCAGGGCAGTGCAATTCACCAACCTGCAGAGTTATAAATGATAACTCTCGTCCACAAATATATTGAGGGAAGGCAAAGAAGAGGACTTGAAATCAAGGCAGAATTGCAGGAAACAGATTTCAGGAGGTAGATTCGAATCGCCTTTAAAGCACATGAAAAGCGGCAAAACGTTGACAATGATGCCCTTGGCCAAAAAGGGCGTATGCGTTTTTTCCTGAATATATTCAGGAAGAAACGCATACGCCCTTTTTGGCCAACCAAGCAAGCTGGAAAGGCAAATCAGCGCTACAAAGAAGACTCGCTACACATCAGTCAAAAGGGCCATGCTGAAAAATGTGCCAAAACCAGAAATGCAGGACAGGCCATGGACAAAGGGGAGCCTTGCTACACTGATGGGCGGGATGTAAATTGCCAACAGCCACTCTGGAGAAGTGTACGGTGTGTCCTGAAACATCTGAAAAACACAGCTTAGAGAGCATAGGGCACTTCCACTCATGGGGGTATAAATTGGGAAAATTAAAAATCAGCAAGACACAAGCACCCCAAAGTTGAGGGCTGCTCTGTTGACAAGGACCTCCACTTCATTCCACCTTCAATATCCCAGGAAACAGAAAAATGGATAAAGAAGTTGTGGTCCTTATGTACAATGGAATATCACTCAGCCATGAAATCAATGTCATAAGGCTAGTAGCAGCATGATGAGTGGATTTAGGTACGACGATTCTAAGTGAAATAAGTCACACAGAAAAGGACACTTCTCATAAGGTATCACTTATAGAGGGAATGTAAAAACCGTTACACTTGAACTGAATTACAAAACAGAACACAGTCAAACATGCAGAAAACACACTATGGCTGCTTAACGGGAAAGGTGAGGTGGGGTGATATATAAAACAAGGGTTTCAAATTAGCTCAGATACCGTTCCATAATCCCAATAAGTAATAGCAAGACCTACTCCTTGCTCAGAGAACTGCACTCAACACGCCGTATTCAACGCACAAGAATATATCTGACTACTAATAATCTTAAAACCTATGTATTGATATCTCTCTGTTAGTGTGTCAAGTGGGTGTAAAGCGGCATAAACACAGCAGTGAAAAGCAGCTAAACCCCATTATAAAAATAAATTACTTTGAAAAACCCATGAAACAAAGACAGTGAAAGAGAGAGAAATTCTTACACAATGCGTTCAGGGGCTGTGATGCAACCTGGATTGACCATATCTAGACCCACAGCTGGATGAGACATAAGGGTGGACACTCTTGGGGCTTAGAGGTTTGGTGAGGTTTAGTGAGTAAACGCAGACCCTTTTAATAATACTACGTGGTACCCATCGCATGGGTCCCAAATCTCCAGGTTCAAGGGCATCTTCCTACATCGAAAACATGCATGAGAAACCCAGAAGATGGTACACCATGTGATGGGGAAAGGTTTCTAAAACGCACCTCATTTCTCATCTCCTTGTGCCCGGGTTCCCCATTCCAGCCGCTTTACTACCAATCTCCCTACTTGGAGCATCAGCACCTTTAACCTCCTGTTCCGTACAGGTTGCAATTTGTCCTGAGGATGAACGGGAAGACGGGGAACCAATGAGAGACTAGCTCTTGGTGTTGGGACAGGCACAGGTCACTCTATTTTCCCATCAGGAAGAAGAATTAACCACAGGCTCATTCTGCCCCCCGGAACCAGAAGAGGGCCTGAAGCCATCCTGCGCATTTGCGGCCAGCTCCCAAAAACCGAGTTGTAAAATGGAGCTTCCGGGCACTGCGATTCACAAACCTGCAGAGTTATAAATGATAACTCTCGTCCACAAATATATTGAGGGAAGGCAAAGAAGAGGATTTGAAATCAAGGCAGAATTGCAGGAAACAGATTACAGGAGGTAGATTCAAATCGCCTTTAAAGCACATGAAAAGCGGCAAAACGTTGACAATGATGCCCTTGGCCAAAAAGGGCGTATGCGTTTTTTCCTGAATATATTCAGGAAAAAGCGCATACGCTCTTTTTGGCCAACCAAGCAACCTGGAAAGGCAAATCAGCGCTACAAAGAAGTCTCGCTTCCCATCGGTCAAAAGGGCCATGCTGAAAAAAGTGTCAAAACCAGAAATGCAGGACAGGCCATGGAGAAATGGGAGCCTTGCTACACTGATGGGCGGGATGTAAATTGCCAACAGCCACTCTGGAGAAGTGTACGGTGAGTCCTGAAACATCTAAAAAACACAGCTTAGAGAGCATAGGGCACTTCCACTCATGGGGGTATAAATTGGGAAAATTAAAAATCAGCAAGACACAAGCACCCCAAAGTTTAGGGCTGCTCTGTTGACAAGGACCTCCACTTCATTCCACCATCAATATCCCAGGAAAGAGAAAAATGGATAAAGAAGTTGTGGTCCTTATGTACAATGGAATATCACTCAGCCATGAAATCAATGTCATAAGGCTAGTAGCAGCATGATGAGTGGATTTAGGTACGACGATTCTAAGTGAAATAAGTCACACAGAAAAGGACACTTCTCATAAGGTATCACTGATAGAGGGAATGTAAAAACCGTTACACTTGAACTGAATTAAAAAACAGAACAGAGTCACAAATGCAGAAAACACACTATGGCTGCTTAACGGGAAAGGTGAGGTGGGGTGATACATAAAACAAGGGTTTCAAATTAGCTCAGATACCGTTCCATAAACCCAATATGTAATAGACAAGACCTACTCCTTGCTCAGAGAACTGGACTCAACACGCCCTATTCACCGCACAAGAATATATCTGACTAGTAATAATCTTAAAACCTATGTATTGATATCTCTCTGTTAGTGTGTCAAGTGGGTGTAAAGCGGCATAAACACAGCAGTGAAAAGCAGCTAAACCCCATTATAAAAATAAATTACTTTGAAAAACCCATGAAACAAAGACAGTGAAAGAGAGCGAAATTCTTACACAATGCGTTCAGGGGCTGTGATGCAACCTGGATTGACCATATCTAGACCCACAGCTGGATGAGACATAAGGGTGGACACTCTTGGGGCTGAGAGGTTTGGTGAGGTTGGGTGAGCAAACGCAGACCCTTTAAAGTAATACTGCGTGGTACCCATCGCATGGGTCCCAAATCTCCAGGTTCAAGGGAATCCTGCTACATTGAAAACATGCATGAGAAACCCAGAAGATGGTACACCATGTGATGGGGAAAGGTTTCTGAAACGCACCTCATTTCTCATCTCCTTGTGCCCGGGTTCGCCATTCCAGCTGCTTTACTAGCAATCTCCCTACTTGGAGCATCAGCACCTTTAACCTCCTGTTCCGTACAGGTTGCAATTTGTCCTGAGGATGAACGGGAAGACGGGGAACCAATGAGAGACTAGCTCTTGGTGTTGGGACAGGCACAGGTCACTCTATTTTCCCATCAGGAAGAAGAATTTACCACAGGCTCAGCCTGCCCCCTGGAACCAGAACAGGGCCTGAAGCCATCATGCGCATTTGAGGCCAGCTCCCAAAAAAGCGAGTTGTAAAATGGAGGTTCAGGGCAGTGCAATTCACCAACCTGCAGAGTTATAAATGATAACTCTCGTCCACAAACATATTGAGGGAAGGCAAAGAAGAGGACTTGAAATCAAGGCAGAATTGCAGGAAACAGATTTCAGGAGGTAGATTCGAATCGCCTTTAAAGCACATGAAAAGCGGCAAAACGTTGACAATGATGCCCTTGGCCAAAAAGGGCGTATGCGTTTTTTCCTGAATATATTCAGCAAAAAGCGCATACGCCCTTGTTGGCCAACCAAGAAACCTGGAAAGGGAAATCAGCGCTACAAAGAAGTCTCGCTTCCCATCGGTCAAAAAGGGCCATGCTGAAAAAAGTGTGAAAACCGAAAATGCCGGACAGGTCATGGAGACATGGGAGCCTTGCTGCACTGATGGGCGGGATGTAAATTGCCAACAGCCATCCTGGAGAAGTGTACGGTGAGGCCTGAAACATCTAAAAAACACAGCTTAGAGAGCATAGGGCACTTCCACTCATTGGGGTATAAATTGGGAAAATGAAAAATCAGCAAGACACAAGCACCCCAAAGTTTAGGGCTGCTCTGTTGACACGGACCTCCACTTCATTCCACCTTCAATATCCCAGGAAAGAGAAAAATGGATAAAGAAGTTGTGGTCCTTATGTACAATGGAATATCACTCAGCCATGAAATCAATGTCATAAGGCTAGTAGCAGCATGATGAGTGGATTTAGGTACGACGATTCTAAGTGAAATAAGTCACACAGTAAAGGACACTTCTCATAAGGTATTACTGATAGAGGGAATGTAAAAACCGTTACACTTGAACTGAATTACAAAACAGAACAGAGTCACACATGCAGAAAACACACTATGGCTGCTTAACGGGAAAGGTGAGGTGGGGTGATACATAAAACAAGGGTTTCAAATTAGCTCAGATACCGTTCCATAAACCCAATATGTAATAGACAAGACGTACTCCTTGCTCAGAGAACTGGACTCAACACGCCCTATTCACCGCACAAGATTATATCTGACTAGTAATAATCTTAAAACCTATGTATTGATATCTCTCTGTTAGTGTGTCAAGTGGGTGTAAAGCAGCATAAACACAGCAGTGAAAAGCAGCTAAACCCCATTATGAAAATAAATTACTTTGAAAAACCCATGAAACAAAGATAGTGAAAGAGAGAGAAATTCTTACACAATGCGTTCAGGGGCTGTGATGCAACCTGGATTGACCATATCTAGACCCACAGCTGGATGAGACATAAGGGTGGACACTCTTGGGGCTTAGAGGTTTGGTGAGGTTTCGTGAGTAAACGCAGACACTTTTAATAATACTACGTGGTACCCATCGCATGGGTCCCAAATCTCCAGGTTCAAGGGCATCTTCCTACATCGAAAACATGCATGAGAAACCCAGAAATTGGTACACCATGTGATGGGGAAAGGTTTCTAAAACGCACCTCATTTCTCATCTCCTTGTGCCCGGGTTCCCCATTCCAGCCGCTTTACTACCAATCTCCCTACTTGGAGCATCAGCACCTTTAACCTTCTGTTCCGTACAGGTTGCAATTTGTCCTGAGGATGAACGGGAAGACGGGGAACCAATGAGAGACTAGCTCTTGGTGTTGGGACAGGCACAGGTCACTCTATTTTCCCATCAGGAAGAAGAATTAACCACAGGCTCATTCTGCCCCCCGGAACCAGAAGAGGGCCTGAAGCCATCCTGTGCATTTGCGGCCAGCTCCCAAAAACCGAGTTGTAAAATGGAGCTTCCGGGCACTGCGATTCACAAACCTGCAGAGTTATAAATGATAACTCTCGTCCACAAATATATTGAGGGAAGGCAAAGAAGAGGATTTGAAATCAAGGCAGAATTGCAGGAAACAGATTACAGGAGGTAGATTCGAATCGCCTTTAAAGCACATGAAAAGCGGCAAAACGTTGACAATGATGCCCTTGGCCAAAAAGAGCGTATGCGTTTTTTCCTGAATATATTCAGGAAAAAGCGCATACGCCCTTTTTAGCCAACCAAGCAACCTGGAAAGGCAAATCAGCGCTACAAAGAAGTCTCGCTTCCCATCGGTCAAAAGGGCCATGCTGAAAAAATTGTCAAAACCAGAAATGCAGGACAGGCCATGGAGAAATGGGAGCCTTGCTACACTGATGGGTGGGATGTAAATTGCCAACAGCCACTCTGGAGAAGTGTACAATGAGTCCTGAAACATCTAAAAAACACAGCTTAGAGAGCATAGGGCACTTCCACTCATGGGGGTATAAATTGGGAAAATTAAAAATCAGCAAGACACAAGCACCCCAAAGTTTAGGGCTGCTCTGTTGACAAGGACCTCCACTTCATTCCACCATCAATATCCCAGGAAAGAGAAAAATGGATAAAGAAGTTGTGGTCCTTATGTACAATGGAATATCACTCAGCCATGAAATCAATGTCATAAGGCTAGTAGCAGCATGATGAGTGGATTTAGGTACAACGATTCTAAGTGAAATAAGTCACACAGAAAAGGACACTTCTCATAAGGTATCACTGATAGAGGGAATGTGAAAACCGTTACACTTGAACTGAATTAAAAAACAGAAATGAGTCACACATGCAGAAAACACACTATGGCTGCTTAACGGGAAAGGTGAGGTGGGGTGATACATAAAACAAGGGTTTCAAATTTGCTCAGATACCGTTCCATAAACCCAATATGTGTAATAGACAAGACCTACTCCTTGCTCAGAGAACTGGACTCAACACGCCCTATTCACCGCACAAGGATATATCTGACTAGTAATAATCTTAAAACCTATGTATTGATATCTCTCTGTTAGTGTGTCAAGTGGGTGTAAAGCGGCATAAACACAGCAGTGAAAAGCAGCTAAACCCCATTATAAAAATAAATTACTTTGAAAAACCCATGAAACAAAGACAGTGAAAGAGAGCGAAATTCTTACACAATGCGTTCAGGGGCTGTGATGCAACCTGGATTGACCATATCTAGACCCACAGCTGGATGAGACATAAGGGTGGACACTCTTGGGGCTGAGAGGTTTGGTGAGGTTGGGTGAGCAAACACAGACCCTTTAAAGTAATACTGCGTGGTACCCATCGCATGGGTCCCAAATCTCCAGGTTCAAGGGAATCCTGGTACATTGAAAACATGCATGAGAAACCCAGAAGATGGTACACCGTGTGATGGGGAAAGGTTTCTGAAATGCACCTCATTTCTCATCTCCTTGTGCCCGGGTTCGCCATTCCAGCTGCTTTACTAGCAATCTCCCTACTTGGAGCATCAGCACCTTTAACCTCCTGTTCCGTACAGGTTGCAATTTGTCCTGAGGATGAACGGGAAGACGGGGAACCAATGAGAGACTAGCTCTTGGTGTTGGGACAGGCACAGGTCACTCTATTTTCCCATCAGGAAGAAGAATTAACCACAGGCTCATTCTGCCCCCCGGAACCAGAAGAGGGCCTGAAGCCATCCTGCGCATTTGCGGCCAGCTCCCAAAAACCGAGTTGTAAAATGGAGCTTCCGGGCACTGCGATTCACAAACCTGCAGAGTTATAAATGATAACTCTCGTCCACAAATATATTGAGGGAAGGCAAAGAAGAGGATTTGAAATCAAGGCAGAATTGCAGGAAACAGATTACAGGAGGTAGATTCAAATTGCCTTTAAAGCACATGAAAAGCGGCAAAACGTTGACAATGATGCCCTTGGCCAAAAAGGGCGTATGCGTTTTTTCCTGAATATATTCAGGAAAAAGCGCATACGCTCTTTTTGGCCAACCAAGCAACCTGGAAAGGCAAATCAGCGCTACAAAGAAGTCTCGCTTCCCATCGGTCAAAAGGGCCATGCTGAAAAAAGTGTCAAAACCAGAAATGCAGGACAGGCCATGGAGAAATGGGAGCCTTGCTACACTGATGGGCGGGATGTAAATTGCCAACAGCCACTCTGGAGAAGTGTACGGTGAGTCCTGAAACATCTAAAAAACACAGCTTAGAGAGCATAGGGCACTTCCACTCATGGGGGTATAAATTGGGAAAATTAAAAATCAGCAAGACACAAGCACCCCAAAGTTTAGGGCTGCTCTGTTGACAAGGACCTCCACTTCATTCCACCATCAATATCCCAGGAAAGAGAAAAATGGATAAAGAAGTTGTGGTCCTTATGTACAATGGAATATCACTCAGCCATGAAATCAATGTCATAAGGCTAGTAGCAGCATGATGAGTGGATTTAGGTACGACGATTCTAAGTGAAATAAGTCACACAGAAAAGGACACTTCTCATAAGGTATCACTGATAGAGGGAATGTAAAAACCGTTACACTTGAACTGAATTAAAAAACAGAACAGAGTCACAAATGCAGAAAACACACTATGGCTGCTTAACGGGAAAGGTGAGGTGGGGTGATACATAAAACAAGGGTTTCAAATTAGCTCAGATACCGTTCCATAAACCCAATATGTAATAGACAAGACCTACTCCTTGCTCAGAGAACTGGACTCAACACGCCCTATTCACCGCACAAGAATATATCTGACTAGTAATAATCTTAAAACCTATGTATTGATATCTCTCTGTTAGTGTGTCAAGTGGGTGTAAAGCGGCATAAACACAGCAGTGAAAAGCAGCTAAACCCCATTATAAAAATAAATTACTTTGAAAAACCCATGAAACAAAGACAGTGAAAGAGAGCGAAATTCTTACACAATGCGTTCAGGGGCTGTGATGCAACCTGGATTGACCATATCTAGACCCACAGCTGGATGAGACATAAGGGTGGACACTCTTGGGGCTGAGAGGTTTGGTGAGGTTGGGTGAGCAAACGCAGACCCTTTAAAGTAATACTGCGTGGTACCCATCGCATGGGTCCCAAATCTCCAGGTTCAAGGGAATCCTGCTACATTGAAAACATGCATGAGAAACCCAGAAGATGGTACACCATGTGATGGGGAAAGGTTTCTGAAACGCACCTCATTTCTCATCTCCTTGTGCCCGGGTTCGCCATTCCAGCTGCTTTACTAGCAATCTCCCTACTTGGAGCATCAGCACCTTTAACCTCCTGTTCCGTACAGGTTGCAATTTGTCCTGAGGATGAACGGGAAGACGGGGAACCAATGAGAGACTAGCTCTTGGTGTTGGGACAGGCACAGGTCACTCTATTTTCCCATCAGGAAGAAGAATTTACCACAGGCTCAGCCTGCCCCCTGGAACCAGAACAGGGCCTGAAGCCATCATGCGCATTTGAGGCCAGCTCCCAAAAACGCGAGTTGTAAAATGGAGGTTCAGGGCAGTGCAATTCACCAACCTGCAGAGTTATAAATGATAACTCTCGTCCACAAACATATTGAGGGAAGGCAAAGAAGAGGACTTGAAATCAAGGCAGAATTGCAGGAAACAGATTTCAGGAGGTAGATTCGAATCGCCTTTAAAGCACATGAAAAGCGGCAAAACGTTGACAATGATGCCCTTGGCCAAAAAGGGCGTATGCGTTTTTTCCTGAATATATTCAGCAAAAAGCGCATACGCCCTTGTTGGCCAACCAAGAAACCTGGAAAGGGAAATCAGCGCTACAAAGAAGTCTCGCTTCCCATCGGTCAAAAAGGGCCATGCTGAAAAAAGTGTGAAAACCGAAAATGCCGGACAGGTCATGGAGACATGGGAGCCTTGCTGCACTGATGGGCGGGATGTAAATTGCCAACAGCCACCCTGGAGAAGTGTACGGTGAGTCCTGAAACATCTAAAAAACACAGCTTAGAGAGCATAGGGCACTTCCACTCATTGGGGTATAAATTGGGAAAATGAAAAATCAGCAAGACACAAGCACCCCAAAGTTTAGGGCTGCTCTGTTGACAAGGACCTCCACTTCATTCCACCTTCAATATCCCAGGAAAGAGAAAAATGGATAAAGAAGTTGTGGTCCTTATGTACAATGGAATATCACTCAGCCATGAAATCAATGTCATAAGGCTAGTAGCAGCATGATGAGTGGATTTAGGTACGACGATTCTAAGTGAAATAAGTCACACAGTATAGGACACTTCTCATAAGGTATTACTGATAGAGGGAATGTAAAAACCGTTACACTTGAACTGAATTACAAAACAGAAGAGAGTCACACATGCAGAAAACACACTATGGCTGCTTAACGGGAAAGGTGAGGTGGGGTGATACATAAAACAAGGGTTTCAAATTAGCTCAGATACCGTTCCATAAACCCAATATGTAATAGACAAGACGTACTCCTTGCTCAGAGAACTGGACTCAACACGCCCTATTCACCGCACAAGATTATATCTGACTAGTAATAATCTTAAAACCTATGTATTGATATCTCTCTGTTAGTGTGTCAAGTGGGTGTAAAGCAGCATAAACACAGCAGTGAAAAGCAGCTAAACCCCATTATGAAAATAAATTACTTTGAAAAACCCATGAAACAAAGATAGTGAAAGAGAGAGAAATTCTTACACAATGCGTTCAGGGGCTGTGATGCAACCTGGATTGACCATATCTAGACCCACAGCTGGATGAGACATAAGGGTGGACACTCTTGGGGCTTAGAGGTTTGGTGAGGTTTCGTGAGTAAACGCAGACACTTTTAATAATACTACGTGGTACCCATCGCATGGGTCCCAAATCTCCAGGTTCAAGGGCATCTTCCTACATCGAAAACATGCATGAGAAACCCAGAAATTGGTACACCATGTGATGGGGAAAGGTTTCTAAAACGCACCTCATTTCTCATCTCCTTGTGCCCGGGTTCCCCATTCCAGCCGCTTTACTACCAATCTCCCTACTTGGAGCATCAGCACCTTTAACCTTCTGTTCCGTACAGGTTGCAATTTGTCCTGAGGATGAACGGGAAGACGGGGAACCAATGAGAGACTAGCTCTTGGTGTTGGGACAGGCACAGGTCACTCTATTTTCCCATCAGGAAGAAGAATTAACCACAGGCTCATTCTGCCCCCCGGAACCAGAAGAGGGCCTGAAGCCATCCTGTGCATTTGCGGCCAGCTCCCAAAAACCGAGTTGTAAAATGGAGCTTCCGGGCACTGCGATTCACAAACCTGCAGAGTTATAAATGATAACTCTCGTCCACAAATATATTGAGGGAAGGCAAAGAAGAGGATTTGAAATCAAGGCAGAATTGCAGGAAACAGATTACAGGAGGTAGATTCGAATCGCCTTTAAAGCACATGAAAAGCGGCAAAACGTTGACAATGATGCCCTTGGCCAAAAAGAGCGTATGCGTTTTTTCCTGAATATATTCAGGAAAGAGCGCATACGCCCTTTTTAGCCAACCAAGCAACCTGGAAAGGCAAATCAGCGCTACAAAGAAGTCTCGCTTCCCATCGGTCAAAAGGGCCATGCTGAAAAAATTGTCAAAACCAGAAATGCAGGACAGGCCATGGAGAAATGGGAGCCTTGCTACACTGATGGGTGGGATGTAAATTGCCAACAGCCACTCTGGAGAAGTGTACAGTGAGTCCTGAAACATCTAAAAAACACAGCTTAGAGAGCATAGGGCACTTCCACTCATGGGGGTATAAATTGGGAAAATTAAAAATCAGCAAGACACAAGCACCCCAAAGTTTAGGGCTGCTCTGTTGACAAGGACCTCCACTTCATTCCACCATCAATATCCCAGGAAAGAGAAAAATGGATAAAGAAGTTGTGGTCCTTATGTACAATGGAATATCACTCAGCCATGAAATCAATGTCATAAGGCTAGTAGCAGCATGATGAGTGGATTTAGGTACGACGATTCTAAGTGAAATAAGTCACACAGAAAAGGACACTTCTCATAAGGTATCACTGATAGAGGGAATGTGAAAACCGTTACACTTGAACTGAATTAAAAAACAGAAATGAGTCACACATGCAGAAAACACACTATGGCTGCTTAACGGGAAAGGTGAGGTGGGGTGATACATAAAACAAGGGTTTCAAATTTGCTCAGATACCGTTCCATAAACCCAATATGTGTAATAGACAAGACCTACTCCTTGCTCAGAGAACTGGACTCAACACGCCCTATTCACCGCACAAGGATATATCTGACTAGTAATAATCTTAAAACCTATGTATTGATATCTCTCTGTTAGTGTGTCAAGTGGGTGTAAAGCGGCATAAACACAGCAGTGAAAAGCAGCTAAACCCCATTATAAAAATAAATTACTTTGAAAAACCCATGAAACAAAGACAGTGAAAGAGAGCGAAATTCTTACACAATGCGTTCAGGGGCTGTGATGCAACCTGGATTGACCATATCTAGACCCACAGCTGGATGAGACATAAGGGTGGACACTCTTGGGGCTGAGAGGTTTGGTGAGGTTGGGTGAGCAAACACAGACCCTTTAAAGTAATACTGCGTGGTACCCATCGCATGGGTCCCAAATCTCCAGGTTCAAGGGAATCCTGGTACATTGAAAACATGCATGAGAAACCCAGAAGATGGTACACCGTGTGATGGGGAAAGGTTTCTGAAACGCACCTCATTTCTCATCTCCTTGTGCCCGGGTTCGCCATTCCAGCTGCTTTACTAGCAATCTCCCTACTTGGAGCATCAGCACCTTTAACCTCCTGTTCCGTACAGGTTGCAATTTGTCCTGAGGATGAACGGGAAGACGGGGAACCAATGAGAGACTAGCTCTTGGTGTTGGGACAGGCACAGGTCACTCTATTTTCCCATCAGGAAGAAGAATTAACCACAGGCTCATTCTGCCCCCCGGAACCAGAAGAGGGCCTGAAGCCATCCTGCGCATTTGCGGCCAGCTCCCAAAAACCGAGTTGTAAAATGGAGCTTCCGGGCACTGCGATTCACAAACCTGCAGAGTTATAAATGATAACTCTCGTCCACAAATATATTGAGGGAAGGCAAAGAAGAGGATTTGAAATCAAGGCAGAATTGCAGGAAACAGATTACAGGAGGTAGATTCGAATCGCCTTTAAAGCACATGAAAAGCGGCAAAACGTTGACAATGATGCCCTTGGCCAAAAAGAGCGTATGCGTTTTTTCCTGAATATATTCAGGAAAAAGCGCATACGCCCTTTTTAGCCAACCAAGCAACCTGGAAAGGCAAATCAGCGCTACAAAGAAGTCTCGCTTCCCATCGGTCAAAAGGGCCATGCTGAAAAAATTGTCAAAACCAGAAATGCAGGACAGGCCATGGAGAAATGGGAGCCTTGCTACACTGATGGGTGGGATGTAAATTGCCAACAGCCACTCTGGAGAAGTGTACAGTGAGTCCTGAAACATCTAAAAAACACAGCTTAGAGAGCATAGGGCACTTCCACTCATGGGGGTATAAATTGGGAAAATTAAAAATCAGCAAGACACAAGCACCCCAAAGTTTAGGGCTGCTCTGTTGACAAGGACCTCCACTTCATTCCACCATCAATATCCCAGGAAAGAGAAAAATGGATAAAGAAGTTGTGGTCCTTATGTACAATGGAATATCACTCAGCCATGAAATCAATGTCATAAGGCTAGTAGCAGCATGATGAGTGGATTTAGGTACAACGATTCTAAGTGAAATAAGTCACACAGAAAAGGACACTTCTCATAAGGTATCACTGATAGAGGGAATGTGAAAACCGTTACACTTGAACTGAATTAAAAAACAGAAATGAGTCACACATGCAGAAAACACACTATGGCTGCTTAACGGGAAAGGTGAGGTGGGGTGATACATAAAACAAGGGTTTCAAATTTGCTCAGATACCGTTCCATAAACCCAATATGTGTAATAGACAAGACCTACTCCTTGCTCAGAGAACTGGACTCAACACGCCCTATTCACCGCACAAGGATATATCTGACTAGTAATAATCTTAAAACCTATGTATTGATATCTCTCTGTTAGTGTGTCAAGTGGGTGTAAAGCGGCATAAACACAGCAGTGAAAAGCAGCTAAACCCCATTATAAAAATAAATTACTTTGAAAAACCCATGAAACAAAGACAGTGAAAGAGAGCGAAATTCTTACACAATGCGTTCAGGGGCTGTGATGCAACCTGGATTGACCATATCTAGACCCACAGCTGGATGAGACATAAGGGTGGACACTCTTGGGGCTGAGAGGTTTGGTGAGGTTGGGTGAGCAAACACAGACCCTTTAAAGTAATACTGCGTGGTACCCATCGCATGGGTCCCAAATCTCCAGGTTCAAGGGAATCCTGGTACATTGAAAACATGCATGAGAAACCCAGAAGATGGTACACCGTGTGATGGGGAAAGGTTTCTGAAATGCACCTCATTTCTCATCTCCTTGTGCCCGGGTTCGCCATTCCAGCTGCTTTACTAGCAATCTCCCTACTTGGAGCATCAGCACCTTTAACCTCCTGTTCCGTACAGGTTGCAATTTGTCCTGAGGATGAACGGGAAGACGGGGAACCAATGAGAGACTAGCTCTTGGTGTTGGGACAGGCACAGGTCACTCTATTTTCCCATCAGGAAGAAGAATTAACCACAGGCTCATTCTGCCCCCCGGAACCAGAAGAGGGCCTGAAGCCATCCTGCGCATTTGCGGCCAGCTCCCAAAAACCGAGTTGTAAAATGGAGCTTCCGGGCACTGCGATTCACAAACCTGCAGAGTTATAAATGATAACTCTCGTCCACAAATATATTGAGGGAAGGCAAAGAAGAGGATTTGAAATCAAGGCAGAATTGCAGGAAACAGATTACAGGAGGTAGATTCGAATCGCCTTTAAAGCACATGAAAAGCGGCAAAACGTTGACAATGATGCCCTTGGCCAAAAAGAGCGTATGCGTTTTTTCCTGAATATATTCAGGAAAAAGCGCATACGCCCTTTTTAGCCAACCAAGCAACCTGGAAAGGCAAATCAGCGCTACAAAGAAGTCTCGCTTCCCATCGGTCAAAAGGGCCATGCTGAAAAAATTGTCAAAACCAGAAATGCAGGACAGGCCATGGAGAAATGGGAGCCTTGCTACACTGATGGGTGGGATGTAAATTGCCAACAGCCACTCTGGAGAAGTGTACAGTGAGTCCTGAAACATCTAAAAAACACAGCTTAGAGAGCATAGGGCACTTCCACTCATGGGGGTATAAATTGGGAAAATTAAAAATCAGCAAGACACAAGCACCCCAAAGTTTAGGGCTGCTCTGTTGACAAGGACCTCCACTTCATTCCACCATCAATATCCCAGGAAAGAGAAAAATGGATAAAGAAGTTGTGGTCCTTATGTACAATGGAATATCACTCAGCCATGAAATCAATGTCATAAGGCTAGTAGCAGCATGATGAGTGGATTTAGGTACAACGATTCTAAGTGAAATAAGTCACACAGAAAAGGACACTTCTCATAAGGTATCACTGATAGAGGGAATGTGAAAACCGTTACACTTGAACTGAATTAAAAAACAGAAATGAGTCACACATGCAGAAAACACACTATGGCTGCTTAACGGGAAAGGTGAGGTGGGGTGATACATAAAACAAGGGTTTCAAATTTGCTCAGATACCGTTCCATAAACCCAATATGTGTAATAGACAAGACCTACTCCTTGCTCAGAGAACTGGACTCAACACGCCCTATTCACCGCACAAGGATATATCTGACTAGTAATAATCTTAAAACCTATGTATTGATATCTCTCTGTTAGTGTGTCAAGTGGGTGTAAAGCGGCATAAACACAGCAGTGAAAAGCAGCTAAACCCCATTATAAAAATAAATTACTTTGAAAAACCCATGAAACAAAGACAGTGAAAGAGAGCGAAATTCTTACACAATGCGTTCAGGGGCTGTGATGCAACCTGGATTGACCATATCTAGACCCACAGCTGGATGAGACATAAGGGTGGACACTCTTGGGGCTGAGAGGTTTGGTGAGGTTGGGTGAGCAAACACAGACCCTTTAAAGTAATACTGCGTGGTACCCATCGCATGGGTCCCAAATCTCCAGGTTCAAGGGAATCCTGGTACATTGAAAACATGCATGAGAAACCCAGAAGATGGTACACCGTGTGATGGGGAAAGGTTTCTGAAATGCACCTCATTTCTCATCTCCTTGTGCCCGGGTTCGCCATTCCAGCTGCTTTACTAGCAATCTCCCTACTTGGAGCATCAGCACCTTTAACCTCCTGTTCCGTACAGGTTGCAATTTGTCCTGAGGATGAACGGGAAGACGGGGAACCAATGAGAGACTAGCTCTTGGTGTTGGGACAGGCACAGGTCACTCTATTTTCCCATCAGGAAGAAGAATTAACCACAGGCTCATTCTGCCCCCCGGAACCAGAAGAGGGCCTGAAGCCATCCTGCGCATTTGCGGCCAGCTCCCAAAAACCGAGTTGTAAAATGGAGCTTCCGGGCACTGCGATTCACAAACCTGCAGAGTTATAAATGATAACTCTCGTCCACAAATATATTGAGGGAAGGCAAAGAAGAGGATTTGAAATCAAGGCAGAATTGCAGGAAACAGATTACAGGAGGTAGATTCAAATTGCCTTTAAAGCACATGAAAAGCGGCAAAACGTTGACAATGATGCCCTTGGCCAAAAAGGGCGTATGCGTTTTTTCCTGAATATATTCAGGAAAAAGCGCATACGCTCTTTTTGGCCAACCAAGCAACCTGGAAAGGCAAATCAGCGCTAAAAAGAAGTCTCGCTTCCCATCGGTCAAAAGGGCCATGCTGAAAAAAGTGTCAAAACCAGAAATGCAGGACAGGCCATGGAGAAATGGGAGCCTTGCTACACTGATGGGCGGGATGTAAATTGCCAACAGCCACTCTGGAGAAGTGTACGGTGAGTCCTGAAACATCTAAAAAACACAGCTTAGAGAGCATAGGGCACTTCCACTCATGGGGGTATAAATTGGGAAAATTAAAAATCAGCAAGACACAAGCACCCCAAAGTTTAGGGCTGCTCTGTTGACAAGGACCTCCACTTCATTCCACCATCAATATCCCAGGAAAGAGAAAAATGGATAAAGAAGTTGTGGTCCTTATGTACAATGGAATATCACTCAGCCATGAAATCAATGTCATAAGGCTAGTAGCAGCATGATGAGTGGATTTAGGTACGACGATTCTAAGTGAAATAAGTCACACAGAAAAGGACACTTCTCATAAGGTATCACTGATAGAGGGAATGTAAAAACCGTTACACTTGAACTGAATTAAAAAACAGAACAGAGTCACAAATGCAGAAAACACACTATGGCTGCTTAACGGGAAAGGTGAGGTGGGGTGATACATAAAACAAGGGTTTCAAATTAGCTCAGATACCGTTCCATAAACCCAATATGTAATAGACAAGACCTACTCCTTGCTCAGAGAACTGGACTCAACACGCCCTATTCACCGCACAAGAATATATCTGACTAGTAATAATCTTAAAACCTATGTATTGATATCTCTCTGTTAGTGTGTCAAGTGGGTGTAAAGCGGCATAAACACAGCAGTGAAAAGCAGCTAAACCCCATTATAAAAATAAATTACTTTGAAAAACCCATGAAACAAAGACAGTGAAAGAGAGCGAAATTCTTACACAATGCGTTCAGGGGCTGTGATGCAACCTGGATTGACCATATCTAGACCCACAGCTGGATGAGACATAAGGGTGGACACTCTTGGGGCTGAGAGGTTTGGTGAGGTTGGGTGAGCAAACGCAGACCCTTTAAAGTAATACTGCGTGGTACCCATCGCATGGGTCCCAAATCTCCAGGTTCAAGGGAATCCTGCTACATTGAAAACATGCATGAGAAACCCAGAAGATGGTACACCATGTGATGGGGAAAGGTTTCTGAAACGCACCTCATTTCTCATCTCCTTGTGCCCGGGTTCGCCATTCCAGCTGCTTTACTAGCAATCTCCCTACTTGGAGCATCAGCACCTTTAACCTCCTGTTCCGTACAGGTTGCAATTTGTCCTGAGGATGAACGGGAAGACGGGGAACCAATGAGAGACTAGCTCTTGGTGTTGGGACAGGCACAGGTCACTCTATTTTCCCATCAGGAAGAAGAATTTACCACAGGCTCAGCCTGCCCCCTGGAACCAGAACAGGGCCTGAAGCCATCATGCGCATTTGAGGCCAGCTCCCAAAAACGCGAGTTGTAAAATGGAGGTTCAGGGCAGTGCAATTCACCAACCTGCAGAGTTATAAATGATAACTCTCGTCCACAAACATATTGAGGGAAGGCAAAGAAGAGGACTTGAAATCAAGGCAGAATTGCAGGAAACAGATTTCAGGAGGTAGATTCGAATCGCCTTTAAAGCACATGAAAAGCGGCAAAACGTTGACAATGATGCCCTTGGCCAAAAAGGGCGTATGCGTTTTTTCCTGAATATATTCAGCAAAAAGCGCATACGCCCTTGTTGGCCAACCAAGAAACCTGGAAAGGGAAATCAGCGCTACAAAGAAGTCTCGCTTCCCATCGGTCAAAAAGGGCCATGCTGAAAAAAGTGTGAAAACCGAAAATGCCGGACAGGTCATGGAGACATGGGAGCCTTGCTGCACTGATGGGCGGGATGTAAATTGCCAACAGCCACCCTGGAGAAGTGTACGGTGAGTCCTGAAACATCTAAAAAACACAGCTTAGAGAGCATAGGGCACTTCCACTCATTGGGGTATAAATTGGGAAAATGAAAAATCAGCAAGACACAAGCACCCCAAAGTTTAGGGCTGCTCTGTTGACAAGGACCTCCACTTCATTCCACCTTCAATATCCCAGGAAAGAGAAAAATGGATAAAGAAGTTGTGGTCCTTATGTACAATGGAATATCACTCAGCCATGAAATCAATGTCATAAGGCTAGTAGCAGCATGATGAGTGGATTTAGGTACGACGATTCTAAGTGAAATAAGTCACACAGTATAGGACACTTCTCATAAGGTATTACTGATAGAGGGAATGTAAAAACCGTTACACTTGAACTGAATTACAAAACAGAAGAGAGTCACACATGCAGAAAACACACTATGGCTGCTTAACGGGAAAGGTGAGGTGGGGTGATACATAAAACAAGGGTTTCAAATTAGCTCAGATACCGTTCCATAAACCCAATATGTAATAGACAAGACGTACTCCTTGCTCAGAGAACTGGACTCAACACGCCCTATTCACCGCACAAGATTATATCTGACTAGTAATAATCTTAAAACCTATGTATTGATATCTCTCTGTTAGTGTGTCAAGTGGGTGTAAAGCAGCATAAACACAGCAGTGAAAAGCAGCTAAACCCCATTATGAAAATAAATTACTTTGAAAAACCCATGAAACAAAGATAGTGAAAGAGAGAGAAATTCTTACACAATGCGTTCAGGGGCTGTGATGCAACCTGGATTGACCATATCTAGACCCACAGCTGGATGAGACATAAGGGTGGACACTCTTGGGGCTTAGAGGTTTGGTGAGGTTTCGTGAGTAAACGCAGACACTTTTAATAATACTACGTGGTACCCATCGCATGGGTCCCAAATCTCCAGGTTCAAGGGCATCTTCCTACATCGAAAACATGCATGAGAAACCCAGAAATTGGTACACCATGTGATGGGGAAAGGTTTCTAAAACGCACCTCATTTCTCATCTCCTTGTGCCCGGGTTCCCCATTCCAGCCGCTTTACTACCAATCTCCCTACTTGGAGCATCAGCACCTTTAACCTTCTGTTCCGTACAGGTTGCAATTTGTCCTGAGGATGAACGGGAAGACGGGGAACCAATGAGAGACTAGCTCTTGGTGTTGGGACAGGCACAGGTCACTCTATTTTCCCATCAGGAAGAAGAATTAACCACAGGCTCATTCTGCCCCCCGGAACCAGAAGAGGGCCTGAAGCCATCCTGTGCATTTGCGGCCAGCTCCCAAAAACCGAGTTGTAAAATGGAGCTTCCGGGCACTGCGATTCACAAACCTGCAGAGTTATAAATGATAACTCTCGTCCACAAATATATTGAGGGAAGGCAAAGAAGAGGATTTGAAATCAAGGCAGAATTGCAGGAAACAGATTACAGGAGGTAGATTCGAATCGCCTTTAAAGCACATGAAAAGCGGCAAAACGTTGACAATGATGCCCTTGGCCAAAAAGAGCGTATGCGTTTTTTCCTGAATATATTCAGGAAAGAGCGCATACGCCCTTTTTAGCCAACCAAGCAACCTGGAAAGGCAAATCAGCGCTACAAAGAAGTCTCGCTTCCCATCGGTCAAAAGGGCCATGCTGAAAAAATTGTCAAAACCAGAAATGCAGGACAGGCCATGGAGAAATGGGAGCCTTGCTACACTGATGGGTGGGATGTAAATTGCCAACAGCCACTCTGGAGAAGTGTACAGTGAGTCCTGAAACATCTAAAAAACACAGCTTAGAGAGCATAGGGCACTTCCACTCATGGGGGTATAAATTGGGAAAATTAAAAATCAGCAAGACACAAGCACCCCAAAGTTTAGGGCTGCTCTGTTGACAAGGACCTCCACTTCATTCCACCATCAATATCCCAGGAAAGAGAAAAATGGATAAAGAAGTTGTGGTCCTTATGTACAATGGAATATCACTCAGCCATGAAATCAATGTCATAAGGCTAGTAGCAGCATGATGAGTGGATTTAGGTACGACGATTCTAAGTGAAATAAGTCACACAGAAAAGGACACTTCTCATAAGGTATCACTGATAGAGGGAATGTGAAAACCGTTACACTTGAACTGAATTAAAAAACAGAAATGAGTCACACATGCAGAAAACACACTATGGCTGCTTAACGGGAAAGGTGAGGTGGGGTGATACATAAAACAAGGGTTTCAAATTTGCTCAGATACCGTTCCATAAACCCAATATGTGTAATAGACAAGACCTACTCCTTGCTCAGAGAACTGGACTCAACACGCCCTATTCACCGCACAAGGATATATCTGACTAGTAATAATCTTAAAACCTATGTATTGATATCTCTCTGTTAGTGTGTCAAGTGGGTGTAAAGCGGCATAAACACAGCAGTGAAAAGCAGCTAAACCCCATTATAAAAATAAATTACTTTGAAAAACCCATGAAACAAAGACAGTGAAAGAGAGCGAAATTCTTACACAATGCGTTCAGGGGCTGTGATGCAACCTGGATTGACCATATCTAGACCCACAGCTGGATGAGACATAAGGGTGGACACTCTTGGGGCTGAGAGGTTTGGTGAGGTTGGGTGAGCAAACACAGACCCTTTAAAGTAATACTGCGTGGTACCCATCGCATGGGTCCCAAATCTCCAGGTTCAAGGGAATCCTGGTACATTGAAAACATGCATGAGAAACCCAGAAGATGGTACACCGTGTGATGGGGAAAGGTTTCTGAAACGCACCTCATTTCTCATCTCCTTGTGCCCGGGTTCGCCATTCCAGCTGCTTTACTAGCAATCTCCCTACTTGGAGCATCAGCACCTTTAACCTCCTGTTCCGTACAGGTTGCAATTTGTCCTGAGGATGAACGGGAAGACGGGGAACCAATGAGAGACTAGCTCTTGGTGTTGGGACAGGCACAGGTCACTCTATTTTCCCATCAGGAAGAAGAATTTACCACAGGCTCAGCCTGCCCCCTGGAACCAGAACAGGGCCTGAAGCCATCATGCGCATTTGAGGCCAGCTCCCAAAAACGCGAGTTGTAAAATGGAGGTTCAGGGCAGTGCAATTCACCAACCTGCAGAGTTATAAATGATAACTCTCGTCCACAAACATATTGAGGGAAGGCAAAGAAGAGGACTTGAAATCAAGGCAGAATTGCAGGAAACAGATTTCAGGAGGTAGATTCGAATCGCCTTTAAAGCACATGAAAAGCGGCAAAAGGTTGACAATGATGCCCTTGGCCAAAAAGGGCGTATGCGTTTTTTCCTGAATATATTCAGGAAGAAACGCATACGCCCTTTTTGGCCAACCAAGCAAGCTGGAAAGGCAAATCAGCGCTACAAAGAAGACTCGCTACACATCAGTCAAAAGGGCCATGCTGAAAAATGTGCCAAAACCAGAAATGCAGGACAGGCCATGGACAAAGGGGAGCCTTGCTGCACTGATGGGCGGGATGTAAATTGCCAACAGCCACACTTGGGAAGTGTACGGTGTGTCCTGAAACATCTAAAAAACACAGCTTAGAGAGCCTAGGGCACTTCCACTCATGGGGGTATAAATTGGGAAAATGAAAAATCAGCAAGACACAAGCACCCCAAAGTTTAGGGCTGCTCTGTTGACAAGGACCTCCACTTCATTCCACCTTCAATATCCCAGGAAAGAGAAAAATGGGTAAAGAATTTGTGGTCCTTATGTACAATGGAATATCACTCAGCCATGAAATCAATGTCATAAGGCTAGTAGCAGCATGATGAGTGGATTTAGGTACGACGATTCTAAGTGAAATAAGTCACACAGAAAAGGACACTTCTCATAAGGTATCACTTATAGAGGGAATGTAAAAACCGTTACACTTGAACTGAATTACAAAACAGAACAGAGTCACACATGCAGAAAACACACTATGGCTGCTTAACAGGAAAGGTGAGGTGGGGTGATACATAAAAGAAGGGTTTCAAATTAGCTCAGATACCATTCCATAAACCCAATATGTAATAGACAAGACCTACTCCTTGCTCAGAGAACTGGACTCAACACGCCCTATTCAACACACAAGAATATATCTGACTAATAATAATCGTAAAACCTATGTATTGATATCTCTCTGTTAGTGTGTCAAGTGGGTATAAAGCGGCATAAACACAGCAGTGAAAAGCAGCTAAACCCCATTATGAAAATAAATTACTTTGAAAAACCCAAGAAACAAAGACAGTGAAAGAGAGCGAAATTCTTACACAATGCGTTCAGGGGCTGTGATGCAACCTCGATTGACCATATCTAGACCCACAGCTGGATGAGACATAAGGGTGGACACTCTTGGGGCTGAGAGGTTTTGTGAGGTTGGGTGAGTAAACGCAGACCGTTTAAAGTAATACTGCGTGGTACCCATCGCATGGGTCCCAAATCTCCAGCTTCAAGGGCATCTTCCTACATCGAAAACATGCATGAGAAACCCAGAAGATGGTACACCGTGTGATGGGGAAAGGTTTATAAAACTCACCTCATTTCTCATCCCCTTGTGCCTGGGTTCACCATTCCAGCCGCCTTACTAGCAATCTCCCTACTTGGAGAATCAGCACCTTTAACCTCCTGTTCCGTACAGGTTGCAATTTGTCCTGAGGATGAACGGGAAGATGGGGAACCAATGAGAGACTAGCTCTTGGTGTTGGGACAGGCACAGGTCACTCTATCTTCCCATCAGGAAGAATAATTTACCACAGGCTCAGCCTGCCCCCTGGAACCAGAACAGGGCCTGAAGCCATCCGGCGCTTTTGCGGCCAGCTCTCAAAAACGCGAGTTGTAAAATGGAGGTTCAGGGCACTGCAATTCACAAACCTGCAGAGTTATAAATGATAACTCTCGTCCACAAATATATTGAGGGAAGGCAAAGAAGAGGACTTGAAATCAAGGCAGAATTGCAGGAAACAGATTTCAGGAGGTAGATTCGAATCGCCGTTAAAGCACATGAAAAGCGGCAAAACGTTGACAATGATGCCCTTGGCCAAAAAGGGCGTATGCGTTTTTTCCTGAATATATTCAGCAAAAAGCGCATACGCCCTTGTTGGCCAACCAAGAAACCTGGAAAGGGAAATCAGCGCTACAAAGAAGTCTCGCTTCCCATCGGTCAAAAGGGCCATGCTGAAAAAAGTGTGAAAACCGAAAATGCAGGACAGGTCATGGAGACATGGGAGCCTTGCTGCACTGATGGGCGGGATGTAAATTGCCAACAGCCACTCTGGAGAAGTGTACGGTGAGTCCTGAAACATCTAAAAAACACAGCTTAGAGAGCATAGGGCACTTCCACTCATTGGGGTATAAATTGGGAAAATGAAAAATCAGCAAGACACAAGCACCCCAAAGTTTAGGGCTGCTCTGTTGACAAGGACCTCCACTTCATTCCACCTTCAATATCCCAGGAAAGAGAAAAATGGATAAAGAAGTTGTGGTCCTTATGTACAATGGAATATCACTCAGCCATGAAATCAATGTCATAAGGCTAGTAGCAGCATGATGAGTGGATTTAGGTACGACGATTCTAAGTGAAATAAGTCACACAGTAAAGGACACTTCTCATAAGGTATTACTGATAGAGGGAATGTAAAAACCGTTACACTTGAACTGAATTACAAAACAGAACAGAGTCACACATGCAGAAAACACACTATGGCTGCTTAACGGGAAAGGTGAGGTGGGGTGATACATAAAACAAGGGTTTCAAATTAGCTCAGATACCGTTCCATAAACCCAATATGTAATAGACGAGACGTACTCCTTGCTCAGAGAACTGGACTCAACACGCCCTATTCACCACACAAGATTATATCTGACTAGTAATAATCTTAAAACCTATGTATTGATATCTCTCTGTTAGTGTGTCAAGTGGGTGTAAAGCAGCATAAACACAGCAGTGAAAAGCAGCTAAACCCCATTATGAAAATAAATTACTTTGAAAAACCCATGAAACAAAGATAGTGAAAGAGAGAGAAATTCTTACACAATGCGTTCAGGGGCTGTGATGCAACCTGGATTGACCATATCTAGACCCACAGCTGGATGAGACATAAGGGTGGACACTCTTGGGGCTTAGAGGTTTGGTGAGGTTTCGTGAGTAAACGCAGACACTTTTAATAATACTACGTGGTACCCATCGCATGGGTCCCAAATCTCCAGGTTCAAGGGCATCTTCCTACATCGAACACATGCATGAGAAACCCAGAAGTTGGTACACCATGTGATGGGGAAAGGTTTCTAAAACGCACCTCATTTCTCATCTCCTTGTGCCCGGGTTCCCCATTCCAGCCGCTTTACTACCAATCTCCCTACTTGGAGCATCAGCACCTTTAACCTTCTGTTCCGTACAGGTTGCAATTTGTCCTGAGGATGAACGGGAAGACGGGGAACCAATGAGAGACTAGCTCTTGGTGTTGGGACAGGCACAGGTCACTCTATTTTCCCATCAGGAAGAAGAATTAACCACAGGCTCATTCTGCCCCCCGGAACCAGAAGAGGGCCTGAAGCCATCCTGTGCATTTGCGGCCAGCTCCCAAAAACCGAGTTGTAAAATGGAGCTTCCGGGCACTGCGATTCACAAACCTGCAGAGTTATAAATGATAACTCTCGTCCACAAATATATTGAGGGAAGGCAAAGAAGAGGATTTGAAATCAAGGCAGAATTGCAGGAAACAGATTACAGGAGGTAGATTCGAATCGCCTCTAAAGCACATGAAAAGCGGCAAAACGTTGACAATGATGCCCTTGGCCAAAAAGAGCGTATGCGTTTTTTCCTGAATATATTCAGGAAAAAGCGCATACGCCCTTTTTAGACAACCAAGCAACCTGGAAAGGCAAATCAGCGCTACAAAGAAGTCTCGCTTCCCATCGGTCAAAAGGGCCATGCTGAAAAAATTGTCAAAACCAGAAATGCAGGACAGGCCATGGAGAAATGGGAGCCTTGCTACACTGATGGGCGGGATGTAAATTGCCAACAGCCACTCTGGAGAAGTGTACGGTGAGTCCTGAAACATCTAAAAAACACAGCTTAGAGAGCATAGGGCACTACCACTCATGGGGGTATAAATTGGGAAAATGAAAAATCAGCAAGACACAAGCACCCCAAAGTTTAGGGCTGCTCTGTTGACAAGGACCTCCACTTCATTCCACCATCAATATCCCAGGAAAGAGAAAAATGGATAAAGAAGTTGTGGTCCTTATGTACAATGGAATATCACTCAGCCATGAAATCAATGTCATAAGGCTAGTAGCAGCATGATGAGTGGATTTAGGTACGACGATTCTAAGTGAAATAAGTCACACAGAAAAGGACACTTCTCATAAGGTATCACTGATAGAGGGAATGTGAAAACCGTTACACTTGAACTGAATTAAAAAACAGAAATGAGTCACACATGCAGAAAACACACTATGGCTGCTTAACGGGAAAGGTGAGGTGGGGTGATACATAAAACAAGGGTTTCAAATTTGCTCAGATACCGTTCCATAAACCCAATATGTGTAATAGACAAGACCTACTCCTTGCTCAGAGAACTGGACTCAACACGCCCTATTCAACACACAAGAATATATCTGACTAGTAATAATCTTAAAACCTATGTATTTATATCTCTCAGTTAGTGTGTCAAGTGGGTGTAAAGCGGCATAAACACAGCAGTGAAAAGCAGCTAAACCCCATTATGAAAATAAATTACTTTGAAAAACTCAAGAAACAAAGACAGTGAAAGAGAGCGAAATTCTTACACAATGCGTTCAGGGGCTGTGATGCAACCTGGATTGACCATATCTAGACTCACAGCTGGATGAGACATAAGGGTGGACACTCTTGGGGCTGAGAGGTTTTGTGAGGTTGGGTGAGTAAATGCAGACCCTTTAAAGTAATACTGCCTGGTACCCATCGCATGGGTCCCAAATCTCCAGCTTCAAGGGCATCTTCCTACATCGAAAACATGCATGAGAAACCCAGAAGATGGTACACAGTGTGATGGGGAATGGTTTATAAAACTCACCTCATTTCTCATCCCCTTGTGCCTGGGTTCACCATTCCAGCCACCTTACTAGCAATCTCCCTACTTGGAGAATCAGCACCTTTAACCTCCTGTTCCGTACAGGTTGCAATTTGTCCTGAGGATGAACGGGAAGACGGGGAACCAATGAGAGACTAGCTCTTGGTGTTGGGACAGGCACAGGTCACTCTATATTCCCATCAGGAAGAATAATTTACCACAGGCTCAGCCTGCCCCCTGGAACCAGAACAGGGCCTGAAGCCATCCGGCGCTTTTGCGGCCAGCTCTCAAAAACGCGAGTTGTAAAATGGAGGTTCAGGGCACTGCAATTCACAAACCTGCAGAGTTATAAATGATAACTCTCGTCCACAAATATATTGAGGGAAGGCAAAGAAGAGGACTTGAAATCAAGGCAGAATTGCAGGAAACAGATTTCAGGAGGTAGATTCGAATCGCCGTTAAAGCACATGAAAAGCGGCAAAACGTTGAGAATGATGCCCTTGGCCAAAAAGGGCGTATGCGTTTTTTCCTGAATATATTCAGCAAAAAGCGCATACGCCCTTGTTGGCCAACCAAGAAACCTGGAAAGGGAAATCAGCGCTACAAAGAAGTCTCGCTTCCCATCGGTCAAAAGGGCCATGCTGAAAAAAGTTTGAAAACCGAAAATGCAGGACAGGTCATGGAGACATGGGAGCCTTGCTACACTGATGGGCGGGATGTAAATTGCCAACAGCCACTCTGGAGAAGTGTACGGTGAGTCCTGAAACATCTAAAAAACACAGCTTAGAGAGCATAGGGCACTTCCACTCATTGGGGTATAAATTGGGAAAATGAAAAATCAGCAAGACACAAGCACCCCAAAGTTTAGGGCTGCTCTGTTGACAAGGACCTCCACTTCATTCCACCTTCAATATCCCAGGAAAGAGAAAAATGGATAAAGAAGTTGTGGTCCTTATGTACAATGGAATATCACTCAGCCATGAAATCAATGTCATAAGGCTAGTAGCAGCATGATGAGTGGATTTAGGTACGACGATTCTAAGTGAAATAAGTCACACAGTAAAGGACACTTCTCATAAGGTATTACTGATAGAGGGAATGTAAAAACCGTTACACTTGAACTGAATTACAAAACAGAACAGAGTCACACATGCAGAAAACACACTATGGCTGCTTAACGGGAAAGGTGAGGTGGGGTGATACATAAAACAAGGGTTTCAAATTAGCTCAGATACCGTTCCATAAACCCAATATGTAATAGACAAGACGTACTCCTTGCTCAGAGAACTGGACTCAACACGCCCTATTCACCGCACAAGATTATATCTGACTAGTAATAATCTTAAAACCTATGTATTGATATCTCTCTGTTAGTGTGTCAAGTGGGTGTAAAGCAGCATAAACACAGCAGTGAAAAGCAGCTAAACCCCATTATGAAAATAAATTACTTTGAAAAACCCATGAAACAAAGATAGTGAAAGAGGGAGAAATTCTTACACAATGCGTTCAGGGGCTGTGATGCAACCTGGATTGACCATATCTAGACCCACAGCTGGATGAGACATAAGGGTGGACACTCTTGGGGCTTAGAGGTTGGGTGAGGTTTCGTGAGTAAACGCAGACCCTTTTAATAATACTACGTGGTACCCATCGCATGGGTCCCAAATCTCCAGGTTCAAGGGCATCTTCCTACACCGAAAACATGCATGAGAAACCCAGAAGTTGGTACACCATGTGATGGGGAAAGGTTTCTAAAACGCACCTCATTTCTCATCTCCTTGTGCCCGGGTTCCCCATTCCAGCCGCTTTACTACCAATCTCCCTACTTGGAGCATCAGCACCTTTAACCTTCTGTTCCGTACAGGTTGCAATTTGTCCTGAGGATGAACGGGAAGACGGGGAACCAATGAGAGACTAGCTCTTGGTGTTGGGACAGGCACAGGTCACTCTATTTTCCCATCAGGAAGAAGAATTAACCACAGGCTCATTCTGCCCCCCGGAACCAGAAGACGGCCTGAAGCCATCCTGCGCATTTGCGGCCAGCTCCCAAAAACCGAGTTGTAAAATGGAGCTTCCGGGCACTGCGATTCACAAACCTGCAGAGTTATAAATGATAACTCTCGTCCACAAATATATTGAGGGAAGGCAAAGAAGAGGATTTGAAATCAAGGCAGAATTGCAGGAAACAGATTACAGGAGGTAGATTCGAATCGCCTTTAAAGCACATGAAAAGCGGCAAAACGTTGACAATGATGCCCTTGGCCAAAAAGAGCGTATGCGTTTTTTCCTGAATATATTCAGGAAAAAGCGCATACGCCCTTTTTGGCCAACCAAGCAACCTGGAAAGGCAAATCAGCGCTACAAAGAAGTCTCGCTTCCCATCGGTCAAAAGGGCCATGCTGAAAAAAGTGTCAAAACCAGAAATGCAGGACAGGCCATGGAGAAATGGGAGCCTTGCTACACTGATGGGCGGGATGTAAATTGCCAACAGCCACTCTGGAGAAGTGTACGGTGAGTCCTGAAACATCTAAAAAACACAGCTTAGAGAGCATAGGGCACTTCCACTCATGGGGGTATAAATTGGGAAAATTAAAAATCAGCAAGACACAAGCACCCCAAAGTTTAGGGCTGCTCTGTTGAAAAGGACCTCCACTTCATTCCACCATCAATATCCCAGGAAAGAGAAAAATGGATAAAGAAGTTGTGGTCCTTATGTACAATGGAATATCACTCAGCCATGAAATCAATGTCATAATGTTAGTAGCAGCATGATGAGTGGATTTAGGTACGACGATTCTAAGTGAAATAAGTCACACAGAAAAGGACACTTCTCATAAGGTATCACTGATAGAGGGAATGTAAAAACCGTTACACTTGAACTGAATTACAAAACAGAACAGAGTCACACATGCAGAAAACACACTATGGCTGCTTAACGGGAAAGGTGAGGTGGGGTGATGCATAAAACAAAGGTTTCAAATTAGCTCAGATACCGTTCCATAAACTCAATATGTAATAGAAAAGACCTACTCCTTGCTCAGAGAACTAGACTGAACATGCCCTATTAACCGCACAAGAATATATCTGACTAGGAATAATCTTAAAACCTATGTATTGATATCTCTCTGTTAGTGTGTCAAGGGGGTGTAAAGCGGCATAAACACAGCAGTGAAAAGCAGCTAAACCCCATTTTAAAAATAAATTACTTTGAAAAACCCATGAAACAAAGACAGTGAAAGAGAGAGAAATTCTTACACAATGCGTTCAGGGGCTGTGATGCAACTTGGATTGACCATATCTAGACCCACAGCTGGATGAGACATAAGGGTGGACACTCTTGGGGCTGAGAGGTTTGGTGAGGTTGGGTGAGCAAACGCAGACCCTTTAAAGTAATACTGCGTGGTACCCGTCCCATGGGTCCCAAATCTCCAGGTTCAAGGGCATCTTCCTACATCGAGAACATGCATGAGAAACCCAGAAGATGGTACACGGTGTCATGGGGAAAGGTTTCTAAAACGAACCTCATTTCTCATCTTCTTGTGCCCGGGTTCGCCATTCCAGCCACTTTACTAGCAATCCCACTACTTGGAGCATCAGCACCTTTAACCTCCTGTTCCGTACAGGTTGCAATTTGTCCTGAGGATGAACGGGAAGACGGGGAACCAATGAGAGACTAGCTCTTGGTGTGGACACAGGCACAGGTCACTCTATTTTCCCATCAGGAAGAAGAATAAACCACAGGTTCAGCCTGCCCCCCGGAAGCAGATGAGGGCGTGAAACCATCATGCACTTTTGCGTCCAGCTCTCAAAAAAGCGAGTTGTAAAATCGAGCTTCAGGGCACTGCAATTCACAAACCTGCAGAGTTATAAATGATAACTCTCGTCCACAAATATATTGAGGGAAGGCAAAGAAGAGGATTTGAAATCAAGGCAGAATTGCACGAAACAGATTTCAGGAGGTAGATACGAATCGCCTTTAAAGCACATGAAAAGCGGCAAAACGTTGACAATGATGCCCTTGGCCAAAAAGGGCGTATGCGTTTTCTCCTGAATATATTCAGGAAAAAACGCATACGCCCCTTTTGGCCAACCAAGCAACCTGGAAAGGCAAATCAGCGCTACAAAGAAGAGTCGCTACCCATCGGTCAAATGGGCCATGCTGAAAAACGTGTCAAAACCAGAAATGCAGGACAGGCCATGGAGAAATGGGAGCCTTGCTACACTGATGGGCAGGATGTAAATTGCCAACAGCCACTCTGGAGAAGTGTACGGTGTGTCCTGAAACACCTAAAAAACACAGCTTAGAGAGCATAGGGCACTTCCACTCATGGGGGTATAAATTGGGAAAATGAAAAATCAGCAAGACACAAGCACCCCAAAGTTTAGGGCTGCTCTGTTGACAAGGACCTCCACTTCATTCCACCTTAAATATCCCAGGAAAGAGAAAAATGGATAAAGAAGTTGTGGTCCTTATGTACAATGAAATATCACTCAGCCATGAAATCAATGTCATAAGGCTAGTAGCAGCATGATGAGTGGATTTAGGTACGACGATTCTAAGTGAAATAAGTCACACAGAAAAGGACACTTCTCATAAGTTATCACTGATAGAGGGAATGTAAAAACCGTTACACTTGAACTGAATTACAAAACAGAACAGAGTCACACATGCAGAAAACAGACTATGGCTGCTTAACGGGAAAGGTGAGGTGGGGTGATACATAAAACAAGGGTATCAAATTAGCTCAGATACCGTTCCATAAACCCAATATGTAATAGACAAGACCTACTCCTTGCTCAGAGAACTGGACTCAACACGCCCTATTCACCGCACAAGAATATATCTGACTAGTAATAATCTTAAAACCTATGTATTGATATCTCTCTGTTAGTGTGTCAAGTGGGTGTAAAGCGGCATAAACACAGCAGTGAAAAGCAGCTAAACCCCATTATTAAAATAAATTACTTTGAAAAACCCATGAAACAAACACAGTGAAAGAGAGAGAAATTCTTACACAATGCGTTCAGGGGCTGTGATGCAACCTGGATTGACCATATCTAGACGCACAGCTGGATCAGACATAAGGGTGGACACTCTTGGGGCTGAGAGGTTTGGTGAGGTAGGGTGAGGAAACGCAGACCCTTTAAAGTAATACTGCGTGGTACCCGTCCCATGGGTCCCAAATCTCCAGGTTCAAGGGCATCTTCCTACATCGAAAACATGCATGAGAAACCCAGAAGATGGTACACCGTGGGATGGGGAAAGGTTTCTAAAACGCACCTCATTTCTCATCTCCTTGTGCCTGGGTTCGCCATTCCAGATGCTTTACTAGCAATCTCCCTACTTGGAGCATCAGCACCTTTAACCTCCTGTTCCGTACAGGTTGCAATTTGTCCTGAGGATGAACGGGAAGACGGGGAACCAATGAGAGACTAGCTCTTGGTTTTGGGACAGGCACAGGTCACTCTATGTTACAATCAGGAAGAAGAATTAACCACAGGCTCAGCCTGCCCCCCGGAAGCAGAAGAGGGCGTGAAACCATCATGCACTTTTGCGGCCAGCTCTCAAAAAAGCGAGTTGTAAAATGGAGCTTCAGGTCACTGCAATTCACAAACCTTCAGAGTTATAAATGATAACTCTCGTCCACAAATATTTTGAGGGAAGGCAAAGAAGGGGATTTGAAATCAAGGCAGAATTGCAGGAAACAGATTTCAGGAGGTAGATTCGAATCGCCTTTAAAGCACATGAAAAGCGGCAAAACGTTGACAATGATGTCCTTGGCCAAAAATGGCGTATGCGTTTTCTCCTGAATATATTCAGGAAAAAAGGCATACGCCCTTTTTGGCCAACCAAGCAACCTGGAAAGGCAAATCAGCCCTCCAAAGAAGACTCGCTACCCATCGGTCAAAAGGGCCATGCTGAAAAACGTGTCAAAACCAGAAATGCAGGACAGGCCATGGAGAAATGGGAGCCTTGCTACACTGATGGGCAGGATGTAAATTGCCAACAGCCACTCTGGGGAAGTGTACGGTGTGTCCTGAAACACCTAAAAAACACAGCTTAGAGAGCATAGGGCACTTCCACTCATGGGGGTATAAATTGGGAAAATGAAAAATCAGCAAGACACAAGCACCCCAAAGTTTAGGGCTGCTCTGTTGACAAGGACCTCCACTTCATTCCACCTTCAATATCCCAGGAAAGAGAAAAATGGATACAGAAGTTGTGGTCCTTATGTACAATGAAATATCACTCAGCCATGAAATCAATGTCATAAGGCTAGTAGCAGCATGATGAGTGGATTTAGGTACGACGATTCTAAGTGAAACAAGTCACACAGAAAAGGACACTTCTCATAAGGTATCACTTATAGAGGGAATGTAAAAACCGTTACACTTGAACTGAATTACAAAACAGAACAGAGTCACACATGCAGAAAACACACTATGGCTGCTTAACGGGAAAGGTGAGGTGGGGTGATGCATAAAACAAGGGTTTCAAATTAGCTCAGATACCGTTCCATAAACCCAATATGTAATAGACAAGACCTACTCCTTGCTCAGAGAACTGGACTCAACACGCCCTATTCACCGCACAAGAATATATCTGACTAGTAATAATCTTAAAACCTATGTTTTAATATCTCTCTGTTAGTGTGTCAAGTGGGTGTAAAGCGGCATAAACACAGCAGTGAAAAGCAGCTAACCCCCATTATAAAAATAAATTACTTTGAAAAACCCATGAAACAAACACAGTGAAAGAGAGAGAAATTCTTACACAATGCGTTCAGGGGCTGTGATGCAACCTGGATTGACCATATCTAGACGCACAGCTGGATGAGACATAAGGGTGGACACTCTTGGGGCTGAAAGGTTTGGTGAGGTAGGGTGAGGAAACGCAGACCCTTTAAAGTAATACTGCGTGGTACCCGTCCCATGGGTCCCAAATCTCCAGGTTCAAGGGCATCTTCCTCCATCAAAAACATGCATGAGAAACCCAGAATATGGTACACGGTGTGATGGGGAAAGGTTTCTAAAACGCACCTCATTTCTCATCTCCTTGTGCCTGGGTTCGCCATTCCAGATGCTTTACTAGCAATCTCCCTACTTGGAGGATCAGCACCTTTAACCTCCTGTTCCATACAGGTTGCAATTTGTCCTGAGGATGAACGGGAAGACGGGGAACCAATGAGAGACTAGCTCTTGGTTTTGGGACAGGCACAGGTCACTCTATTTTACAATCAGGAAGAAGAATTAACCACAGGCTCAGCCTGCCCCCCGGAACCAGAACAGGGCCTGAAGCCATCCTGTGCTTTTGCGGCCAGTGCTCAAAAAAGCGAGTTGTAAAATGGAGCTTCAGGGCACTGCAATTCACAAACCTGCAGAGTTATAAATGATAACTCTCGTCCACAAATATATTGAGGGAAGGCAAAGAAGAGGATTTGAAATCAAGGCAGAATTGCAGGAAACAGATTTCAGGAGGTAGATTCGAATCGCCTTTAAAGCACATGAAAAGCGGCAAAACGTTGACAATGATGCCCTTGGCCAAAAAGGGCGTATGCGTTTTCTCCTGAATATATTCAGGAAAAAACGCATACGCCCTTTTTGGCCAACCAAGCAACCTGGAAAGGCAAATCAGCGCTCCAAAGAAGTCTCGCTACCCATCGGTCAAAAGGGCCATGCTGAAAAAAGTGTCAAAACCAGAAATGCAGGACAGGCCATGGAGAAATGGGAGCCTTGCTACACTGATGGGCAGGATGTATATTCCCAACAGCCACTCTGGAGAAGGGTACGGTGTGTCCTGAAACATCTGAAAAACACAGCTTAGAGAGCATAGGGCACTTCCACTCATGGGGGTATAAATTGGGAAAATGAAAAATCAGCAAGACACAAGCACCCCAAAGTTTAGGGCTGCTCTGTTGACAAGGACCTCCACTTCATTCCACCTTCAATATCCCAGGAAAGAGAAAAATGGATAAAGAAGTTGTGGTCCTTATGTACAATGAAATATCACTCAGCCATGAAATCAATATCATAAGGCTAGTAGCAGCATGATGAGTGGATTTAGGTACGACGATTCTAAGTGAAATAAGTCACACAGAAAAGGACACTTCTCATAAGGTATCACTGATAGAGGGAATGTAAAAACCGTTACACTTGAACTGAATTACAAAACAGAACAGAGTCACACATGCAGAAAACACACTATGGCTGCTTAACGGGAAAGGTGAGGTGGGGTGATACATAAAACAAGGGTATCAAATTAGCTCAGATACCGTTCCATAAACCCAATATGTAATAGACAAGACCTACTCCTTGCTCAGAGAACTGGACTCAACACGCCCTATTCACCGCACAAGAATATATCTGACTAGTAATAATCTTAAAACCTATGTATTGATATCTCTCTGTTAGTGTGTCAAGTGGGTGTAAAGCGGCATAAACACAGCAGTGAAAAGCAGCTAAACCCCATTATTAAAATAAATTACTTTGAAAAACCCATGAAACAAACACAGTGAAAGAGAGAGAAATTCTTACACAATGCGTTCAGGGGCTGTGATGCAACCTGGATTGACCATATCTAGACGCACAGCTGGATGAGACATAAGGGTGGACACTCTTGGGGCTGAGAGGTTTGGTGAGGTAGGGTGAGGAAACGCAGACCCTTTAAAGTAATACTGCGTGGTACCCGTCCCATGGGTCCCAAATCTCCAGGTTCAAGGGCATCTTCCTACATCGAAAACATGCATGAGAAACCCAGAAGATGGTACACCGTGGGATGGGGAAAGGTTTCTAAAACGCACCTCATTTCTCATCTCCTTGTGCCTGGGTTCGCCATTCCAGATGCTTTACTAGCAATCTCCCTACTTGGAGCATCAGGACCTTTAACCTCCTGTTCCGTACAGGTTGCAATTTGTCCTGAGGATGAACGGGAAGACGGGGAACCAATGAGAGACTAGCTCTTGGTTTTGGGACAGGCACAGGTCACTCTATTTTCCCATCAGGAAGAAGAATTAACCACAGGCTCAGCCTGCCCCCCGGAAGCAGAAGAGGGCGTGAAACCATCATGCACTTTTGCGGCCAGCTCTCAAAAAAGCGAGTTGTAAAATGCAGCTTCAGGTCACTGCAATTCACAAACCTTCAGAGTTATAAATGATAACTCTCGTCCACAAATATTTTGAGGGAAGGCAAAGAAGGGGATTTGAAATCAAGGCAGAATTGCAGGAAACAGATTTCAGGAGGTAGATTCGAATCGCCTTTAAAGCACATGAAAAGCGGCAAAACGTTGACAATGATGCCCTTGGCCAAAAAGGGCGTATGCGTTTTCTCCTGAATATATTCAAGAAAAAACGCATACGCCCTTTTTGGCCAACCAAGCAACCTGGAAAGGCAAATCAGCGCTACAAAGAAGACTCGCTACCCATCGGTCAAAAGGGCCATGCTGAAAAAAGTGTCAAAACCAGAAATGCAGGACAGGCCATGGAGAAATGGGAGCCTTGCTACACTGATGGGCAGGATGTAAATTGCCAACAGCCACTCTGGGGAAGTGTACGGTGTGTCCTGAAACACCTAAAAAACACAGCTTAGAGAGCATAGGGCACTTCCACTCATGGGGGTATAAATTGGGAAAATGAAAAATCAGCAAGACACAAGCACCCCAAAGTTTAGGGCTGCTCTGTTGACAAGGACCTCCACTTCATTCCACCTTCAATATCCCAGGAAAGAGAAAAATGGATAAAGAAGTTGTGGTCCTTATGTACAATGAAATATCACTCAGCCGTGAAATCAATGTCATAAGGCTAGTAGCAGCATGATGAGTGGATTTAGGTACGACGATTCTAAGTGAAATAAGTCACACAAAAAAGGACAATTCTCATAAGGTATCACTTATAGAGGGAATGTAAAAACCGTTACACTTGAACTGAATTACAAAACAGAACAGAGTCACACATGCAGAAAACACACTATGGCTGCTTAACGGGAAAGGTGAGGTGGGGTGATGCATAAAACAAGGGTTTCAAATTAGCTCAGATACCGTTCCATAAACCCAATATGTAATAGAAAATACCTACTCCTTGCTCAGAGAACTGGACTCAACACGCCCTATTCACCGCACAAGAATATATCTGACTAGTAATAAGCTTAAAACCTATGTATTGATATCTCTCTGTTAGTGTGTCAAGTGGGTGTAAAGCGGCATAAACACAGCAGTGAAAAGCAGCTAAACCCCATTATAAAAATAAATTACTTTGAAAAACCCATGAAACAAACACAGTGAAACAGAGAGAAATTCTTACACAATGCGTTCAGGGGCTGTGATGCAACCTGGATTGACCATATCTAGACGCACAGCTGGATGAGACATAAGGGTGGACACTCTTGGGGCTGAGAGGTTTGGTGAGGTAGGGTGAGGAAACGCAGACCCTTTAAAGTAATACTGCGTGGTACCCGTCCCATGGGTCCCAAATCTCCAGGTTCAAGGGCATCTTCCTACTTCGAAAACATGCATGAGAAACCCAGAAGATGGTACACCGTGTGATGGGGAAAGGTTTCTAAAATGAACCTCATTTCTCATCTCCTTGTGCCTGGGTTCGCCATTCCAGCTGCTTTACTAGCAATCTCCCTACTTGGAGCATCAGCACCTTTAACCTCCTGTTCCGTACAGGTTGCAATTTGTCCTGAGGATGAACGGGAAGACGGGGAACCAATGAGAGACTAGCTCTTGGTTTTGGGACAGGCACAGGTCACTCTATTTTCCCATCAGGAAGAAGAATTAACCACAGGCTCAGCCTGCCCTCCGGAACAAGAACAGGGCCTGAAGCCATTCGGCGCTTTTGCGGCCAGCTCTCAAAAACGCGAGTTGTAAAATGGAGATTCAGGGCACTGCAATTCACAAACCTGCAGAGTTATAAATGATAACTCTCGTCCACAAATATATTGAGGGAAGGCAAAGAAGAGGATTTGAAATCAAGGCAGAATTGCAGGAAACAGATTTCAGGAGGTAGATTCGAATCGCCTTTAAAGCACATGAAAAGCGGCAAAACGTTGACAATGATGCCCTTGGCCAAAAAGGGCGTATGCGTTTTCTCCTGAATATATTCAGGAGAAAACGCATACGCCCTTTTTGGCCAACCAAGCAACCTGGAAAGGCAAATCAGCGCTACAAAGAAGAGTCGCTACCCATCGGTCAAAAGGGCCATGCTGAAAAAAGTGTCAAAACCAGAAATGCAGGACAGGCCATGGAGAAATGGGAGCCTTGCTACACTGATGGGCGGGATGTAAATTGCCAACAGCCACTCTGGAGAAGTGTACGGTGAGTCCTGAAACATCTAAAAAACACAGCTTAGAGAGCATAGGGCACTTCCACTCATGGGGGTATAAATTGGGAAAATTAAAAATCAGCAAGACACAAGCACCCCAAAGTTGAGGGCTGCTCTGTTGACAAGGACCTCCACTTCATTCCACCTTAAATATCCCAGGAAAGAGAAAAATGGATAAAGAAGTTGTGGTCCTTATGTACAATGAAATATCACTCAGCCATGAAATCAATGTCATAAGGCTAGTAGCAGCATGATGAGTGGATTTAGGTACGACGATTCTAAGTGAAATAAGTCACACAGAAAAGGACACTTCTCATAAGGTATCACTGATAGAGGGAATGTAAAAACCGTTACACTTGAACTGAATTACAAAACAGAACAGAGTCACACATGCAGAAAACACACTATGGCTGCTTAACGGGAAAGGTGAGGTGGGGTGATACATAAAACAAGGGTATCAAATTAGCTCAGATACCGTTCCATAAACCCAATATGTAATAGACAAGACCTACTCCTTGCTCAGAGAACTGGACTCAACACGCCCTATTCACCGCACAAGAATATATCTGACTAGTAATAATCTTAAAACCTATGTATTGATATCTCTCTGTTAGTGTGTCAAGTGGGTGTAAAGCGGCATAAACACAGCAGTGAAAAGCAGCTAAACCCCATTATTAAAATAAATTACTTTGAAAAACCCATGAAACAAACACAGTGAAAGAGAGAGAAATTCTTACACAATGCGTTCAGGGGCTGTGATGCAACCTGGATTGACCATATCTAGACGCACAGCTGGATGAGACATAAGGGTGGACACTCTTGGGGCTGAGAGGTTTGGTGAGGTAGGGTGAGGAAACGCAGACCCTTTAAAGTAATACTGCGTGGTACCCGTCCCATGGGTCCCAAATCTCCAGGTTCAAGGGCATCTTCCTACATCGAAAACATGCATGAGAAACCCAGAAGATGGTACACCGTGGGATGGGGAAAGGTTTCTAAAACGCACCTCATTTCTCATCTCCTTGTGCCTGGGTTCGCCATTACAGATGCTTTACTAGCAATCTCCCTACTTGGAGCATCAGCACCTTTAACCTCCTGTTCCGTACAGGTTGCAATTTGTCCTGAGGATGAACGGGAAGACGGGGAACCAATGAGAGACTAGCTCTTGGTTTTGGGACAGGCACAGGTCACTCTATTTTCCCATCAGGAAGAAGAATTAACCACAGGCTCAGCCTGCCCCCCGGAAGCAGAAGAGGGCGTGAAACCATCCTGCGCTTTTGAGGCCAGTGCTCAAAAAAGCGAGTTGTAAAATGGAGCTTCAGGTCACTGCAATTCACAAACCTTCAGAGTTATAAATGATAACTCTCGTCCACAAATATTTTGAGGGAAGGCAAAGAAGGGGATTTGAAATCAAGGCAGAATTGCAGGAAACAGATTTCAGGAGGTAGATTCGAATCGCCTTTAAAGCACATGAAAAGCGGCAAAACGTTGACAATGATGCCCTTGGCCAAAAAGGGCGTATGCGTTTTCTCCTGAATATATTCAGGAAAAAACGCATACGCCCTTTTTGGCCAACCAAGCAACCTGGAAAGGCAAATCAGCGCTCCAAAGAAGACTCGCTACCCATCGGTCAAAAGGGCCATGCTGAAAAACGTGTCAAAACCAGAAATGCAGGACAGGCCATGGAGAAATGGGAGCCTTGCTACACTGATGGGCAGGATGTAAATTGCCAACAGCCACTCTGGGGAAGTGTACGCTGTGTCCTGAAACACCTAAAAAACACAGCTTAGAGAGCATAGGGCACTTCCACTCATGGGGGTATAAATTGGGAAAATGAAAAATCAGCAAGACACAAGCACCCCAAAGTTTAGGTCTGCTCTGTTGACAAGGACCTCCACTTCATTCCACCTTCAATATCCCAGGAAAGAGAAAAATGGATAAAGAAGTTGTGGTCCTTATGTACAATGAAATATCACTCAGCCATGAAATCAATGTCATAAGGCTAGTAGCAGAATGATGAGTGGATTTAGGTACGACGATTCTAAGTGAAATAAGTCACACAGAAAAGGACACTTCTCATAAGGTATCACTTATAGAGGGAATGTAAAAACCGTTACACTTGAACTGAATTACAAAACAGAACAGAGTCACACATGCAGAAAACACACTATGGCTGCTTAACGGGAAAGGTGAGGTGGGGTGATGCATAAAACAAGGGTTTCAAATTAGCTCAGATACCGTTCCATAAAACCAATATGTGATAGACAAGACCTACTCCTTGCTCAGAGAACTGGACTCAACACGCCCTATTCACCGCACAAGAATATATCTGACTAGTAATAAGCTTAAAACCTATGTATTGATATCTCTCTGTTAGTGGGTCAAGTGGGTGTAAAGCGGCATAAACACAGCAGTGAAAAGCAGCTAAACCCCATTATAAAAATAAATTACTTTGAAAAACCCATGAAAGAAAGACAGTGAAAGAGAGAGAAATTCTTACACAATGCGTTCAGGGGCTGTGATGCAACCTGGATTGACCATATCTAGACGCACAGCTGGATCAGACATAAGGGTGGACACTCTTGGGGCTGAGAGGTTTGGTGAGGTAGGGTGAGGAAACGCAGACCCTTTAAAGTAATACTGCGTGGTACCCGACCCATGGGTCCCAAATCTCCAGGTTCAAGGGCATCTTCCTACATCGAAAACATGCATGAGAAACCCAGAAGATGGTACACCGCGGGATGGGGAAAGGTTTCTAAAACGAACCTCATTTCTCATCTCCTTGTGCCTGGGTTCGCCATTCCAGATGCTTTACTAGCAATCTCCCTACTTGGAGCATCAGCACCTTTAACCTCCTGTTCCGTACAGGTTGCAATTTGTCCTGAGGATGAACGGGAAGACGGGGAACCAATGAGAGACTAGCTCTTGGTTTTGGGGCAGGCACAGGTCACTCTATTTTCCCATCAGGAAGAAGAATTAACCACAGGCTCAGCCTGCCCTCCGGAAGAAGAACACGGCCTGAAGCCATTTGGCACTTTTGCGGCCAGCTCTCAAAAACGCGAGTTGTAAAATGGAGATTCAGGGCACTGCAATTCACAAACCTGCAGAGTTATAAATGATAACTCTCGTCCACAAATATATTGAGGGAAGGCAAAGAAGAGGATTTGAAATCAAGGCAGAATTGCAGGAAACAGATTTCAGGAGGTAGATTCGAATCGCCTTTAAAGCACATGAAAAGCGGTAAAAGGTTGACAATGATGCCCTTGGCCAAAAAGGGCGTATGCGTTTTCTCCTGAATATATTCAGGAAAAAACGCATACGCCCTTTTTGGCCAACCAAGCAACCTGGAAAGGCAAATCAGCGCTACAAAGAAGAGTCGCTACCCATCGGTCAAAAGGGCCATGCTGAAAAAAGTGTCAAAACCAGAAATGCAGGACAGGCCATGGAGAAATGGGAGCCTTGCTACACTGATGGGCGGGATGTAAATTGCCAACAGCCACTCTGGAGAAGTGTACGGTGTGTCCTGAAACATCTGAAAAACACAGCTTAGAGAGCATAGGGCACTTCCACTCATGGGGGTATAAATAGGGAAAATGAAAAATCAGCAAGACACAAGCACCCCAAAGTTGAGGGCTGCTCTGTTGACAAGGACCTCCACTTCATTCCACCTTAAATATCCCAGGAAAGAGAAAAATGGATAAAGAAGTTGTGGTCCTTATGTACAATGAAATATCACTCAGCCATGAAATCAATGTCATAAGGCTAGTAGCAGCATGATGAGTGGATTTAGGTATGACGATTCTAAGTGAAATAAGTCACACAGAAAAGGAAACTTCTCATAAGGTATCACTTATAGAGGGAATGTAAAAACCGTTACACTTGAACTGAATTACAAAACAGAACAGAGTCACACATGCAGAAAACACACTATGGCTGCTTAACGGGAAAGGTGAGGTGGGGTGATGCATAAAACAAAGGTTTCAAATTAGCTCAGATACCGTTCCATAAACCCAATATGTAATAGACAATACCTACTCCTTGCTCAGAGAACTGGACTCAACACGCCCTATTCACCACACAAGAATATATCTGACTAGTAATAATCTTAAAACCTATGTATTGATATCTCTTTGTTAGTGTGTCAAGTGGGTGTAAAGCGGCATAAACACAGCAGTGAAAAGCAGCTAAACCCCATTATAAAAATAAATTACTTTGAAAAACCCATGAAACAAAGACAGTGAAAGAGAGAGAAATTCTTACACAATGCGATCAGGGGCTGTGATGCAACCTGGATTGACCATATCTAGACGCACAGCTGGATGAGACATAAGGGTGGACACTCTTGGGGCTGAGAGGTTTGGTGAGGTAGGGTGAGGAAACGCAGACCCTTTAAAGTAATACTGCGTGGTACCCGTCCCATGGGTCCCAAATCTCCAGGTTCAAGGGCATCTTCCTACATCGAAAACATGCATGAGAAACCCAGAAGATGGTACACCGTGTGATGGGGAAAGGTTTCTAAAATGCACCTCATTTCTCATCTCCTTGTGCCTGGGTTCGCCATTCCAGATGCTTTACGAGCAATCTCCCTACTTGGAGCATCAGCACCTTTAACCTCCTGTTCCGTACAGGTTGCAATTTGTCCTGAGGATGAACGGGAAGACGGGGAACCAATGAGAGACTAGCTCTTGGTTTTGGGACAGGCACAGGTCACTCTATTTTACAATCAGGAAGAAGAATTAACCACAGGCTCAGCCTGCCCCCCGGAACCAGAACAGGGCCTGAAGCCATCCTGCGCTTTTGCGGCCAGTGCTCAAAAAAGCGAGTTGTAAAATGGAGCTTCAGGGCACTGCAATTCACAAACCTGCAGAGTTATAAATGATAACTCTCGTCCACATATATATTGAGGGAAGGCAAAGAAGAGGATTTGAAATCAAGGCAGAATTGCAGGAAACAGATTTCAGGAGGTAGATTCGAATCGCCTTTAAAGCACATGAAAAGCGGCAAAACGTTGACAATGATGCCCTTGGCCAAAAAGGGCGTATGCGTTTTTTCCTGAATATATTCAGGAAAAAAGGCATACGCCCTTTTTGGCCAACCAAGCAACCTGGAAAGGCAAATCAGTGCTACAAAGAAGACTCGCTACCCATCGGTCAAAAGGGCCATGCTGAAAAAAGTGTCAAAACCAGAAATGCAGGACAGGCCATGGAGAAATGGGAGCCTTGCTACACTGATGGGCGGGATGTAAATTGCCAACAGACACTCTGGAGAAGTCTACGGTGAGTCCTGAAACATCTAAAAAACACAGCTTAGAGAGCATAGGGCACTTCCACTCATGGGGGTATAAATTGGGAAAATTAAAAATCAGCAAGACACAAGCACCCCAAAGTTGAGGGCTGCTCTGTTGACAAGGACCTCCCCTTCATTCCTACTTAAATATCCCAAGGAAGAGAAAAATGGATAAAGAAGTTGTGGTCCTTATGTACAATGGAATATCACTCAGCCATGAAATCAATGTCATAAGGCTAGTAGCAGCATGATGAATGGATTTAGGTACGACGATTCTAAGTGAAATAAGTCACACAGAAAAGGACACTTCTCATAAGGTATCACTTATAGAGGGAATGTAAAAACCGTTACACTTGAACTGAATTACAAAACAGAACAGAGTCACACATGCAGAAAACAGACTATGGCTGCTTAACGGGAAAGGTGAGGTGGGGTGATACATAAAACAAGGGTTTCAAATTAGCTCAGATACCGTTCCATAAACGCAATATGTTATAGAAAAGACCTACTCCTTGCTCAGAGAACTGGACTGAACATGCCCTATTCACCGCACAAGAATATATCTGACTAGTAATAATCTTAAAACCTATGTATTGATATCTCTCTGTTAGTGTGTCAAGTGGGTGTAAAGCGGCATAAACACAGCAGTGAAAAGCAGCTAAACCCCATTTTAAAAATAAATTACTTTGAAAAACCCATGAAACAAAGACAGTGAAAGAGAGAGAAATTCTTACACAATGCGTTCAGGGGCTGTGATGCAACCTGGATTGACCATATCTAGACCCACAGCTGGATGAGACATAAGGGTGGACACTCTTGGGGCTGAGAGGTTTGGTGAGGTTGGGTGAGCAAACGCAGACCCTTTAAAGTAATACTGCGTGGTACCCGTCCCATGGGTCCCAAATCTCCAGGTTCAAGGGCATCTTCCTACATCGAAAACATGCATGAGAAACCCAGAAGATGGTACACGGTGTGATGGGGAAAGGTTTCTAAAACGAACCTCATTTCTCATCTCCTTGTGCCCGGGTTCGCCATTCCAGCCACTTTACTAGCAATCCCACTACTTGGAGCATCAGCACCTTTAACCTCCTGTTCCGTACAGGTTGCAATTTGTCCTGAGGATGAACGGGAAGACGGGGAACCAATGAGAGACTAGCTCTTGGTTTTGGGACAGGCACAGGTCACTCTATTTTATAATCAGGAAGAAGAATTAACCACAGGCTCAGCCTGCCCCCCGGAAGCAGAAGAGGGCGTGAAACCATCATGCACTTTTGCGGCCAGCTCTCAAAAAAGCGAGTTGCAAAATGGAGCTTCAGGGCACTGCAATTCACAAACCTGCAGAGTTATAAATGATAACTCTCGTCCACAAATATATTGAGGGAAGGCAAAGAAGAGGATTTGAAATCAAGGCAGAATTGCAGGAAACAGATTTCAGGAGGTAGATTCGAATCGCCTTTAAAGCACATGAAAAGCGGCAAAACGTTGACAATGATGCCCTTGGCCAAAAAGGGAGTATGCATTTTCTCCTGAATATATTCAGGTAAAAACGCATACGCCCTTTTTGGCCAACCAAGCAACCTGGAAAGGCAAATCAGCGCTACAAAGAAGAGTCGCTACCCATCGGTCAAAAGGGCCATGCTGAAAAACGTGTCAAAACCAGAAATGCAGGACAGGCCATGGAGAAATGGGAGCCTTGCTACACTGATCGGCAGGATGTAAATTGCCAACAGCCACTCTGGAGAAGTGTACGGTGTGTCCTGAAACACCTAAAAAACACAGCTTAGAGAGCATAGGGCACTTCCACTCATGGGGGTATAAATTGGGAAAATGAAAAATCAGCAAGACTCAAGCACCCCAAAGTTTAGGGCTGCTCTGTTGACAAGGACCTCCACTTCATTCCACCTTAAATATCCCAGGAAAGAGAAAAATGGATAAAGAAGTTGTGGTCCCTATGTACAATGAAATATCACTCAGCCATGAAATCAATGTCATAAGGCTAGTAGCAGCATGATGAGTGGATTTAGGTACGACGATTCTAAGTGAAATAAGTCACACAGAAAAGGACACTTCTCATAAGGTATCACTGATAGAGGGAATGTAAAAACCGTTACACTTGAACTGAATTACAAAACAGAACAGAGTCACACATGCAGAAAACACACTATGGCTGCTTAACGGGAAAGGTGAGGTGGGGTGATACATAAAACAAGGGTATCAAATTAGCTCAGATACCGTTCCATAAACCCAATATGTAATAGACAAGACCTACTTCTTGCTCAGAGAACTGGACTCAACACGCCCTATTCACCGCACAAGAATATATCTGACTAGTAATAATCTTAAAACCTATGTATTGATATCTCTCTGTTAGTGTGTCAAGTGGGTGTAAAGCGGCATAAACACAGCAGTGAAAAGCAGCTAAACCCCATTATTAAAATAAATTACTTTGAAAAACCCATGAAACAAACACAGTGAAAGAGAGAGAAATTCTTACACAATGCCTTCAGGGGCTGTGATGCAACCTGGATTGACCATATCTAGACGCACAGCTGGATGAGACATAAGGGTGGACACTCTTGGGGCTGAGAGGTTTGGTGAGGTAGGGTGAGGAAACGCAGACCCTTTAAAGTAATACTGCGTGGTACCCGTCCCATGGGTCCCAAATCTCCAGGTTCAAGGGCATCTTCCTACATCGAAAACATGCATGAGAAACCCAGAAGATGGTACACCGTGTGATGGGGAAAGGTTTCTAAAACGCACCTCATTTCTCATCTCCTTGTGCCTGGGTTCGCCATTCCAGATGCTTTACGAGCAATCTCCCTACTTGGAGCATCAGCACCTTTAACCTCCTGTTCCGTACAGGTTGCAATTTGTCCTGAGGATGAACGGGAAGACGGGGAACCAATGAGAGACTAGCTCTTGGTTTTGGGACAGGCACAGGTCACTCTATTTTACAATCAGGAAGAAGAATTAACCACAGGCTCAGCCTGCCCCCCGGAAGCAGAAGAGGGCGTGAAACCATCATGCACTTTTGCGGCCAGCTCTCAAAAAAGCGAGTTGTAAAATGGAGCTTCAGGTCACTGCAATTCACAAACCTTCAGAGTTATAAATGATAACTCTCGTCCACAAATATTTTGAGGGAAGGCAAAAAAGGGGATTTGAAATCAAGGCAGAATTGCAGGAAACAGATTTCAGGAGGTAGATTCGAATCGCCTTTAAAGCACATGAAAAGCGGCAAAACGTTGACAATGATGTCCTTGGCCAAAAAGGGCGTATGCGTTTTCTCCTGAATATATTCAGGAAAAAACGCATACGCCCTTTTTGGCCAACCAAGCAACCTGGAAAGGCAAATCAGCGCTCCAAAGAAGACTCGCTACCCATCGGTCAAAAGGGCCATGCTGAAAAACGTGTCAAAACCAGAAATGCAGGACAGGCCATGGAGAAATGGGAGCCTTGCTACACTGATGGGCAGGATGTAAATTGCCAACAGCCACTCTGGGGAAGTGTACGGTGTGTCCTGAAACACCTAAAAAACACAGCTTAGAGAGCATAGGGCACTTCCACTCATGGGGGTATAAATTGGGAAAATGAAAAATCAGCAAGACACAAGCACCCCAAAGTTTAGGGCTGCTCTGTTGACAAGGACCTCCACTTCATTCCACCTTCAATATCCCAGGAAAGAGAAAAATGGATAAAGAAGTTGTGGTCCTTATGTACAATGAAATATCACTCAGCCATGAAATCAATGTCATAAGGCTAGTAGCAGCATGATGAGTGGATTTAGGTACGACGATTCTAAGTGAAACAAGTCACACAGAAAAGGACACTTCTCATAAGGTATCACTTATAGAGGGAATGTAAAAACCGTTACACTTGAACTGAATTACAAAACAGAACAGAGTCACACATGCAGAAAACACACTATGGCTGCTTAACAGGAAAGGTGAGGTGGGGTGATGCATAAAACAAGGGTTTCAAATTAGCTCAGATACCGTTCCATAAACCCAATATGTAATAGACAAGATCTACTCTTTGCTCAGAGAACTGGACTCAACACGCCCTATTCACCGCACAAGAAAATATCTGACTAGTAATAATCTTAAAACCTATGTATTGATATCTCTCTGTTAGTGTGTCAAGTGGGTGTAAAGCGGCATAAACACAGCAGTGAAAAGCAGCTAAACCCCATTATAAAAATAAATTACTTTGAAAAACCCATGAAACAAACACAGTGAAAGAGAGAGAATTTCTTACACAATGCGTTCAGGGGCTGTGATGCAACCTGGATTGACCATATCTAGACGCACAGCTGGATCAGACATAAGGGTGGACACTCTTGGGGCTGAGAGGTTTGGTGAGGTAGGGTGAGGAAACGCAGACCCTTTAAAGTAATACTGCGTGGTACCCGTCCCATGGGTCCCAAATCTCCAGGTTCAAGGGCATCTTCCTACATCAAAAACATGCATGAGAAACCCAGAAGATGGTACACCGTGTGATGGGGAAAGGTTTCTAAAACGCACCTCATTTCTCATCTCCTTGTGCCTGGGTTCGCCATTCCAGATGCTTTACTAGCAATCTCCCTACTTGGAGGATCAGCACCTTTAACCTCCTGTTCCATACAGGTTGCAATTTGTCCTGAGGATGAACGGGAAGACGGGGAACCAATGAGAGACTAGCTCTTGGTTTTGGGACAGGCACAGGTCACTCTATTTTCCCATCAGGAAGAAGAATTAACCACAGGCTCAGCCTGCGCCCCGGAACCAGAACAGGGCCTGAAGCCATCCTGTGCTTTTGCGGCCAGTGCTCAAAAAAGCGAGTTGTAAAATGGAGCTTCAGGGCACTGCAATTCACAAACCTGCAGAGTTATAAATGATAACTCTCGTCCACAAATATATTGAGGGAAGGCAAAGAAGAGGATTTGAAATCAAGGCAGAATTGCAGGAAACAGATTTCAGGTGGTAGATTCGAATCGCCTTTAAAGCACATGAAAAGCGGCAAAACGTTGACAATGATGCCCTTGGCCAAAAAGGGCGTATGCGTTTTCTCCTGAATATATTCAGGAAAAAACGCATACGCCCTTTTTGGCCAACCAAGCAACCTGGAAAGGCAAATCAGCGCTCCAAAGAAGACTCGCTACCCATCGGTCAAAAGGGCCATGCTGAAAAACGTGTCAAAACCAGAAATGCAGGACAGGCCATGGAGAAATGGGAGCCTTGCTACACTGATGGGCAGGATGTAAATTGCCAACAGCCACTCTGGGGAAGTGTACAGTGTGTCCTGAAACTCCTAAAAAACACAGCTTAGAGAGCATAGGGCACTTCCACTCATGGGGGTATAAATTGGGAAAATGAAAAATCAGCAAGACACAAGCACCCCAAAGTTTAGGGCTGCTCTGTTGAAAGGACCTCCACTTCATTCCACCTTCAATATCCCAGGAAAGAGAAAAATGGATAAAGAAGTTGTGGTCCTTATGTACAATGAAATATCACTCAGCCATGAAATCAATGTCATAAGGCTAGTAGCAGCATGATGAGTGGATTTAGGTATGACGATTCTAAGTGAAACAAGTCACACAGAAAAGGACACTTCTCATAAGGTATCACTGATAGAGGGAATGTAAAAACCGTTACACTTGAACTGAATTACAAAACAGAACAGAGTCACACATGCAGAAAACACACTATGGCTGCTTAACGGGAAAGGTGAGGTGGGGTGATGCATAAAACAAGGGTTTCAAATTAGCTCAGATACCGTTCCATAAACCCAATATGTAATAGACAAGACCTACTCCTTGCTCAGAGAACTGGACTCAACACGCCCTATTCACCGCACAAGAATATATCTGACTAGTAATAATCTTAAAACCTATGTATTGATATCTCTCTGTTAGTGTGTCAAGTGGGTGTAAAGCGGCATAAACACAGCAGTGAAAAGCAGCTAAACCCCATTATTAAAATAAATTACTTTGAAAAACCCATGAAAGAAAGACAGTGAAAGAGAGAGAAATTCTTACACAATGCGTTCAGGGGCAGTGATGCAACCTGGATTGACCATATCTAGATGCACAGCTGGATGAGACATAAGGGTGGACACTCTTGGGGCTGAGAGGTTTGGTGAGGTAGGGTGAGGAAACGCAGACCCTTTAAAGTAATACTGCGTGGTACCCGTCCCATGGGTCCCAAATCTCCAGGTTCAAGGGCATCTTCCTACATCAAAAACATGCATGAGAAACCCAGAAGATGGTACACCGTGTGATGGGGAAAGGTTTCTAAAACGAACCTCATTTCTCATCTCCTTGTGCCTGGGTTCGCCATTCCAGATGCTTTACTAGCAATCTCCCTACTTGGAGGATCAGCACCTTTAACCTCCTGTTCCATACAGGTTGCAATTTGTCCTGAGGATGAACGGGAAGACGGGGAACCAATGAGAGACTAGCTCTTGGTGTTGGGACAGGCACAGGTCACTCTATTTTACAATCAGGAAGAAGAATTAACCACAGGCTCAGCCTGCCCCCCCGGAACCAGAACAGGGCCTGAAGCCATCCTGTGCTTTTGCGGCCAGTGCTCAAAAAAGCGAGCTGTAAAATGGAGCTTCAGGGCACTGCAATTCACAAACCTGCAGAGTTATAAATGATAACTCTCGTCCACAAATATATTGAGGGAAGGCAAAGAAGAGGATTTGAAATCAAGGCAGAATTGCAGGAAACACATTTCAGGAGGTAGATTCGAATCGCCTTTAAAGCACATGAAAAGCGGCAAAACGTTGACAATGATGCCCTTTGCCAAAAAGGGCGTATGCGTTTTCTCCTGAATATATTCAGGAAAAAACGCATACGCCCTTTTTGGCCAACCAAGCAACCTGGAAAGGCAAATCAGCGCTCCAAAGAAGACTCGCTACCCATCGGTCAAAAGGGCCATGCTGAAAAACGTGTCAAAACCAGAAATGCAGGACAGGCCATGGAGAAATGGGAGCCTTGCTACACTGATGGGCAGGATGTATATTGCCAACAGCCACTCTGGAGAAGTGTACGGTGTGTCCTGAAATTCCTAAAAAACACAGCTTAGAGAGCATAGGGCACTTCCACTCATGGGGGTATAAATTGGGAAAATGAAAAATCAGCAAGACACAAGCACCCCAAAGTTTAGGGCTGCTCTGTTGACAAGGACCTCCACTTCATTCCACCTTCAATATCCCAGGAAAGAGAAAAATGGATAAAGAAGTTGTGGTCCTTATGTACAATGAAATATCACTCAGCCATGAAATCAATATCATAAGGCTAGTAGCAGCATGATGAGTGGATTTAGGTACGACGATTCTAAGTGAAATAAGTCACACAGAAAAGGACACTTCTCATAAGGTATCACTGATAGAGGGAATGTAAAAACCGTTACACTTGAACTGAATTACAGAACAGAACAGAGTCACACATGCAGAAAACACACTATGGCTGCTTAACGGGAAAGGTGTGAGGTGGGGTGATACATAAAACAAGGGTATCAAATTAGCTCAGATACCGTTCCATAAACCCAATATGTAATAGACAAGACCTACTCCTTGCTCAGAGAACTGGACTCAACACGCCCTATTCACCGCACAAGAATATATCTGACTAGTAATAATCTTAAAACCTATGTATTGATATCTCTCTGTTAGTGTGTCAAGTGGGTGTAAAGCGGCATAAACACAGCAGTGAAAGCAGCTAAACCCCATTATTAAAATAAATTACTTTGAAAAACCCATGAAACAAAGACAGTGAAAGAGAGAGAAATTCTTACACAATGCGTTCAGGGGCTGTGATGCAACCTGGATTGACCATATCTAGACGCACAGCTGGATGAGACATAAGGGTGGACACTCTTGGGGCTGAGAGGTTTGGTGAGGTAGGGTGAGGAAACGCAGACCCTTTAAAGTAATACTGCGTGGTACCCGTCCATGGGTCCCAAATCTCCAGGTTCAAGGGCATCTTCCTACATCGAAAACATGCATGAGAAACCCAGAAGATGGTACACCGTGTGATGGGGAAAGGTTTCTAAAACGCACCTCATTTCTCATCTCCTTGTGCCCGGGTTCGCCATTCCAGATGCTTTACTAGCAATCTCCCTACTTGGAGCATCAGCACCTTTAACCTCCTGTTCCGTACAGGTTGCAATTTGTCCTGAGGATGAACGGGAAGACGGGGAACCAAAGAGAGACTAGGTCTTGGTTTTGGGACAGGCACAGGTCACTCTATTTTCCCATCAGGAAGAAGAATTAACCACAGGCTCAGCCTGCCCCCCGGAAGCAGAAGAGGGCGTGAAACCATCCTGCACTTTTGCGGGCCAGCTCTCAAAAAAGCGAGTTGTAAATGGAGCTTCAGGTCACTGCAATTCACAAACCTTCAGAGTTATAAATGATAACGCTCGTCCACAAATATTTTGAGGGAAGGCAAAGAAGGGGATTTGAAATCAAGGCAGAATTGCAGGAAACAGATTTCAGGAGGTAGATTCGAATCGCCTTTAAAGCACATGAAAAGCGGCAAAACGTTGACAATGATGCCCTTGGCCAAAAAGGGCGTATGCGTTTTTTCCTGAATATATTCAGGAAAAAACGCATACGCCCTTTTTGGCCAACCAAGCAACCTGGAAAGGCAAATCAGCGCTCCAAAGAAGACTCGCTACCCATCGGTCAAAAGGGCCATGCTGAAAAACGTGTCAAAACCAGAAATGCAGGACAGGCCATGGAGAAATGGGAGCCTTGCTACACTGATGGGCAGGATGTAAATAGCCAACAGCCACTCTGGGGAAGTGTACGGTGTGTCCTGAAACACCTAAAAAACACAGCTTAGAGAGCATAGGGCACTTCCACTCATGGGGGTATAAATTGGGAAAATGAAAAATCAGCAAGACACAAGCACCCCAAAGTTTAGGGCTGCTCTGTTGACAAGGACCTCCACTTCATTCCACCTTCAATATCCCAGGAAAGAGAAAAATGGATAAAGAAGTTGTGGTCCTTATGTACAATGAAATATCACTCAGCCATGAAATCAATGTCATAAGGCTAGTAGCAGCATGATGAGTGGATTTAGGTACGACGATTCTAAGTGAAATAAGTCACACAGAAAAGGACACTTCTCATAAGGTATCACTTATAGAGGGAATGTAAAAACCGTTACACTTGAACTGAATTACAAAACAGAACAGAGTCACACATGCAGAAAACACACTATGGCTGCTTAACGGGAAAGGTGAGGTGGGGTGATGCATAAAACAAGGGTTTCAAATTAGCTCAGATACCGTTCCATAAACCCAATATGTAATAGACAAGACCTACTCCTTGCTCAGAGAACTGGACTCAACCCGCCCTATTCACCGCACAAGAATATATCTGACTAGTAATAAGCTTAAAACCTATGTATTGATATCTCTCTGTTAGTGTGTCAAGTGGGTGTAAAGCGGCATAAACACAGCAGTGAAAAGCAGCTAAACCCCATTATAAAAATAAATTACTTTGAAAAACCCATGAAACAAACACAGTGAAAGAGAGAGAAATTCTTACACAATGCGTTCAGGGGCTGTGATGCAACCTGGATTGACCATATCTAGACGCACAGCTGGATCAGACATAAGGGTGGACACTCTTGGGGCTGAGAGGTTTGGTGAGGTAGGGTGAGGAAACGCAGACCCTTTAAAGTAATACTGCGTGGTACCCGACCCATGGGTCCCAAATCTCCAGGTTCAAGGGCATCTTCCTACATCGAAAACATGCATGAGAAACCCAGAAGATGGTACACCGTGGGATGGGGAAAGGTTTCTAAAACGAACCTCATTTCTCATCTCCTTGTGCCCGGGTTCGCCATTCCAGCCACTTTACTAGCAATCCCACTACTTGGAGCATCAGCACCTTTAACCTCCTGTTCCGTACAGGTTGCAATTTGTCCTGAGGATGAACGGGAAGACGGGGAACCAATGAGAGACTAGCTCTTGGTGTGGACACAGGCACAGGTCACTCTATTTTCCCATCAGGAAGAAGAATTAACCACAGGTTCTGCCTGCCCCCCGGAAGCAGAAGAGGGCGTGAAACCATCATGCACTTTTGCGGCCAGCTCTCAAAAAAGCGAGTTGTAAAATGGAGCTTCAGGGCACTGCAATTCACAAACCTGCAGAGTTATAAATGATAACTCTCGTCCACAAATATATTGAGGGAAGGCAAAGAAGAGGATTTGAAATCAAGGCAGAATTGCAGGAAACAGATTTCAGGAGGTAGATTCGAATCGCCTTTAAAGCACATGAAAAGCGGCAAAACGTTGACAATGATGCCCTTGGCCAAAAAGGGCGTATGCATTTTCTCCTGAATATATTCAGGTAAAAACGCATACGCCCTTTTTGGCCAACCAAGCAAGCTGGAAAGGCAAATCAGCGCTACAAAGAAAAGTCGCTACCCATCGGTCAAAAGGGCCATGCTGAAAAAAGTGTCAAAACCAGAAATGCAGGACAGGCCATGGAGAAATGGGAGCCTTGCTACACTGATGGGCGGGATGTAAATTGCCAACAGCCACTCTGGAGAAGTGTACGGTGTGTCCTGAAACACCTAAAAAACACAGCTTAGAGAGCATACGGCACTTCCACTCATGGGGTTATAAATTGGGAAAATGAAAAATCAGCAAGACACAAGCACCCCAAAGTTTAGGGCTGCTCTGTTGAAAGGACCTCCACTTCATTCCACCTTCAATATCCCAGGAAAGAGAAAAATGGATAAAGAAGTTGTGGTCCTTATGTACAATGAAATATCACTCAGCCATGAAATCAATGTCATAAGGCTAGTAGCAGCATGATGAGTGGATTTAGGTATGACGATTCTAAGTGAAACAAGTCACACAGAAAAGGACACTTCTCATAAGGTATCACTGATAGAGGGAATGTAAAAACCGTTACACTTGAACTGAATTACAAAACAGAACAGAGTCACACATGCAGAAAACACACTATGGCTGCTTAACGGGAAAGGTGAGGTGGGGTGATGCATAAAACAAGGGTTTCAAATTAGCTCAGATACCGTTCCATAAACCCAATATGTAATAGACAAGACCTACTCCTTGCTCAGAGAACTGGACTCAACACGCCCTATTCACCGCACAAGAATATATCTGACTAGTAATAATCTTAAAACCTATGTATTGATATCTCTCTGTTAGTGTGTCAAGTGGGTGTAAAGCGGCATAAACACAGCAGTGAAAAGCAGCTAAACCCCATTATAAAAATAAATTACTTTGAAAAACCCATGAAACAAACACAGTGAAAGAGAGAGAAATTCTTACACAATGCGTTCAGGGGCTGTGATGCAACCTGGATTGACCATATCTAGACGCACAGCTGGATGAGACATAAGGGTGGACACTCTTGGGGCTGAGAGGTTTGGTGAGGTAGGGTGAGGAAACGCAGACCCTTTAAAGTAATACTGCGTGGTACCCGTCCCATGGGTCCCAAATCTCCAGGTTCAAGGGCATCTTCCTACATCAAAAACATGCATGAGAAACCCAGAAGATGGTACACCGTGTGATGGGGAAAGGTTTCTAAAACGCACCTCATTTCTCATCTCCTTGTGCCTGGGTTCGCCATTCCAGATGCTTTACTAGCAATCTCCCTACTTGGAGGATCAGCACCTTTAACCTCCTGTTCCATACAGGTTGCAATTTGTCCTGAGGATGAACGGGAAGACGGGGAACCAATGAGAGACTAGCTCTTGGTGTTGGGACAGGCACAGGTCACTCTATTTTACAATCAGGAAGAAGAATTAACCACAGGCTCAGCCTGCGCCCCGGAACCAGAACAGGGCCTGAAGCCATCCTGTGCTTTTGCGGCCAGTGCTCAAAAAAGCGAGTTGTAAAATGGAGCTTCAGGGCACTGCAATTCACAAACCTGCAGAGTTATAAATGATAACTCTCGTCCACAAATATATTGAGGGAAGGGAAAGAAGAGGATTTGAAATCAAGGCAGAGTTGCAGGAAACAGATTTCAGGTGGTAGATTCGAATCGCCTTTAAAGCACATGAAAAGCGGCAAAACGTTGACAATGATGCCCTTGGCCAAAAAGGGCGTATGCGTTTTCTCCTGAATATATTCAGGAAAAAACGCATACGCCCTTTTTGGCCAACCAAGCAACCTGGAAAGGCAAATCAGCGCTCCAAAGAAGACTCGCTACCCATCGGTCAAAAGGGCCATGCTGAAAAACGTGTCAAAACCAGAAATGCAGGACAGGCCATGGAGAAATGGGAGCCTTGCTACACTGATGGGCAGGATGTAAATTGCCAACAGCCACTCTGGGGAAGTGTACAGTGTGTCCTGAAACACCTAAAAAACACAGCTTAGAGAGCATAGGGCACTTCCACTCATGGGGGTATAAATTGGGAAAATGAAAAATCAGCAAGACACAAGCACCCCAAAGTTTAGGGCTGCTCTGTTGAAAGGACCTCCACTTCATTCCACCTTCAATATCCCAGGAAAGAGAAAAATGGATAAAGAAGTTGTGGTCCTTATGTACAATGAAATATCACTCAGCCATGAAATCAATGTCATAAGGCTAGTAGCAGCATGATGAGTGGATTTAGGTATGACGATTCTAAGTGAAACAAGTCACACAGAAAAGGACACTTCTCATAAGGTATCACTGATAGAGGGAATGTAAAAACCGTTACACTTGAACTGAATTACAAAACAGAACAGAGTCACACATGCAGAAAACACACTATGGCTGCTTAACGGGAAAGGTGAGGTGGGGTGATGCATAAAACAAGGGTTTCAAATTAGCTCAGATACCGTTCCATAAACCCAATATGTAATAGACAAGACCTACTCCTTGCTCAGAGAACTGGACTCAACACGCCCTATTCACCGCACAAGAATATATCTGACTAGTAATAATCTTAAAACCTATGTATTGATATCTCTCTGTTAGTGTGTCAAGTGGGTGTAAAGCGGCATAAACACAGCAGTGAAAAGCAGCTAAACCCCATTATAAAAATAAATTACTTTGAAAAACCCATGAAACAAACACAGTGAAAGAGAGAGAAATTCTTACACAATGCGTTCAGGGGCTGTGATGCAACCTGGATTGACCATATCTAGACGCACAGCTGGATGAGACATAAGGGTGGACACTCTTGGGGCTGAGAGGTTTGGTGAGGTAGGGTGAGGAAACGCAGACCCTTTAAAGTAATACTGCGTGGTACCCGTCCCATGGGTCCCAAATCTCCAGGTTCAAGGGCATCTTCCTACATCGAAAACATGCATGAGAAACCCAGAAGATGGTACACCGTGTGATGGGGAAAGGTTTCTAAAACGCACCTCATTTCTCATCTCCTTGTGCCTGGGTTCGCCATTCCAGATGCTTTACTAGCAATCTCCCTACTTGGAGCATCAGCACCTTTAACCTCCTGTTCCGTACAGGTTGCAATTTGTCCTGAGGATGAACGGGAAGACGGGGAACCAAAGAGAGACTAGGTCTTGGTTTTGGGACAGGCACAGGTCACTCTATTTTCCCATCAGGAAGAAGAATTAACCACAGGCTCAGCCTGCCCCCCGGAAGCAGAAGAGGGCGTGAAACCATCCTGCACTTTTGCGGCCAGCTCTCAAAAAAGCGAGTTGTAAAATGGAGCTTCAGGTCACTGCAATTCACAAACCTTCAGAGTTATAAATGATAACGCTCGTCCACAAATATTTTGAGGGAAGGCAAAGAAGGGGATTTGAAATCAAGGCAGAATTGCAGGAAACAGATTTCAGGAGGTAGATTCGAATCGCCTTTAAAGCACATGAAAAGCGGCAAAACGTTGACAATGATGCCCTTGGCCAAAAAGGGCGTATGCGTTTTTTCCTGAATATATTCAGGAAAAAACGCATACGCCCTTTTTGGCCAACCAAGCAACCTGGAAAGGCAAATCAGCGCTCCAAAGAAGACTCGCTACCCATCGGTCAAAAGGGCCATGCTGAAAAACGTGTCAAAACCAGAAATGCAGGACAGGCCATGGAGAAATGGGAGCCTTGCTACACTGATGGGCAGGATGTAAATAGCCAACAGCCACTCTGGGGAAGTGTACGGTGTGTCCTGAAACACCTAAAAAACACAGCTTAGAGAGCATAGGGCACTTCCACTCATGGGGGTATAAATTGGGAAAATGAAAAATCAGCAAGACACAAGCACCCCAAAGTTTAGGGCTGCTCTGTTGACAAGGACCTCCACTTCATTCCACCTTCAATATCCCAGGAAAGAGAAAAATGGATAAAGAAGTTGTGGTCCTTATGTACAATGAAATATCACTCAGCCATGAAATCAATGTCATAAGGCTAGTAGCAGCATGATGAGTGGATTTAGGTACGACGATTCTAAGTGAAATAAGTCACACAGAAAAGGACACTTCTCATAAGGTATCACTTATAGAGGGAATGTAAAAACCGTTACACTTGAACTGAATTACAAAACAGAACAGAGTCACACATGCAGAAAACACACTATGGCTGCTTAACGGGAAAGGTGAGGTGGGGTGATGCATAAAACAAGGGTTTCAAATTAGCTCAGATACCGTTCCATAAACCCAATATGTAATAGACAAGACCTACTCCTTGCTCAGAGAACTGGACTCAACCCGCCCTATTCACCGCACAAGAATATATCTGACTAGTAATAAGCTTAAAACCTATGTATTGATATCTCTCTGTTAGTGTGTCAAGTGGGTGTAAAGCGGCATAAACACAGCAGTGAAAAGCAGCTAAACCCCATTATAAAAATAAATTACTTTGAAAAACCCATGAAACAAACACAGTGAAAGAGAGAGAAATTCTTACACAATGCGTTCAGGGGCTGTGATGCAACCTGGATTGACCATATCTAGACGCACAGCTGGATCAGACATAAGGGTGGACACTCTTGGGGCTGAGAGGTTTGGTGAGGTAGGGTGAGGAAACGCAGACCCTTTAAAGTAATACTGCGTGGTACCCGACCCATGGGTCCCAAATCTCCAGGTTCAAGGGCATCTTCCTACATCGAAAACATGCATGAGAAACCCAGAAGATGGTACACCGTGGGATGGGGAAAGGTTTCTAAAACGAACCTCATTTCTCATCTCCTTGTGCCCGGGTTCGCCATTCCAGCCACTTTACTAGCAATCCCACTACTTGGAGCATCAGCACCTTTAACCTCCTGTTCCGTACAGGTTGCAATTTGTCCTGAGGATGAACGGGAAGACGGGGAACCAATGAGAGACTAGCTCTTGGTGTGGACACAGGCACAGGTCACTCTATTTTCCCATCAGGAAGAAGAATTAACCACAGGTTCTGCCTGCCCCCCGGAAGCAGAAGAGGGCGTGAAACCATCATGCACTTTTGCGGCCAGCTCTCAAAAAAGCGAGTTGTAAAATGGAGCTTCAGGGCACTGCAATTCACAAACCTGCAGAGTTATAAATGATAACTCTCGTCCACAAATATATTGAGGGAAGGCAAAGAAGAGGATTTGAAATCAAGGCAGAATTGCAGGAAACAGATTTCAGGAGGTAGATTCGAATCGCCTTTAAAGCACATGAAAAGCGGCAAAACGTTGACAATGATGCCCTTGGCCAAAAAGGGCGTATGCATTTTCTCCTGAATATATTCAGGTAAAAACGCATACGCCCTTTTTGGCCAACCAAGCAAGCTGGAAAGGCAAATCAGCGCTACAAAGAAAAGTCGCTACCCATCGGTCAAAAGGGCCATGCTGAAAAAAGTGTCAAAACCAGAAATGCAGGACAGGCCATGGAGAAATGGGAGCCTTGCTACACTGATGGGCGGGATGTAAATTGCCAACAGCCACTCTGGAGAAGTGTACGGTGTGTCCTGAAACACCTAAAAAACACAGCTTAGAGAGCATACGGCACTTCCACTCATGGGGTTATAAATTGGGAAAATGAAAAATCAGCAAGACACAAGCACCCCAAAGTTTAGGGCTGCTCTGTTGAAAGGACCTCCACTTCATTCCACCTTCAATATCCCAGGAAAGAGAAAAATGGATAAAGAAGTTGTGGTCCTTATGTACAATGAAATATCACTCAGCCATGAAATCAATGTCATAAGGCTAGTAGCAGCATGATGAGTGGATTTAGGTATGACGATTCTAAGTGAAACAAGTCACACAGAAAAGGACACTTCTCATAAGGTATCACTGATAGAGGGAATGTAAAAACCGTTACACTTGAACAGAATTACAAAACAGAACAGAGTCACACATGCAGAAAACACACTATGGCTGCTTAACGGGAAAGGTGAGGTGGGGTGATGCATAAAACAAGGGTTTCAAATTAGCTCAGATACCGTTCCATAAACCCAATATGTAATAGACAAGACCTACTCCTTGCTCAGAGAACTGGACTCAACCCGCCCTATTCACCGCACAAGAATATATCTGACTAGTAATAAGCTTAAAACCTATGTATTGATATCTCTCTGTTAGTGTGTCAAGTGGGTGTAAAGCGGCATAAACACAGCAGTGAAAAGCAGCTAAACCCCATTATAAAAATAAATTACTTTGAAAAACCCATGAAACAAACACAGTGAAAGAGAGAGAAATTCTTACACAATGCGTTCAGGGGCTGTGATGCAACCTGGATTGACCATATCTAGACGCACAGCTGGATGAGACATAAGGGTGGACACTCTTGGGGCTGAGAGGTTTGGTGAGGTAGGGTGAGGAAACGCAGACCCTTTAAAGTAATACTGCGTGGTACCCGACCCATGGGTCCCAAATCTCCAGGTTCAAGGGCATCTTCCTACATCGAAAACATGCATGAGAAACCCAGAAGATGGTACACCGTGGGATGGGGAAAGGTTTCTAAAACGAACCTCATTTCTCATCTCCTTGTGCCCGGGTTCGCCATTCCAGCCACTTTACTAGCAATCCCACTACTTGGAGCATCAGCACCTTTAACCTCCTGTTCCGTACAGGTTGCAATTTGTCCTGAGGATGAACGGGAAGACGGGGAACCAAAGAGAGACTAGGTCTTGGTTTTGGGACAGGCACAGGTCACTCTATTTTCCCATCAGGAAGAAGAATTAACCACAGGCTCAGCCTGCCCCCCGGAAGCAGAAGAGGGCGTGAAACCATCCTGCACTTTTGCGGCCAGCTCTCAAAAAAGCGAGTTGTAAAATGGAGCTTCAGGTCACTGCAATTCACAAACCTTCAGAGTTATAAATGATAACGCTCGTCCACAAATATTTTGAGGGAAGGCAAAGAAGGGGATTTGAAATCAAGGCAGAATTGCAGGAAACAGATTTCAGGAGGTAGATTCGAATCGCCTTTAAAGCACATGAAAAGCGGCAAAACGTTGACAATGATGCCCTTGGCCAAAAAGGGCGTATGCGTTTTTTCCTGAATATATTCAGGAAAAAACGCATACGCCCTTTTTGGCCAACCAAGCAACCTGGAAAGGCAAATCAGCGCTCCAAAGAAGACTCGCTACCCATCGGTCAAAAGGGCCATGCTGAAAAACGTGTCAAAACCAGAAATGCAGGACAGGCCATGGAGAAATGGGAGCCTTGCTACACTGATGGGCAGGATGTAAATAGCCAACAGCCACTCTGGGGAAGTGTACGGTGTGTCCTGAAACACCTAAAAAACACAGCTTAGAGAGCATAGGGCACTTCCACTCATGGGGGTATAAATTGGGAAAATGAAAAATCAGCAAGACACAAGCACCCCAAAGTTTAGGGCTGCTCTGTTGACAAGGACCTCCACTTCATTCCACCTTCAATATCCCAGGAAAGAGAAAAATGGATAAAGAAGTTGTGGTCCTTATGTACAATGAAATATCACTCAGCCATGAAATCAATGTCATAAGGCTAGTAGCAGCATGATGAGTGGATTTAGGTACGACGATTCTAAGTGAAATAAGTCACACAGAAAAGGACACTTCTCATAAGGTATCACTTATAGAGGGAATGTAAAAACCGTTACACTTGAACTGAATTACAAAACAGAACAGAGTCACACATGCAGAAAACACACTATGGCTGCTTAACGGGAAAGGTGAGGTGGGGTGATGCATAAAACAAGGGTTTCAAATTAGCTCAGATACCGTTCCATAAACCCAATATGTAATAGACAAGACCTACTCCTTGCTCAGAGAACTGGACTCAACCCGCCCTATTCACCGCACAAGAATATATCTGACTAGTAATAAGCTTAAAACCTATGTATTGATATCTCTCTGTTAGTGTGTCAAGTGGGTGTAAAGCGGCATAAACACAGCAGTGAAAAGCAGCTAAACCCCATTATAAAAATAAATTACTTTGAAAAACCCATGAAACAAACACAGTGAAAGAGAGAGAAATTCTTACACAATGCGTTCAGGGGCTGTGATGCAACCTGGATTGACCATATCTAGACGCACAGCTGGATCAGACATAAGGGTGGACACTCTTGGGGCTGAGAGGTTTGGTGAGGTAGGGTGAGGAAACGCAGACCCTTTAAAGTAATACTGCGTGGTACCCGACCCATGGGTCCCAAATCTCCAGGTTCAAGGGCATCTTCCTACATCGAAAACATGCATGAGAAACCCAGAAGATGGTACACCGTGGGATGGGGAAAGGTTTCTAAAACGAACCTCATTTCTCATCTCCTTGTGCCCGGGTTCGCCATTCCAGCCACTTTACTAGCAATCCCACTACTTGGAGCATCAGCACCTTTAACCTCCTGTTCCGTACAGGTTGCAATTTGTCCTGAGGATGAACGGGAAGACGGGGAACCAATGAGAGACTAGCTCTTGGTGTGGACACAGGCACAGGTCACTCTATTTTCCCATCAGGAAGAAGAATTAACCACAGGTTCTGCCTGCCCCCCGGAAGCAGAAGAGGGCGTGAAACCATCATGCACTTTTGCGGCCAGCTCTCAAAAAAGCGAGTTGTAAAATGGAGCTTCAGGGCACTGCAATTCACAAACCTGCAGAGTTATAAATGATAACTCTCGTCCACAAATATATTGAGGGAAGGCAAAGAAGAGGATTTGAAATCAAGGCAGAATTGCAGGAAACAGATTTCAGGAGGTAGATTCGAATCGCCTTTAAAGCACATGAAAAGCGGCAAAACGTTGACAATGATGCCCTTGGCCAAAAAGGGCGTATGCATTTTCTCCTGAATATATTCAGGTAAAAACGCATACGCCCTTTTTGGCCAACCAAGCAAGCTGGAAAGGCAAATCAGCGCTACAAAGAAAAGTCGCTACCCATCGGTCAAAAGGGCCATGCTGAAAAAAGTGTCAAAACCAGAAATGCAGGACAGGCCATGGAGAAATGGGAGCCTTGCTACACTGATGGGCGGGATGTAAATTGCCAACAGCCACTCTGGAGAAGTGTACGGTGTGTCCTGAAACACCTAAAAAACACAGCTTAGAGAGCATACGGCACTTCCACTCATGGGGTTATAAATTGGGAAAATGAAAAATCAGCAAGACACAAGCACCCCAAAGTTTAGGGCTGCTCTGTTGAAAGGACCTCCACTTCATTCCACCTTCAATATCCCAGGAAAGAGAAAAATGGATAAAGAAGTTGTGGTCCTTATGTACAATGAAATATCACTCAGCCATGAAATCAATGTCATAAGGCTAGTAGCAGCATGATGAGTGGATTTAGGTATGACGATTCTAAGTGAAACAAGTCACACAGAAAAGGACACTTCTCATAAGGTATCACTGATAGAGGGAATGTAAAAACCGTTACACTTGAACTGAATTACAAAACAGAACAGAGTCACACATGCAGAAAACACACTATGGCTGCTTAACGGGAAAGGTGAGGTGGGGTGATGCATAAAACAAGGGTTTCAAATTAGCTCAGATACCGTTCCATAAACCCAATATGTAATAGACAAGACCTACTCCTTGCTCAGAGAACTGGACTCAACACGCCCTATTCACCGCACAAGAATATATCTGACTAGTAATAATCTTAAAACCTATGTATTGATATCTCTCTGTTAGTGTGTCAAGTGGGTGTAAAGCGGCATAAACACAGCAGTGAAAAGCAGCTAAACCCCATTATAAAAATAAATTACTTTGAAAAACCCATGAAACAAACACAGTGAAAGAGAGAGAAATTCTTACACAATGCGTTCAGGGGCTGTGATGCAACCTGGATTGACCATATCTAGACGCACAGCTGGATGAGACATAAGGGTGGACACTCTTGGGGCTGAGAGGTTTGGTGAGGTAGGGTGAGGAAACGCAGACCCTTTAAAGTAATACTGCGTGGTACCCGTCCCATGGGTCCCAAATCTCCAGGTTCAAGGGCATCTTCCTACATCAAAAACATGCATGAGAAACCCAGAAGATGGTACACCGTGTGATGGGGAAAGGTTTCTAAAACGCACCTCATTTCTCATCTCCTTGTGCCTGGGTTCGCCATTCCAGATGCTTTACTAGCAATCTCCCTACTTGGAGGATCAGCACCTTTAACCTCCTGTTCCATACAGGTTGCAATTTGTCCTGAGGATGAACGGGAAGACGGGGAACCAATGAGAGACTAGCTCTTGGTGTTGGGACAGGCACAGGTCACTCTATTTTACAATCAGGAAGAAGAATTAACCACAGGCTCAGCCTGCGCCCCGGAACCAGAACAGGGCCTGAAGCCATCCTGTGCTTTTGCGGCCAGTGCTCAAAAAAGCGAGTTGTAAAATGGAGCTTCAGGGCACTGCAATTCACAAACCTGCAGAGTTATAAATGATAACTCTCGTCCACAAATATATTGAGGGAAGGGAAAGAAGAGGATTTGAAATCAAGGCAGAGTTGCAGGAAACAGATTTCAGGTGGTAGATTCGAATCGCCTTTAAAGCACATGAAAAGCGGCAAAACGTTGACAATGATGCCCTTGGCCAAAAAGGGCGTATGCGTTTTCTCCTGAATATATTCAGGAAAAAACGCATACGCCCTTTTTGGCCAACCAAGCAACCTGGAAAGGCAAATCAGCGCTCCAAAGAAGACTCGCTACCCATCGGTCAAAAGGGCCATGCTGAAAAACGTGTCAAAACCAGAAATGCAGGACAGGCCATGGAGAAATGGGAGCCTTGCTACACTGATGGGCAGGATGTAAATTGCCAACAGCCACTCTGGGGAAGTGTACAGTGTGTCCTGAAACACCTAAAAAACACAGCTTAGAGAGCATAGGGCACTTCCACTCATGGGGGTATAAATTGGGAAAATGAAAAATCAGCAAGACACAAGCACCCCAAAGTTTAGGGCTGCTCTGTTGAAAGGACCTCCACTTCATTCCACCTTCAATATCCCAGGAAAGAGAAAAATGGATAAAGAAGTTGTGGTCCTTATGTACAATGAAATATCACTCAGCCATGAAATCAATGTCATAAGGCTAGTAGCAGCATGATGAGTGGATTTAGGTATGACGATTCTAAGTGAAACAAGTCACACAGAAAAGGACACTTCTCATAAGGTATCACTGATAGAGGGAATGTAAAAACCGTTACACTTGAACTGAATTACAAAACAGAACAGAGTCACACATGCAGAAAACACACTATGGCTGCTTAACGGGAAAGGTGAGGTGGGGTGATGCATAAAACAAGGGTTTCAAATTAGCTCAGATACCGTTCCATAAACCCAATATGTAATAGACAAGACCTACTCCTTGCTCAGAGAACTGGACTCAACACGCCCTATTCACCGCACAAGAATATATCTGACTAGTAATAATCTTAAAACCTATGTATTGATATCTCTCTGTTAGTGTGTCAAGTGGGTGTAAAGCGGCATAAACACAGCAGTGAAAAGCAGCTAAACCCCATTATAAAAATAAATTACTTTGAAAAACCCATGAAACAAACACAGTGAAAGAGAGAGAAATTCTTACACAATGCGTTCAGGGGCTGTGATGCAACCTGGATTGACCATATCTAGACGCACAGCTGGATGAGACATAAGGGTGGACACTCTTGGGGCTGAGAGGTTTGGTGAGGTAGGGTGAGGAAACGCAGACCCTTTAAAGTAATACTGCGTGGTACCCGTCCCATGGGTCCCAAATCTCCAGGTTCAAGGGCATCTTCCTACATCAAAAACATGCATGAGAAACCCAGAAGATGGTACACCGTGTGATGGGGAAAGGTTTCTAAAACGAACCTCATTTCTCATCTCCTTGTGCCTGGGTTCGCCATTCCAGATGCTTTACTAGCAATCTCCCTACTTGGAGGATCAGCACCTTTAACCTCCTGTTCCATACAGGTTGCAATTTGTCCTGAGGATGAACGGGAAGACGGGGAACCAATGAGAGACTAGCTCTTGGTGTTGGGACAGGCACAGGTCACTCTATTTTACAATCAGGAAGAAGAATTAACCACAGGCTCAGCCTGCCCCCCCGGAACCAGAACAGGGCCTGAAGCCATCCTGTGCTTTTGCGGCCAGTGCTCAAAAAAGCGAGCTGTAAAATGGAGCTTCAGGGCACTGCAATTCACAAACCTGCAGAGTTATAAATGATAACTCTCGTCCACAAATATATTGAGGGAAGGCAAAGAAGAGGATTTGAAATCAAGGCAGAATTGCAGGAAACACATTTCAGGAGGTAGATTCGAATCGCCTTTAAAGCACATGAAAAGCGGCAAAACGTTGACAATGATGCCCTTTGCCAAAAAGGGCGTATGCGTTTTCTCCTGAATATATTCAGGAAAAAACGCATACGCCCTTTTTGGCCAACCAAGCAACCTGGAAAGGCAAATCAGCGCTCCAAAGAAGACTCGCTACCCATCGGTCAAAAGGGCCATGCTGAAAAACGTGTCAAAACCAGAAATGCAGGACAGGCCATGGAGAAATGGGAGCCTTGCTACACTGATGGGCAGGATGTATATTGCCAACAGCCACTCTGGAGAAGTGTACGGTGTGTCCTGAAATTCCTAAAAAACACAGCTTAGAGAGCATAGGGCACTTCCACTCATGGGGGTATAAATTGGGAAAATGAAAAATCAGCAAGACACAAGCACCCCAAAGTTTAGGGCTGCTCTGTTGACAAGGACCTCCACTTCATTCCACCTTCAATATCCCAGGAAAGAGAAAAATGGATAAAGAAGTTGTGGTCCTTATGTACAATGAAATATCACTCAGCCATGAAATCAATATCATAAGGCTAGTAGCAGCATGATGAGTGGATTTAGGTACGACGATTCTAAGTGAAATAAGTCACACAGAAAAGGACACTTCTCATAAGGTATCACTGATAGAGGGAATGTAAAAACCGTTACACTTGAACTGAATTACAAAACAGAACAGAGTCACACATGCAGAAAACACACTATGGCTGCTTAACGGGAAAGGTGAGGTGGGGTGATACATAAAACAAGGGTATCAAATTAGCTCAGATACCGTTCCATAAACCCAATATGTAATAGACAAGACCTACTCCTTGCTCAGAGAACTGGACTCAACACGCCCTATTCACCGCACAAGAATATATCTGACTAGTAATAATCTTAAAACCTATGTATTGATATCTCTCTGTTAGTGTGTCAAGTGGGTGTAAAGCGGCATAAACACAGCAGTGAAAAGCAGCTAAACCCCATTATTAAAATAAATTACTTTGAAAAACCCATGAAACAAAGACAGTGAAAGAGAGAGAAATTCTTACACAATGCGTTCAGGGGCTGTGATGCAACCTGGATTGACCATATCTAGACGCACAGCTGGATGAGACATAAGGGTGGACACTCTTGGGGCTGAGAGGTTTGGTGAGGTAGGGTGAGGAAACGCAGACCCTTTAAAGTAATACTGCGTGGTACCCGTCCCATGGGTCCCAAATCTCCAGGTTCAAGGGCATCTTCCTACATCGAAAACATGCATGAGAAACCCAGAAGATGGTACACCGTGTGATGGGGAAAGGTTTCTAAAACGCACCTCATTTCTCATCTCCTTGTGCCTGGGTTCGCCATTCCAGATGCTTTACTAGCAATCTCCCTACTTGGAGCATCAGCACCTTTAACCTCCTGTTCCGTACAGGTTGCAATTTGTCCTGAGGATGAACGGGAAGACGGGGAACCAAAGAGAGACTAGGTCTTGGTTTTGGGACAGGCACAGGTCACTCTATTTTCCCATCAGGAAGAAGAATTAACCACAGGCTCAGCCTGCCCCCCGGAAGCAGAAGAGGGCGTGAAACCATCCTGCACTTTTGCGGCCAGCTCTCAAAAAAGCGAGTTGTAAAATGGAGCTTCAGGTCACTGCAATTCACAAACCTTCAGAGTTATAAATGATAACGCTCGTCCACAAATATTTTGAGGGAAGGCAAAGAAGGGGATTTGAAATCAAGGCAGAATTGCAGGAAACAGATTTCAGGAGGTAGATTCGAATCGCCTTTAAAGCACATGAAAAGCGGCAAAACGTTGACAATGATGCCCTTGGCCAAAAAGGGCGTATGCGTTTTTTCCTGAATATATTCAGGAAAAAACGCATACGCCCTTTTTGGCCAACCAAGCAACCTGGAAAGGCAAATCAGCGCTCCAAAGAAGACTCGCTACCCATCGGTCAAAAGGGCCATGCTGAAAAACGTGTCAAAACCAGAAATGCAGGACAGGCCATGGAGAAATGGGAGCCTTGCTACACTGATGGGCAGGATGTAAATAGCCAACAGCCACTCTGGGGAAGTGTACGGTGTGTCCTGAAACACCTAAAAAACACAGCTTAGAGAGCATAGGGCACTTCCACTCATGGGGGTATAAATTGGGAAAATGAAAAATCAGCAAGACACAAGCACCCCAAAGTTTAGGGCTGCTCTGTTGACAAGGACCTCCACTTCATTCCACCTTCAATATCCCAGGAAAGAGAAAAATGGATAAAGAAGTTGTGGTCCTTATGTACAATGAAATATCACTCAGCCATGAAATCAATGTCATAAGGCTAGTAGCAGCATGATGAGTGGATTTAGGTACGACGATTCTAAGTGAAATAAGTCACACAGAAAAGGACACTTCTCATAAGGTATCACTTATAGAGGGAATGTAAAAACCGTTACACTTGAACTGAATTACAAAACAGAACAGAGTCACACATGCAGAAAACACACTATGGCTGCTTAACGGGAAAGGTGAGGTGGGGTGATGCATAAAACAAGGGTTTCAAATTAGCTCAGATACCGTTCCATAAACCCAATATGTAATAGACAAGACCTACTCCTTGCTCAGAGAACTGGACTCAACCCGCCCTATTCACCGCACAAGAATATATCTGACTAGTAATAAGCTTAAAACCTATGTATTGATATCTCTCTGTTAGTGTGTCAAGTGGGTGTAAAGCGGCATAAACACAGCAGTGAAAAGCAGCTAAACCCCATTATAAAAATAAATTACTTTGAAAAACCCATGAAACAAACACAGTGAAAGAGAGAGAAATTCTTACACAATGCGTTCAGGGGCTGTGATGCAACCTGGATTGACCATATCTAGACGCACAGCTGGATCAGACATAAGGGTGGACACTCTTGGGGCTGAGAGGTTTGGTGAGGTAGGGTGAGGAAACGCAGACCCTTTAAAGTAATACTGCGTGGTACCCGACCCATGGGTCCCAAATCTCCAGGTTCAAGGGCATCTTCCTACATCGAAAACATGCATGAGAAACCCAGAAGATGGTACACCGTGGGATGGGGAAAGGTTTCTAAAACGAACCTCATTTCTCATCTCCTTGTGCCCGGGTTCGCCATTCCAGCCACTTTACTAGCAATCCCACTACTTGGAGCATCAGCACCTTTAACCTCCTGTTCCGTACAGGTTGCAATTTGTCCTGAGGATGAACGGGAAGACGGGGAACCAATGAGAGACTAGCTCTTGGTGTGGACACAGGCACAGGTCACTCTATTTTCCCATCAGGAAGAAGAATTAACCACAGGTTCTGCCTGCCCCCCGGAAGCAGAAGAGGGCGTGAAACCATCATGCACTTTTGCGGCCAGCTCTCAAAAAAGCGAGTTGTAAAATGGAGCTTCAGGGCACTGCAATTCACAAACCTGCAGAGTTATAAATGATAACTCTCGTCCACAAATATATTGAGGGAAGGCAAAGAAGAGGATTTGAAATCAAGGCAGAATTGCAGGAAACAGATTTCAGGAGGTAGATTCGAATCGCCTTTAAAGCACATGAAAAGCGGCAAAACGTTGACAATGATGCCCTTGGCCAAAAAGGGCGTATGCATTTTCTCCTGAATATATTCAGGTAAAAACGCATACGCCCTTTTTGGCCAACCAAGCAAGCTGGAAAGGCAAATCAGCGCTACAAAGAAAAGTCGCTACCCATCGGTCAAAAGGGCCATGCTGAAAAAAGTGTCAAAACCAGAAATGCAGGACAGGCCATGGAGAAATGGGAGCCTTGCTACACTGATGGGCGGGATGTAAATTGCCAACAGCCACTCTGGAGAAGTGTACGGTGTGTCCTGAAACACCTAAAAAACACAGCTTAGAGAGCATACGGCACTTCCACTCATGGGGTTATAAATTGGGAAAATGAAAAATCAGCAAGACACAAGCACCCCAAAGTTTAGGGCTGCTCTGTTGAAAGGACCTCCACTTCATTCCACCTTCAATATCCCAGGAAAGAGAAAAATGGATAAAGAAGTTGTGGTCCTTATGTACAATGAAATATCACTCAGCCATGAAATCAATGTCATAAGGCTAGTAGCAGCATGATGAGTGGATTTAGGTATGACGATTCTAAGTGAAACAAGTCACACAGAAAAGGACACTTCTCATAAGGTATCACTGATAGAGGGAATGTAAAAACCGTTACACTTGAACTGAATTACAAAACAGAACAGAGTCACACATGCAGAAAACACACTATGGCTGCTTAACGGGAAAGGTGAGGTGGGGTGATGCATAAAACAAGGGTTTCAAATTAGCTCAGATACCGTTCCATAAACCCAATATGTAATAGACAAGACCTACTCCTTGCTCAGAGAACTGGACTCAACACGCCCTATTCACCGCACAAGAATATATCTGACTAGTAATAATCTTAAAACCTATGTATTGATATCTCTCTGTTAGTGTGTCAAGTGGGTGTAAAGCGGCATAAACACAGCAGTGAAAAGCAGCTAAACCCCATTATAAAAATAAATTACTTTGAAAAACCCATGAAACAAACACAGTGAAAGAGAGAGAAATTCTTACACAATGCGTTCAGGGGCTGTGATGCAACCTGGATTGACCATATCTAGACGCACAGCTGGATGAGACATAAGGGTGGACACTCTTGGGGCTGAGAGGTTTGGTGAGGTAGGGTGAGGAAACGCAGACCCTTTAAAGTAATACTGCGTGGTACCCGTCCCATGGGTCCCAAATCTCCAGGTTCAAGGGCATCTTCCTACATCAAAAACATGCATGAGAAACCCAGAAGATGGTACACCGTGTGATGGGGAAAGGTTTCTAAAACGCACCTCATTTCTCATCTCCTTGTGCCTGGGTTCGCCATTCCAGATGCTTTACTAGCAATCTCCCTACTTGGAGGATCAGCACCTTTAACCTCCTGTTCCATACAGGTTGCAATTTGTCCTGAGGATGAACGGGAAGACGGGGAACCAATGAGAGACTAGCTCTTGGTGTTGGGACAGGCACAGGTCACTCTATTTTACAATCAGGAAGAAGAATTAACCACAGGCTCAGCCTGCGCCCCGGAACCAGAACAGGGCCTGAAGCCATCCTGTGCTTTTGCGGCCAGTGCTCAAAAAAGCGAGTTGTAAAATGGAGCTTCAGGGCACTGCAATTCACAAACCTGCAGAGTTATAAATGATAACTCTCGTCCACAAATATATTGAGGGAAGGGAAAGAAGAGGATTTGAAATCAAGGCAGAGTTGCAGGAAACAGATTTCAGGTGGTAGATTCGAATCGCCTTTAAAGCACATGAAAAGCGGCAAAACGTTGACAATGATGCCCTTGGCCAAAAAGGGCGTATGCGTTTTCTCCTGAATATATTCAGGAAAAAACGCATACGCCCTTTTTGGCCAACCAAGCAACCTGGAAAGGCAAATCAGCGCTCCAAAGAAGACTCGCTACCCATCGGTCAAAAGGGCCATGCTGAAAAACGTGTCAAAACCAGAAATGCAGGACAGGCCATGGAGAAATGGGAGCCTTGCTACACTGATGGGCAGGATGTAAATTGCCAACAGCCACTCTGGGGAAGTGTACAGTGTGTCCTGAAACACCTAAAAAACACAGCTTAGAGAGCATAGGGCACTTCCACTCATGGGGGTATAAATTGGGAAAATGAAAAATCAGCAAGACACAAGCACCCCAAAGTTTAGGGCTGCTCTGTTGAAAGGACCTCCACTTCATTCCACCTTCAATATCCCAGGAAAGAGAAAAATGGATAAAGAAGTTGTGGTCCTTATGTACAATGAAATATCACTCAGCCATGAAATCAATGTCATAAGGCTAGTAGCAGCATGATGAGTGGATTTAGGTATGACGATTCTAAGTGAAACAAGTCACACAGAAAAGGACACTTCTCATAAGGTATCACTGATAGAGGGAATGTAAAAACCGTTACACTTGAACTGAATTACAAAACAGAACAGAGTCACACATGCAGAAAACACACTATGGCTGCTTAACGGGAAAGGTGAGGTGGGGTGATGCATAAAACAAGGGTTTCAAATTAGCTCAGATACCGTTCCATAAACCCAATATGTAATAGACAAGACCTACTCCTTGCTCAGAGAACTGGACTCAACACGCCCTATTCACCGCACAAGAATATATCTGACTAGTAATAATCTTAAAACCTATGTATTGATATCTCTCTGTTAGTGTGTCAAGTGGGTGTAAAGCGGCATAAACACAGCAGTGAAAAGCAGCTAAACCCCATTATAAAAATAAATTACTTTGAAAAACCCATGAAACAAACACAGTGAAAGAGAGAGAAATTCTTACACAATGCGTTCAGGGGCTGTGATGCAACCTGGATTGACCATATCTAGACGCACAGCTGGATGAGACATAAGGGTGGACACTCTTGGGGCTGAGAGGTTTGGTGAGGTAGGGTGAGGAAACGCAGACCCTTTAAAGTAATACTGCGTGGTACCCGTCCCATGGGTCCCAAATCTCCAGGTTCAAGGGCATCTTCCTACATCGAAAACATGCATGAGAAACCCAGAAGATGGTACACCGTGTGATGGGGAAAGGTTTCTAAAACGCACCTCATTTCTCATCTCCTTGTGCCTGGGTTCGCCATTCCAGATGCTTTACTAGCAATCTCCCTACTTGGAGCATCAGCACCTTTAACCTCCTGTTCCGTACAGGTTGCAATTTGTCCTGAGGATGAACGGGAAGACGGGGAACCAAAGAGAGACTAGGTCTTGGTTTTGGGACAGGCACAGGTCACTCTATTTTCCCATCAGGAAGAAGAATTAACCACAGGCTCAGCCTGCCCCCCGGAAGCAGAAGAGGGCGTGAAACCATCCTGCACTTTTGCGGCCAGCTCTCAAAAAAGCGAGTTGTAAAATGGAGCTTCAGGTCACTGCAATTCACAAACCTTCAGAGTTATAAATGATAACGCTCGTCCACAAATATTTTGAGGGAAGGCAAAGAAGGGGATTTGAAATCAAGGCAGAATTGCAGGAAACAGATTTCAGGAGGTAGATTCGAATCGCCTTTAAAGCACATGAAAAGCGGCAAAACGTTGACAATGATGCCCTTGGCCAAAAAGGGCGTATGCGTTTTTTCCTGAATATATTCAGGAAAAAACGCATACGCCCTTTTTGGCCAACCAAGCAACCTGGAAAGGCAAATCAGCGCTCCAAAGAAGACTCGCTACCCATCGGTCAAAAGGGCCATGCTGAAAAACGTGTCAAAACCAGAAATGCAGGACAGGCCATGGAGAAATGGGAGCCTTGCTACACTGATGGGCAGGATGTAAATAGCCAACAGCCACTCTGGGGAAGTGTACGGTGTGTCCTGAAACACCTAAAAAACACAGCTTAGAGAGCATAGGGCACTTCCACTCATGGGGGTATAAATTGGGAAAATGAAAAATCAGCAAGACACAAGCACCCCAAAGTTTAGGGCTGCTCTGTTGACAAGGACCTCCACTTCATTCCACCTTCAATATCCCAGGAAAGAGAAAAATGGATAAAGAAGTTGTGGTCCTTATGTACAATGAAATATCACTCAGCCATGAAATCAATGTCATAAGGCTAGTAGCAGCATGATGAGTGGATTTAGGTACGACGATTCTAAGTGAAATAAGTCACACAGAAAAGGACACTTCTCATAAGGTATCACTTATAGAGGGAATGTAAAAACCGTTACACTTGAACTGAATTACAAAACAGAACAGAGTCACACATGCAGAAAACACACTATGGCTGCTTAACGGGAAAGGTGAGGTGGGGTGATGCATAAAACAAGGGTTTCAAATTAGCTCAGATACCGTTCCATAAACCCAATATGTAATAGACAAGACCTACTCCTTGCTCAGAGAACTGGACTCAACCCGCCCTATTCACCGCACAAGAATATATCTGACTAGTAATAAGCTTAAAACCTATGTATTGATATCTCTCTGTTAGTGTGTCAAGTGGGTGTAAAGCGGCATAAACACAGCAGTGAAAAGCAGCTAAACCCCATTATAAAAATAAATTACTTTGAAAAACCCATGAAACAAACACAGTGAAAGAGAGAGAAATTCTTACACAATGCGTTCAGGGGCTGTGATGCAACCTGGATTGACCATATCTAGACGCACAGCTGGATCAGACATAAGGGTGGACACTCTTGGGGCTGAGAGGTTTGGTGAGGTAGGGTGAGGAAACGCAGACCCTTTAAAGTAATACTGCGTGGTACCCGACCCATGGGTCCCAAATCTCCAGGTTCAAGGGCATCTTCCTACATCGAAAACATGCATGAGAAACCCAGAAGATGGTACACCGTGGGATGGGGAAAGGTTTCTAAAACGAACCTCATTTCTCATCTCCTTGTGCCCGGGTTCGCCATTCCAGCCACTTTACTAGCAATCCCACTACTTGGAGCATCAGCACCTTTAACCTCCTGTTCCGTACAGGTTGCAATTTGTCCTGAGGATGAACGGGAAGACGGGGAACCAATGAGAGACTAGCTCTTGGTGTGGACACAGGCACAGGTCACTCTATTTTCCCATCAGGAAGAAGAATTAACCACAGGTTCTGCCTGCCCCCCGGAAGCAGAAGAGGGCGTGAAACCATCATGCACTTTTGCGGCCAGCTCTCAAAAAAGCGAGTTGTAAAATGGAGCTTCAGGGCACTGCAATTCACAAACCTGCAGAGTTATAAATGATAACTCTCGTCCACAAATATATTGAGGGAAGGCAAAGAAGAGGATTTGAAATCAAGGCAGAATTGCAGGAAACAGATTTCAGGAGGTAGATTCGAATCGCCTTTAAAGCACATGAAAAGCGGCAAAACGTTGACAATGATGCCCTTGGCCAAAAAGGGCGTATGCATTTTCTCCTGAATATATTCAGGTAAAAACGCATACGCCCTTTTTGGCCAACCAAGCAAGCTGGAAAGGCAAATCAGCGCTACAAAGAAAAGTCGCTACCCATCGGTCAAAAGGGCCATGCTGAAAAAAGTGTCAAAACCAGAAATGCAGGACAGGCCATGGAGAAATGGGAGCCTTGCTACACTGATGGGCGGGATGTAAATTGCCAACAGCCACTCTGGAGAAGTGTACGGTGTGTCCTGAAACACCTAAAAAACACAGCTTAGAGAGCATACGGCACTTGCACTCATGGGGTTATAAATTGGGAAAATGAAAAATCAGCAAGACACAAGCACCCCAAAGTTTAGGGCTGCTCTGTTGAAAGGACCTCCACTTCATTCCACCTTCAATATCCCAGGAAAGAGAAAAATGGATAAAGAAGTTGTGGTCCTTATGTACAATGAAATATCACTCAGCCATGAAATCAATGTCATAAGGCTAGTAGCAGCATGATGAGTGGATTTAGGTATGACGATTCTAAGTGAAACAAGTCACACAGAAAAGGACACTTCTCATAAGGTATCACTGATAGAGGGAATGTAAAAACCGTTACACTTGAACAGAATTACAAAACAGAACAGAGTCACACATGCAGAAAACACACTATGGCTGCTTAACGGGAAAGGTGAGGTGGGGTGATGCATAAAACAAGGGTTTCAAATTAGCTCAGATACCGTTCCATAAACCCAATATGTAATAGACAAGACCTACTCCTTGCTCAGAGAACTGGACTCAACCCGCCCTATTCACCGCACAAGAATATATCTGACTAGTAATAAGCTTAAAACCTATGTATTGATATCTCTCTGTTAGTGTGTCAAGTGGGTGTAAAGCGGCATAAACACAGCAGTGAAAAGCAGCTAAACCCCATTATAAAAATAAATTACTTTGAAAAACCCATGAAACAAACACAGTGAAAGAGAGAGAAATTCTTACACAATGCGTTCAGGGGCTGTGATGCAACCTGGATTGACCATATCTAGACGCACAGCTGGATGAGACATAAGGGTGGACACTCTTGGGGCTGAGAGGTTTGGTGAGGTAGGGTGAGGAAACGCAGACCCTTTAAAGTAATACTGCGTGGTACCCGACCCATGGGTCCCAAATCTCCAGGTTCAAGGGCATCTTCCTACATCGAAAACATGCATGAGAAACCCAGAAGATGGTACACCGTGGGATGGGGAAAGGTTTCTAAAACGAACCTCATTTCTCATCTCCTTGTGCCCGGGTTCGCCATTCCAGCCACTTTACTAGCAATCCCACTACTTGGAGCATCAGCACCTTTAACCTCCTGTTCCGTACAGGTTGCAATTTGTCCTGAGGATGAACGGGAAGACGGGGAACCAATGAGAGACTAGCTCTTGGTGTGGACACAGGCACAGGTCACTCTATTTTCCCATCAGGAAGAAGAATTAACCACAGGTTCTGCCTGCCCCCCGGAAGCAGAAGAGGGCGTGAAACCATCATGCACTTTTGCGGCCAGCTCTCAAAAAAGCGAGTTGTAAAATGGAGCTTCAGGGCACTGCAATTCACAAACCTGCAGAGTTATAAATGATAACTCTCGTCCACAAATATATTGAGGGAAGGCAAAGAAGAGGATTTGAAATCAAGGCAGAATTGCAGGAAACAGATTTCAGGAGGTAGATTCGAATCGCCTTTAAAGCACATGAAAAGCGGCAAAACGTTGACAATGATGCCCTTGGCCAAAAAGGGCGTATGCATTTTCTCCTGAATATATTCAGGTAAAAACGCATACGCCCTTTTTGGCCAACCAAGCAAGCTGGAAAGGCAAATCAGCGCTACAAAGAAAAGTCGCTACCCATCGGTCAAAAGGGCCATGCTGAAAAAAGTGTCAAAACCAGAAATGCAGGACAGGCCATGGAGAAATGGGAGCCTTGCTACACTGATGGGCGGGATGTAAATTGCCAACAGCCACTCTGGAGAAGTGTACGGTGTGTCCTGAAACACCTAAAAAACACAGCTTAGAGAGCATACGGCACTTGCACTCATGGGGTTATAAATTGGGAAAATGAAAAATCAGCAAGACACAAGCACCCCAAAGTTTAGGGCTGCTCTGTTGAAAGGACCTCCACTTCATTCCACCTTCAATATCCCAGGAAAGAGAAAAATGGATAAAGAAGTTGTGGTCCTTATGTACAATGAAATATCACTCAGCCATGAAATCAATGTCATAAGGCTAGTAGCAGCATGATGAGTGGATTTAGGTATGACGATTCTAAGTGAAACAAGTCACACAGAAAAGGACACTTCTCATAAGGTATCACTGATAGAGGGAATGTAAAAACCGTTACACTTGAACAGAATTACAAAACAGAACAGAGTCACACATGCAGAAAACACACTATGGCTGCTTAACGGGAAAGGTGAGGTGGGGTGATGCATAAAACAAGGGTTTCAAATTAGCTCAGATACCGTTCCATAAACCCAATATGTAATAGACAAGACCTACTCCTTGCTCAGAGAACTGGACTCAACCCGCCCTATTCACCGCACAAGAATATATCTGACTAGTAATAAGCTTAAAACCTATGTATTGATATCTCTCTGTTAGTGTGTCAAGTGGGTGTAAAGCGGCATAAACACAGCAGTGAAAAGCAGCTAAACCCCATTATAAAAATAAATTACTTTGAAAAACCCATGAAACAAACACAGTGAAAGAGAGAGAAATTCTTACACAATGCGTTCAGGGGCTGTGATGCAACCTGGATTGACCATATCTAGACGCACAGCTGGATGAGACATAAGGGTGGACACTCTTGGGGCTGAGAGGTTTGGTGAGGTAGGGTGAGGAAACGCAGACCCTTTAAAGTAATACTGCGTGGTACCCGTCCCATGGGTCCCAAATCTCCAGGTTCAAGGGCATCTTCCTACATCAAAAACATGCATGAGAAACCCAGAAGATGGTACACCGTGTGATGGGGAAAGGTTTCTAAAACGCACCTCATTTCTCATCTCCTTGTGCCTGGGTTCGCCATTCCAGATGCTTTACTAGCAATCTCCCTACTTGGAGGATCAGCACCTTTAACCTCCTGTTCCATACAGGTTGCAATTTGTCCTGAGGATGAACGGGAAGACGGGGAACCAATGAGAGACTAGCTCTTGGTGTTGGGACAGGCACAGGTCACTCTATTTTACAATCAGGAAGAAGAATTAACCACAGGCTCAGCCTGCGCCCCGGAACCAGAACAGGGCCTGAAGCCATCCTGTGCTTTTGCGGCCAGTGCTCAAAAAAGCGAGTTGTAAAATGGAGGTTCAGGGCACTGCAATTCACAAACCTGCAGAGTTATAAATGATAACTCTCGTCCACAAATATATTGAGGGAAGGCAAAGAAGAGGATTTGAAATCAAGGCAGAGTTGCAGGAAACAGATTTCAGGTGGTAGATTCGAATCGCCTTTAAAGCACATGAAAAGCGGCAAAACGTTGACAATGATGCCCTTGGCCAAAAAGGGCGTATGCGTTTTCTCCTGAATATATTCAGGAAAAAACGCATACGCCCTTTTTGGCCAACCAAGCAACCTGGAAAGGCAAATCAGCGCTCCAAAGAAGACTCGCTACCCATCGGTCAAAAGGGCCATGCTGAAAAACGTGTCAAAACCAGAAATGCAGGACAGGCCATGGAGAAATGGGAGCCTTGCTACACTGATGGGCAGGATGTAAATTGCCAACAGCCACTCTGGGGAAGTGTACAGTGTGTCCTGAAACACCTAAAAAACACAGCTTAGAGAGCATAGGGCACTTCCACTCATGGGGGTATAAATTGGGAAAATGAAAAATCAGCAAGACACAAGCACCCCAAAGTTTAGGGCTGCTCTGTTGAAAGGACCTCCACTTCATTCCACCTTCAATATCCCAGGAAAGAGAAAAATGGATAAAGAAGTTGTGGTCCTTATGTACAATGAAATATCACTCAGCCATGAAATCAATGTCATAAGGCTAGTAGCAGCATGATGAGTGGATTTAGGTATGACGATTCTAAGTGAAACAAGTCACACAGAAAAGGACACTTCTCATAAGGTATCACTGATAGAGGGAATGTAAAAACCGTTACACTTGAACTGAATTACAAAACAGAACAGAGTCACACATGCAGAAAACACACTATGGCTGCTTAACGGGAAAGGTGAGGTGGGGTGATGCATAAAACAAGGGTTTCAAATTAGCTCAGATACCGTTCCATAAACCCAATATGTAATAGACAAGACCTACTCCTTGCTCAGAGAACTGGACTCAACACGCCCTATTCACCGCACAAGAATATATCTGACTAGTAATAATCTTAAAACCTATGTATTGATATCTCTCTGTTAGTGTGTCAAGTGGGTGTAAAGCGGCATAAACACAGCAGTGAAAAGCAGCTAAACCCCATTATAAAAATAAATTACTTTGAAAAACCCATGAAACAAACACAGTGAAAGAGAGAGAAATTCTTACACAATGCGTTCAGGGGCTGTGATGCAACCTGGATTGACCATATCTAGACGCACAGCTGGATGAGACATAAGGGTGGACACTCTTGGGGCTGAGAGGTTTGGTGAGGTAGGGTGAGGAAACGCAGACCCTTTAAAGTAATACTGCGTGGTACCCGTCCCATGGGTCCCAAATCTCCAGGTTCAAGGGCATCTTCCTACATCAAAAACATGCATGAGAAACCCAGAAGATGGTACACCGTGTGATGGGGAAAGGTTTCTAAAACGCACCTCATTTCTCATCTCCTTGTGCCTGGGTTCGCCATTCCAGATGCTTTACTAGCAATCTCCCTACTTGGAGGATTAGCACCTTTAACCTCCTGTTCCATACAGGTAGCAATTTGTCCTGAGGATGAACGGGAAGACGGGGAACCAATGAGAGACTAGCTCTTGGTGTTGGGACAGGCACAGGTCACTCTATTTTACAATCAGGAAGAAGAATTAACCACAGGCTCAGCCTGCCCCCCCGGAACCAGAACAGGGCCTGAAGCCATCCTGTGCTTTTGCGGCCAGTGCTCAAAAAAGCGAGTTGTAAAATGGAGCTTCAGGGCACTGCAATTCACAAAACTGCAGAGTTATAAATGATAACTCTCGTCCACAAATATATTGAGGGAAGGCAAAGAAGAGGATTTGAAATCAAGGCAGAATTGCAGGAAACAGATTTCAGGAGGTAGATTCGAATCGCCTTTAAAGCACATGAAAAGCGGCAAAACGTTGACAATGATGCCCTTTGCCAAAAAGGGCGTATGCGTTTTCTCCTGAATATATTCAGGAAAAAACGCATACGCCCTTTTTGGCCAACCAAGCAACCTGGAAAGGCAAATCAGCGCTCCAAAGAAGACTCGCTACCCATCGGTCAAAAGGGCCATGCTGAAAAACGTGTCAAAACCAGAAATGCAGGACAGGCCATGGAGAAATGGGAGCCTTGCTACACTGATGGGCAGGATGTATATTGCCAACAGCCACTCTGGAGAAGTGTACGGTGTGTCCTGAAACTCCTAAAAAACACAGCTTAGAGAGCATAGGGCACTTCCACTCATGGGGGTATAAATTGGGAAAATGAAAAATCAGCAAGACACAAGCACCCCAAAGTTTAGGGCTGCTCTGTTGACAAGGACCTCCACTTCATTCCACCTTCAATATCCCAGGAAAGAGAAAAATGGATAAAGAAGTTGTGGTCCTTATGTACAATGAAATATCACTCAGCCATGAAATCAATATCATAAGGCTAGTAGCAGCATGATGAGTGGATTTAGGTACGACGATTCTAAGTGAAATAAGTCACACAGAAAAGGACACTTCTCATAAGGTATCACTTATAGAGGGAATGTAAAAACCGTTACACTTGAACTGAATTACAAAACAGAACAGAGTCACACATGCAGAAAACACACTATGGCTGCTTAACGGGAAAGGTGAGGTGGGGTGATGCATAAAACAAGGGTTTCAAATTAGCTCAGATACCGTTCCATAAACCCAATATGTAATAGACAAGACCTACTCCTTGCTCAGAGAACTGGACTCAACACGCCCTATTCACTGCACAAGAATATATCTGACTAATAATAAGCTTAAAACCTATGTATTGATATCTCTCTGTTAGTGTGTCAAGTGGGTGTAAAGCGGCATAAACACAGCAGTGAAAAGCAGCTAAACCCCATTATAAAAATAAATGACTTTAAAAAACCCATGAAACAAAGACAATGTAAGAGAGAGAAATTCTTACACAATGCGTTCAGGGGCAGTGATGCAACCTGGATTGACCATATCTAGACGCACAGCTGGATCAGACATAAGGGTGGACACTCTTGGGGCTGAGAGGTTTGGTGAGGTAGGGTGAGGAAACGCAGACCCTTTAAAGTAATACTGCGTGGTACCCGACCCATGGGTCCCAAATCTCCAGGTTCAAGGGCATCTTCCTACATCGAAAACATGCATGAGAAACCCAGAAGATGGTACACCGTATGATGGGGAAAGGTTTCTAAAACGCACCTCATTTCTCATCTCCTTGTGCCTGGGTTCGCCATTCCAGATGCTTTACTAGCAATCTCCCTACTTGGAGGATCAGCACCTTTAACCTCCTGTTCCATACAGGTTGCAATTTGTCCTGAGGATGAACGGGAAGACGGTGAACCAATGAGACACTAGCTCTTGGTGTTGGGACAGGCACAGGTCACTCTATTTTACAATCAGGAAGAAGAATTAACCACAGGCTCAGCCTGCCCCCCGGAACCAGAACAGGGCCTGAAGCCATCCTGTGCTTTTGCGGCCAGTGCTCAAAAAAGCGAGTTGTAAAATGGAGCTTCAGGGCACTGCAATTCACAAACCTGCAGAGTTATAAATGATAACTCTCGTCCACAAATATATTGAGGGAAGGCAAAGAAGAGGATTTGAAATCAAGGCAGAGTTGCAGGAAACAGATTTCAGGTGGTAGATTCGAATCGCCTTTAAAGCACATGAAAAGCGGCAAAACGTTGACAATGATGCCCTTGGCCAAAAAGGGCGTATGCGTTTTCTCCTGAATATATTCAGGAAAAAACGCATACGCCCTTTTTGGCCAACCAAGCAACCTGGAAAGGCAAATCAGCGCTCCAAAGAAGACTCGCTACCCATCGGTCAAAAGGGCCATGCTGAAAAACGTGTCAAAACCAGAAATGCAGGACAGGCCATGGAGAAATGGGAGCCTTGCTACACTGATGGGCAGGATGTAAATTGCCAACAGCCACTCTGGGGAAGTGTACAGTGTGTCCTGAAACACCTAAAAAACACAGCTTAGAGAGCATAGGGCACTTCCACTCATGGGGGTATAAATTGGGAAAATGAAAAATCAGCAAGACACAAGCACCCCAAAGTTTAGGGCTGCTCTGTTGAAAGGACCTCCACTTCATTCCACCTTCAATATCCCAGGAAAGAGAAAAATGGATAAAGAAGTTGTGGTCCTTATGTACAATGAAATATCACTCAGCCATGAAATCAATGTCATAAGGCTAGTAGCAGCATGATGAGTGGATTTAGGTATGACGATTCTAAGTGAAACAAGTCACACAGAAAAGGACACTTCTCATAAGGTATCACTGATAGAGGGAATGTAAAAACCGTTACACTTGAACTGAATTACAAAACAGAACAGAGTCACACATGCAGAAAACACACTATGGCTGCTTAACGGGAAAGGTGAGGTGGGGTGATGCATAAAACAAGGGTTTCAAATTAGCTCAGATACCGTTCCATAAACCCAATATGTAATAGACAAGACCTACTCCTTGCTCAGAGAACTGGACTCAACACGCCCTATTCACCGCACAAGAATATATCTGACTAGTAATAATCTTAAAACCTATGTATTGATATCTCTCTGTTAGTGTGTCAAGTGGGTGTAAAGCGGCATAAACACAGCAGTGAAAAGCAGCTAAACCCCATTATAAAAATAAATTACTTTGAAAAACCCATGAAACAAACACAGTGAAAGAGAGAGAAATTCTTACACAATGCGTTCAGGGGCTGTGATGCAACCTGGATTGACCATATCTAGACGCACAGCTGGATGAGACATAAGGGTGGACACTCTTGGGGCTGAGAGGTTTGGTGAGGTAGGGTGAGGAAACGCAGACCCTTTAAAGTAATACTGCGTGGTACCCGTCACATGGGTCCCAAATCTCCAGGTTCAAGGGCATCTTCCTACATCAAAAACATGCATGAGAAACCCAGAAGATGGTACACCGTGTGATGGGGAAAGGTTTCTAAAACGAACCTCATTTCTCATCTCCTTGTGCCTGGGTTCGCCATTCCAGATGCTTTACTAGCAATCTCCCTACTTGGAGGATCAGCACCTTTAACCTCCTGTTCCATACAGGTTGCAATTTGTCCTGAGGATGAACGGGAAGACGGGGAACCAATGAGAGACTAGCTCTTGGTGTTGGGACAGGCACAGGTCACTCTATTTTACAATCAGGAAGAAGAATTAACCACAGGCTCAGCCTGCCCCCCCGGAACCAGAACAGGGCCTGAAGCCATCCTGTGCTTTTGCGGCCAGTGCTCAAAAAAGCGAGTTGTAAAATGGAGCTTCAGGGCACTGCAATTCACAAACCTGCAGAGTTATAAATGATAACTCTCGTCCACAAATATATTGAGGGAAGGCAAAGAAGAGGATTTGAAATCAAGGCAGAATTGCAGGAAACAGATTTCAGGAGGTAGATTCGAATCGCCTTTAAAGCACATGAAAAGCGGCAAAACGTTGACAATGATGCCCTTTGCCAAAAAGGGCGTATGCGATTTCTCCTGAATATATTCAGGAAAAAACGCATACGCCCTTTTTGGCCAACCAAGCAACCTGGAAAGGCAAATCAGCGCTCCAAAGAAGACTCGCTACCCATCGGTCAAAAGGGCCATGCTGAAAAACGTGTCAAAACCAGAAATGCAGGACAGGCCATGGAGAAATGGGAGCCTTGCTACACTGATGGGCAGGATGTATATTGCCAACAGCCACTCTGGAGAAGTGTACGGTGTGTCCTGAAACTCCTAAAAAACACAGCTTAGAGAGCATAGGGCACTTCCACTCATGGGGGTATAAATTGGGAAAATGAAAAATCAGCAAGACACAAGCACCCCAAAGTTTAGGGCTGCTCTGTTGACAAGGACCTCCACTTCATTCCACCTTCAATATCCCAGGAAAGAGAAAAATGGATAAAGAAGTTGTGGTCCTTATGTACAATGAAATATCACTCAGCCAAGAAATCAATATCATAAGGCTAGTAGCAGCATGATGAGTGGATTTAGGTACGACGATTCTAAGTGAAATAAGTCACACAGAAAAGGACACTTCTCATAAGGTATCACTGATAGAGGGAATGTAAAAACCGTTACACTTGAACTGAATTACAAAACAGAACAGAGTCACACATGCAGAAAACACACTATGGCTGCTTAACGGGAAAGGGGAGGTGGGGTGATGCATAAAACAAGGGTTTCAAATTAGCTCAGATACCGTTCCATAAACCCAATATGTAATAGACAAGACCTACTCCTTGCTCAGAGAACTGGACTCAACACGCCCTATTCACTGCACAAGAATATATCTGACTAATAATAAGCTTAAAACCTATGTATTGATATCTCTCTGTTAGTGTGTCAAGTGGGTGTAAAGCGGCATAAACACAGCAGTGAAAAGCAGCTAAACCCCATTATAAAAATAAATGACTTTAAAAAACCCATGAAACAAAGACAGTGTAAGAGAGAGAAATTCTTACACAATGCGTTCAGGGGCAGTGATGCAACCTGGATTGACCATATCTAGACGCACAGCTGGATCAGACATAAGGGTGGACACTCTTGGGGCTGAGAGGTTTGGTGAGGTAGGGTGAGGAAACGCAGACCCTTTAAAGTAATACTGCGTGGTACCCGACCCATGGGTCCCAAATCTCCAGGTTCAAGGGCATCTTCCTACATCGAAAACATGCATGAGAAACCCAGAAGATGGTACACCGTATGATGGGGAAAGGTTTCTAAAACGCACCTCATTTCTCATCTCCTTGTGCCTGGGTTCGCCATTCCAGATGCTTTACTAGCAATCTCCCTACTTGGAGGATCAGCACCTTTAACCTCCTGTTCCATACAGGTTGCAATTTGTCCTGAGGATGAACGGGAAGACGGGGAACCAATGAGAGACTAGCTCTTGGTGTTGGGACAGGCACAGGTCACTCTATTTTACAATCAGGAAGAAGAATTAACCACAGGCTCAGCCTGCACCCCCGGAACCAGAACAGGGCCTGAAGCCATCCTGTGCTTTTGCGGCCAGTGCTCAAAAAAGCGAGTTGTAAAATGGAGCTTCAGGGCACTGCAATTCACAAACCTGCAGAGTTATAAATGATAACTCTCGTCCACAAATATATTGAGGGAAGGCAAAGAAGAGGATTTGAAATCAAGGCAGAATTGCAGGAAACAGATTTCAGGAGGTAGATTCGAATCGCCTTTAAAGCACATGAAAAGCGGCAAAACGTTGACAATGATGCCCTTTGCCAAAAAGGGCGTATGCGTTTTCTCCTGAATATATTCAGGAAAAAACGCATACGCCCTTTTTGGCCAACCAAGCAACCTGGAAAGGCAAATCAGCGCTCCAAAGAAGACTCGCTACCCATCGGTCAAAAGGGCCATGCTGAAAAACGTGTCAAAACCAGAAATGCAGGACAGGCCATGGAGAAATGGGAGCCTTGCTACACTGATGGGCAGGATGTATATTGCCAACAGCCACTCTGGAGAAGTGTACGGTGTGTCCTGAAACTCCTAAAAAACACAGCTTAGAGAGCATAGGGCACTTCCACTCATGGGGGTATAAATTGGGAAAATGAAAAATCAGCAAGACACAAGCACCCCAAAGTTTAGGGCTGCTCTGTTGACAAGGACCTCCACTTCATTCCACCTTCAATATCCCAGGAAAGAGAAAAATGGATAAAGAAGTTGTGGTCCTTATGTACAATGAAATATCACTCAGCCATGAAATCAATATCATAAGGCTAGTAGCAGCATGATGAGTGGATTTAGGTACGACGATTCTAAGTGAAATAAGTCACACAGAAAAGGACACTTCTCATAAGGTATCACTGATAGAGGGAATGTAAAAACCGTTACACTTGAACTGAATTACAAAACACAACAGAGTCACACATGCAGAAAACACACTATGGCTGCTTAACGGGAAAGGTGAGGTGGGGTGATACATAAAACAAGGGTATCAAATTAGCTCAGATACCGTTCCATAAACCCAATATGTAATAGACAAGACCTACTCCTTGCTCAGAGAACTGGACTCAACACGCCCTATTCACCGCACAAGAATATATCTGACTAGTAATAATCTTAAAACCTATGTATTGATATCTCTCTGTTAGTGTGTCAAGTGGGTGTAAAGCGGCATAAACACAGCAGTGAAAAGCAGCTAAACCCCATTATTAAAATAAATTACTTTGAAAAACCCATGAAACAAAGACAGTGAAAGAGAGAGAAATTCTTACACAATGCGTTCAGGGGCTGTGATGCAACCTGGATTGACCATATCTAGACGCACAGCTGGATGAGACATAAGGGTGGACACTCTTGGGGCTGAGAGGTTTGGTGAGGTAGGGTGAGGAAACGCAGACCCTTTAAAGTAATACTGCGTGGTACCCGTCCCATGGGTCCCAAATCTCCAGGTTCAAGGGCATCTTCCTACATCGAAAACATGCATGAGAAACCCAGAAGATGGTACACCGTGTGATGGGGAAAGGTTTCTAAAACGCACCTCATTTCTCATCTCCTTGTGCCTGGGTTCGCCATTCCAGATGCTTTACTAGCAATCTCCCTACTTGGAGCATCAGCACCTTTAACCTCCTGTTCCGTACAGGTTGCAATTTGTCCTGAGGATGAACGGGAAGACGGGGAACCAATGAGAGACTAGCTCTTGGTTTTGGGACAGGCACAGGTCACTCTATTTTCCCATCAGGAAGAAGAATTAACCACAGGCTCAGCCTGCCCCCCGGAAGCAGAAGAGGGCGTGAAACCATCCTGCACTTTTGCGGCCAGCTCTCAAAAAAGCGAGTTGTAAAATGGAGCTTCAGGTCACTGCAATTCACAAACCTTCAGAGTTATAAATGATAACGCTCGTCCACAAATATTTTGAGGGAAGGCAAAGAAGGGGATTTGAAATCAAGGCAGAATTGCAGGAAACAGATTTCAGGAGGTAGATTCGAATCGCCTTTAAAGCACATGAAAAGCGGCAAAACGTTGACAATGATGCCCTTGGCCAAAAAGGGCGTATGCGTTTTCTCCTGAATATATTCAGGAAAAAACGCATACGCCCTTTTTGGCCAACCAAGCAACCTGGAAAGGCAAATCAGCGCTCCAAAGAAGACTCGCTACCCATCGGTCAAAAGGGCCATGCTGAAAAACGTGTCAAAACCAGAAATGCAGGACAGGCCATGGAGAAATGGGAGCCTTGCTACACTGATGGGCAGGATGTAAATAGCCAACAGCCACTCTGGGGAAGTGTACGGTGTGTCCTGAAACACCTAAAAAACACAGCTTAGAGAGCATAGGGCACTTCCACTCATGGGGGTATAAATTGGGAAAATGAAAAATCAGCAAGACACAAGCACCCCAAAGTTTAGGGCTGCTCTGTTGACAAGGACCTCCACTTCATTCCACCTTCAATATCCCAGGAAAGAGAAAAATGGATAAAGAAGTTGTGGTCCTTATGTACAATGAAATATCACTCAGCCATGAAATCAATGTCATAAGGCTAGTAGCAGCATGATGAGTGGATTTAGGTACGACGATTCTAAGTGAAATAAGTCACACAGAAAAGGACACTTCTCATAAGGTATCACTTATAGAGGGAATGTAAAAACCGTTACACTTGAACAGAATTACAAAACAGAACAGAGTCACACATGCAGAAAACACACTATGGCTGCTTAACGGGAAAGGTGAGGTGGGGTGATGCATAAAACAAGGGTTTCAAATTAGCTCAGATACCGTTCCATAAACCCAATATGTAATAGACAAGACCTACTCCTTGCTCAGAGAACTGGACTCAACCCGCCCTATTCACCGCACAAGAATATATCTGACTAGTAATAAGCTTAAAACCTATGTATTGATATCTCTCTGTTAGTGTGTCAAGTGGGTGTAAAGCGGCATAAACACAGCAGTGAAAAGCAGCTAAACCCCATTATAAAAATAAATTACTTTGAAAAACCCATGAAACAAACACAGTGAAAGAGAGAGAAATTCTTACACAATGCGTTCAGGGGCTGTGATGCAACCTGGATTGACCATATCTAGACGCACAGCTGGATCAGACATAAGGGTGGACACTCTTGGGGCTGAGAGGTTTGGTGAGGTAGGGTGAGGAAACGCAGACCCTTTAAAGTAATACTGCGTGGTACCCGTCCCATGGGTCCCAAATCTCCAGGTTCAAGGGCATCTTCCTACATCAAAAACATGCATGAGAAACCCAGAAGATGGTACACCGTGTGATGGGGAAAGGTTTCTAAAACGCACCTCATTTCTCATCTCCTTGTGCCTGGGTTCGCCATTCCAGATGCTTTACTAGCAATCTCCCTACTTGGAGGATCAGCACCTTTAACCTCCTGTTCCATACAGGTTGCAATTTGTCCTGAGGATGAACGGGAAGACGGGGAACCAATGAGAGACTAGCTCTTGGTGTTGGGACAGGCACAGGTCACTCTATTTTACAATCAGGAAGAAGAATTAACCACAGGCTCAGCCTGCACCCCCGGAACCAGAACAGGGCCTGAAGCCATCCTGTGCTTTTGCGGCCAGTGCTCAAAAAAGCGAGTTGTAAAATGGAGCTTCAGGGCACTGCAATTCACAAACCTGCAGAGTTATAAATGATAACTCTCGTCCACAAATATATTGAGGGAAGGCAAAGAAGAGGATTTGAAATCAAGGCAGAATTGCAGGAAACAGATTTCAGGAGGTAGATTCGAATCGCCTTTAAAGCACATGAAAAGCGGCAAAACGTTGACAATGATGCCCTTTGCCAAAAAGGGCGTATGCGTTTTCTCCTGAATATATTCAGGAAAAAACGCATACGCCCTTTTTGGCCAACCAAGCAACCTGGAAAGGCAAATCAGCGCTCCAAAGAAGACTCGCTACCCATCGGTCAAAAGGGCCATGCTGAAAAACGTGTCAAAACCAGAAATGCAGGACAGGCCATGGAGAAATGGGAGCCTTGCTACACTGATGGGCAGGATGTATATTGCCAACAGCCACTCTGGAGAAGTGTACGGTGTGTCCTGAAACTCCTAAAAAACACAGCTTAGAGAGCATAGGGCACTTCCACTCATGGGGGTATAAATTGGGAAAATGAAAAATCAGCAAGACACAAGCACCCCAAAGTTTAGGGCTGCTCTGTTGACAAGGACCTCCACTTCATTCCACCTTCAATATCCCAGGAAAGAGAAAAATGGATAAAGAAGTTGTGGTCCTTATGTACAATGAAATATCACTCAGCCATGAAATCAATATCATAAGGCTAGTAGCAGCATGATGAGTGGATTTAGGTACGACGATTCTAAGTGAAATAAGTCACACAGAAAAGGACACTTCTCATAAGGTATAACTGATAGAGGGAATGTAAAAACCGTTACACTTGAACTGAATTACAAAACAGAACAGAGTCACACATGCAGAAAACACACTATGGCTGCTTAACGGGAAAGGTGAGGTGGGGTGATGCATAAAACAAGGGTTTCAAATTAGCTCAGATACCGTTCCATAAACCCAATATGTAATAGACAAGACCTACTCCTTGCTCAGAGAACTGGACTCAACACGCCCTATTCACTGCACAAGAATATATCTGACTAATAATAATCTTAAAACCTATGTATTGATATCTCTCTGTTAGTGTGTCAAGTGGGTGTAAAGCAGCATAAACACAGCAGTGAAAAGCAGCTAAACCCCATTATAAAAATAAATGACTTTAAAAAACCCATGAAACAAAGACAGTGTAAGAGAGAGAAATTCTTACACAATGCGTTCAGGGGCAGTGATGCAACCTGGATTGACCATATCTAGACGCACAGCTGGATCAGACATAAGGGTGGACACTCTTGGGGCTGAGAGGTTTGGTGAGGTAGGGTGAGGAAACGCAGACCCTTTAAAGTAATACTGCGTGGTACCCGACCCATGGGTCCCAAATCTCCAGGTTCAAGGGCATCTTCCTACATCGAAAACATGCATGAGAAACCCAGAAGATGGTACACCGTATGATGGGGAAAGGTTTCTAAAACGCACCTCATTTCTCATCTCCTTGTGCCTGGGTTCGCCATTCCAGATGCTTTACTAGCAATCTCCCTACTTGGAGGATCAGCACCTTTAACCTCCTGTTCCATACAGGTTGCAATTTGTCCTGAGGATGAACGGGAAGACGGGGAACCAATGAGAGACTAGCTCTTGGTGTTGGGACAGGCACAGGTCACTCTATTTTACAATCAGGAAGAAGAATTAACCACAGGCTCAGCCTGCCCCCCGGAACCAGAACAGGGCCTGAAGCCATCCTGTGCTTTTGCGGCCAGTGCTCAAAAAAGCGAGTTGTAAAATGGAGCTTCAGGGCACTGCAATTCACAAACCTGCAGAGTTATAAATGATAACTCTCGTCCACAAATATATTGAGGGAAGGCAAAGAAGAGGATTTGAAATCAAGGCAGAATTGCAGGAAACAGATTTCAGGAGGTAGATTCGAATCGCCTTTAAAGCACATGAAAAGCGGCAAAACGTTGACAATGATGCCCTTTGCCAAAAAGGGCGTATGCGTTTTCTCCTGAATATATTCAGGAAAAAACGCATACGCCCTTTTTGGCCAACCAAGCAACCTGGAAAGGCAAATCAGCGCTCCAAAGAAGACTCGCTACCCATCGGTCAAAAGGGCCATGCTGAAAAACGTGTCAAAACCAGAAATGCAGGACAGGCCATGGAGAAATGGGAGCCTTGCTACACTGATGGGCAGGATGTATATTGCCAACAGCCACTCTGGAGAAGTGTACGGTGTGTCCTGAAACTCCTAAAAAACACAGCTTAGAGAGCATAGGGCACTTCCACTCATGGGGGTATAAATTGGGAAAATGAAAAATCAGCAAGACACAAGCACCCCAAAGTTTAGGGCTGCTCTGTTGACAAGGACCTCCACTTCATTCCACCTTCAATATCCCAGGAAAGAGAAAAATGGATAAAGAAGTTGTGGTCCTTATGTACAATGAAATATCACTCAGCCATGAAATCAATATCATAAGGCTAGTAGCAGCATGATGAGTGGATTTAGGTACGACGATTCTAAGTGAAATAAGTCACACAGAAAAGGACACTTCTCATAAGGTATCACTGATAGAGGGAATGTAAAAACCGTTACACTTGAACTGAATTACAAAACACAACAGAGTCACACATGCAGAAAACACACTATGGCTGCTTAACGGGAAAGGTGAGGTGGGGTGATACATAAAACAAGGGTATCAAATTAGCTCAGATACCGTTCCATAAACCCAATATGTAATAGACAAGACCTACTCCTTGCTCAGAGAACTGGACTCAACACGCCCTATTCACCGCACAAGAATATATCTGACTAGTAATAATCTTAAAACCTATGTATTGATATCTCTCTGTTAGTGTGTCAAGTGGGTGTAAAGCGGCATAAACACAGCAGTGAAAAGCAGCTAAACCCCATTATTAAAATAAATTACTTTGAAAAACCCATGAAACAAAGACAGTGAAAGAGAGAGAAATTCTTACACAATGCGTTCAGGGGCTGTGATGCAACCTGGATTGACCATATCTAGACGCACAGCTGGATGAGACATAAGGGTGGACACTCTTGGGGCTGAGAGGTTTGGTGAGGTAGGGTGAGGAAACGCAGACCCTTTAAAGTAATACTGCGTGGTACCCGTCCCATGGGTCCCAAATCTCCAGGTTCAAGGGCATCTTCCTACATCGAAAACATGCATGAGAAACCCAGAAGATGGTACACCGTGTGATGGGGAAAGGTTTCTAAAACGCACCTCATTTCTCATCTCCTTGTGCCTGGGTTCGCCATTCCAGATGCTTTACTAGCAATCTCCCTACTTGGAGCATCAGCACCTTTAACCTCCTGTTCCGTACAGGTTGCAATTTGTCCTGAGGATGAACGGGAAGACGGGGAACCAATGAGAGACTAGCTCTTGGTTTTGGGACAGGCACAGGTCACTCTATTTTCCCATCAGGAAGAAGAATTAACCACAGGCTCAGCCTGCCCCCCGGAAGCAGAAGAGGGCGTGAAACCATCCTGCACTTTTGCGGCCAGCTCTCAAAAAAGCGAGTTGTAAAATGGAGCTTCAGGTCACTGCAATTCACAAACCTTCAGAGTTATAAATGATAACGCTCGTCCACAAATATTTTGAGGGAAGGCAAAGAAGGGGATTTGAAATCAAGGCAGAATTGCAGGAAACAGATTTCAGGAGGTAGATTCGAATCGCCTTTAAAGCACATGAAAAGCGGCAAAACGTTGACAATGATGCCCTTGGCCAAAAAGGGCGTATGCGTTTTCTCCTGAATATATTCAGGAAAAAACGCATACGCCCTTTTTGGCCAACCAAGCAACCTGGAAAGGCAAATCAGCGCTCCAAAGAAGACTCGCTACCCATCGGTCAAAAGGGCCATGCTGAAAAACGTGTCAAAACCAGAAATGCAGGACAGGCCATGGAGAAATGGGAGCCTTGCTACACTGATGGGCAGGATGTAAATAGCCAACAGCCACTCTGGGGAAGTGTACGGTGTGTCCTGAAACACCTAAAAAACACAGCTTAGAGAGCATAGGGCACTTCCACTCATGGGGGTATAAATTGGGAAAATGAAAAATCAGCAAGACACAAGCACCCCAAAGTTTAGGGCTGCTCTGTTGACAAGGACCTCCACTTCATTCCACCTTCAATATCCCAGGAAAGAGAAAAATGGATAAAGAAGTTGTGGTCCTTATGTACAATGAAATATCACTCAGCCATGAAATCAATGTCATAAGGCTAGTAGCAGCATGATGAGTGGATTTAGGTACGACGATTCTAAGTGAAATAAGTCACACAGAAAAGGACACTTCTCATAAGGTATCACTTATAGAGGGAATGTAAAAACCGTTACACTTGAACAGAATTACAAAACAGAACAGAGTCACACATGCAGAAAACACACTATGGCTGCTTAACGGGAAAGGTGAGGTGGGGTGATGCATAAAACAAGGGTTTCAAATTAGCTCAGATACCGTTCCATAAACCCAATATGTAATAGACAAGACCTACTCCTTGCTCAGAGAACTGGACTCAACCCGCCCTATTCACCGCACAAGAATATATCTGACTAGTAATAAGCTTAAAACCTATGTATTGATATCTCTCTGTTAGTGTGTCAAGTGGGTGTAAAGCGGCATAAACACAGCAGTGAAAAGCAGCTAAACCCCATTATAAAAATAAATTACTTTGAAAAACCCATGAAACAAACACAGTGAAAGAGAGAGAAATTCTTACACAATGCGTTCAGGGGCTGTGATGCAACCTGGATTGACCATATCTAGACGCACAGCTGGATCAGACATAAGGGTGGACACTCTTGGGGCTGAGAGGTTTGGTGAGGTAGGGTGAGGAAACGCAGACCCTTTAAATTAATACTGCGTGGTACCCGTCCCATGGGTCCCAAATCTCCAGGTTCAAGGGCATCTTCCTACATCAAAAACATGCATGAGAAACCCAGAAGATGGTACACCGTGTGATGGGGAAAGGTTTCTAAAACGCACCTCATTTCTCATCTCCTTGTGCCTGGGTTCGCCATTCCAGATGCTTTACTAGCAATCTCCCTACTTGGAGGATCAGCACCTTTAACCTCCTGTTCCATACAGGTTGCAATTTGTCCTGAGGATGAACGGGAAGACGGGGAACCAATGAGAGACTAGCTCTTGGTGTTGGGACAGGCACAGGTCACTCTATTTTACAATCAGGAAGAAGAATTAACCACAGGCTCAGCCTGCACCCCCGGAACCAGAACAGGGCCTGAAGCCATCCTGTGCTTTTGCGGCCAGTGCTCAAAAAAGCGAGTTGTAAAATGGAGCTTCAGGGCACTGCAATTCACAAACCTGCAGAGTTATAAATGATAACTCTCGTCCACAAATATATTGAGGGAAGGCAAAGAAGAGGATTTGAAATCAAGGCAGAATTGCAGGAAACAGATTTCAGGAGGTAGATTCGAATCGCCTTTAAAGCACATGAAAAGCGGCAAAACGTTGACAATGATGCCCTTTGCCAAAAAGGGCGTATGCGTTTTCTCCTGAATATATTCAGGAAAAAACGCATACGCCCTTTTTGGCCAACCAAGCAACCTGGAAAGGCAAATCAGCGCTCCAAAGAAGACTCGCTACCCATCGGTCAAAAGGGCCATGCTGAAAAACGTGTCAAAACCAGAAATGCAGGACAGGCCATGGAGAAATGGGAGCCTTGCTACACTGATGGGCAGGATGTATATTGCCAACAGCCACTCTGGAGAAGTGTACGGTGTGTCCTGAAACTCCTAAAAAACACAGCTTAGAGAGCATAGGGCACTTCCACTCATGGGGGTATAAATTGGGAAAATGAAAAATCAGCAAGACACAAGCACCCCAAAGTTTAGGGCTGCTCTGTTGACAAGGACCTCCACTTCATTCCACCTTCAATATCCCAGGAAAGAGAAAAATGGATAAAGAAGTTGTGGTCCTTATGTACAATGAAATATCACTCAGCCATGAAATCAATATCATAAGGCTAGTAGCAGCATGATGAGTGGATTTAGGTACGACGATTCTAAGTGAAATAAGTCACACAGAAAAGGACACTTCTCATAAGGTATAACTGATAGAGGGAATGTAAAAACCGTTACACTTGAACTGAATTACAAAACAGAACAGAGTCACACATGCAGAAAACACACTATGGCTGCTTAACGGGAAAGGTGAGGTGGGGTGATGCATAAAACAAGGGTTTCAAATTAGCTCAGATACCGTTCCATAAACCCAATATGTAATAGACAAGACCTACTCCTTGCTCAGAGAACTGGACTCAACACGCCCTATTCACTGCACAAGAATATATCTGACTAATAATAATCTTAAAACCTATGTATTGATATCTCTCTGTTAGTGTGTCAAGTGGGTGTAAAGCAGCATAAACACAGCAGTGAAAAGCAGCTAAACCCCATTATAAAAATAAATGACTTTAAAAAACCCATGAAACAAAGACAGTGTAAGAGAGAGAAATTCTTACACAATGCGTTCAGGGGCAGTGATGCAACCTGGATTGACCATATCTAGACGCACAGCTGGATCAGACATAAGGGTGGACACTCTTGGGGCTGAGAGGTTTGGTGAGGTAGGGTGAGGAAACGCAGACCCTTTAAAGTAATACTGCGTGGTACCCGACCCATGGGTCCCAAATCTCCAGGTTCAAGGGCATCTTCCTACATCGAAAACATGCATGAGAAACCCAGAAGATGGTACACCGTATGATGGGGAAAGGTTTCTAAAACGCACCTCATTTCTCATCTCCTTGTGCCTGGGTTCGCCATTCCAGATGCTTTACTAGCAATCTCCCTACTTGGAGGATCAGCACCTTTAACCTCCTGTTCCATACAGGTTGCAATTTGTCCTGAGGATGAACGGGAAGACGGGGAACCAATGAGAGACTAGCTCTTGGTGTTGGGACAGGCACAGGTCACTCTATTTTACAATCAGGAAGAAGAATTAACCACAGGCTCAGCCTGCCCCCCGGAACCAGAACAGGGCCTGAAGCCATCCTGTGCTTTTGCGGCCAGTGCTCAAAAAAGCGAGTTGTAAAATGGAGCTTCAGGGCACTGCAATTCACAAACCTGCAGAGTTATAAATGATAACTCTCGTCCACAAATATATTGAGGGAAGGCAAAGAAGAGGATTTGAAATCAAGGCAGAATTGCAGGAAACAGATTTCAGGAGGTAGATTCGAATCGCCTTTAAAGCACATGAAAAGCGGCAAAACGTTGACAATGATGCCCTTTGCCAAAAAGGGCGTATGCGTTTTCTCCTGAATATATTCAGGAAAAAACGCATACGCCCTTTTTGGCCAACCAAGCAACCTGGAAAGGCAAATCAGCGCTCCAAAGAAGACTCGCTACCCATCGGTCAAAAGGGCCATGCTGAAAAACGTGTCAAAACCAGAAATGCAGGACAGGCCATGGAGAAATGGGAGCCTTGCTACACTGATGGGCAGGATGTATATTGCCAACAGCCACTCTGGAGAAGTGTACGGTGTGTCCTGAAACTCCTAAAAAACACAGCTTAGAGAGCATAGGGCACTTCCACTCATGGGGGTATAAATTGGGAAAATGAAAAATCAGCAAGACACAAGCACCCCAAAGTTTAGGGCTGCTCTGTTGACAAGGACCTCCACTTCATTCCACCTTCAATATCCCAGGAAAGAGAAAAATGGATAAAGAAGTTGTGGTCCTTATGTACAATGAAATATCACTCAGCCATGAAATCAATATCATAAGGCTAGTAGCAGCATGATGAGTGGATTTAGGTACGACGATTCTAAGTGAAATAAGTCACACAGAAAAGGACACTTCTCATAAGGTATCACTGATAGAGGGAATGTAAAAACCGTTACACTTGAACTGAATTACAAAACAGAACAGAGTCACACATGCAGAAAACACACTATGGCTGCTTAACGGGAAAGGTGAGGTGGGGTGATACATAAAACAAGGGTATCAAATTAGCTCAGATACCGTTCCATAAACCCAATATGTAATAGACAAGACCTACTCCTTGCTCAGAGAACTGGACTCAACACGCCCTATTCACCGCACAAGAATATATCTGACTAGTAATAATCTTAAAACCTATGTATTGATATCTCTCTGTTAGTGTGTCAAGTGGGTGTAAAGCGGCATAAACACAGCAGTGAAAAGCAGCTAAACCCCATTATTAAAATAAATTACTTTGAAAAACCCATGAAACAAAGACAGTGAAAGAGAGAGAAATTCTTACACAATGCGTTCAGGGGCTGTGATGCAACCTGGATTGACCATATCTAGACCCACAGCTGGATGAGACATAAGGGTGGACACTCTTGGGGCTGAGAGGTTTGGTGAGGTAGGGTGAGGAAACGCAGACCCTTTAAAGTAATACTGCGTGGTACCCGACCCATGGGTCCCAAATCTCCAGGTTCAAGGGCATCTTCCTACATCGAAAACATGCATGAGAAACCCAGAAGATGGTACACCGCGGGATGGGGAAAGGTTTCTAAAACGAACCTCATTTCTCATCTCCTTGTGCCTGGGTTCGCCATTCCAGATGCTTTACTAGCAATCTCCCTACTTGGAGCATCAGCACCTTTAACCTCCTGTTCCGTACAGGTTGCAATTTGTCCTGAGGATGAACGGGAAGACGGGGAACCAATGAGAGACTAGCTCTTGGTTTTGGGACAGGCACAGGTCACTCTATTTTCCCATCAGGAAGAAGAATTAACCACAGGCTCAGCCTGCCCTCCGGAACAAAAACAGGGCCTGAAGCCATTCGGCACTTTTGCGGCCAGCTCTCAAAAACGCGAGTTGTAAAATGGAGATTCAGGGCACTGCAATTCACAAACCTGCAGAGTTATAAATGATAACTCTCGTCCACAAATATATTGAGGGAAGGCAAAGAAGAGGATTTGAAATCAAGGCAGAATTGCAGGAAACAGATTTCAGGAGGTAGATTCGAATCGCCTTTAAAGCACATGAAAAGCGGTAAAAGGTTGACAATGATGCCCTTGGCCAAAAAGGGCGTATGCGTTTTCTCCTGAATATATTCAGGAAAAAACGCATACGCCCTTTTTGGCCAACCAAGCAACCTGGAAAGGCAAATCAGCGCTACAAAGAAGAGTCGCTACCCATCGGTCAAAAGGGCCATGCTGAAAAACGTGTCAAAACCAGAAATGCAGGACAGGCCATGGAGAAATGGGAGCCTTGCTACACTGATGGGCGGGATGTAAATTGCCAACAGCCACTCTGGAGAAGTGTACGGTGTGTCCTGAAACATCTGAAAAACACAGCTTAGAGAGCATAGGGCACTTCCACTCATGGGGGTATAAATTGGGAAAATGAAAAATCAGCAAGACACAAGCACCCCAAAGTTGAGGGCTGCTCTGTTGACAAGGACCTCCACTTCATTCCACCTTAAATATCCCAGGAAAGAGAAAAATGGATAAAGAAGTTGTGGTCCTTATGTACAATGAAATATCACTCAGCCATGAAATCAATGTCATAAGGCTAGTAGCAGCATGATGAATGGATTTAGGTATGACGATTCTAAGTGAAATAAGTCACACAGAAAAGGAAACTTCTCATAAGGTATCACTTATAGAGGGAATGTAAAAACCGTTACACTTGAACTGAATTACAAAACAGAACAGAGTCACACATGCAGAAAACACACTATGGCTGCTTAACGGGAAAGGTGAGGTGGGGTGATGCATAAAACAAAGGTTTCAAATTAGCTCAGATACCGTTCCATAAACCCAATATGTAATAGACAATACCTACTCCTTGCTCAGAGAACTGGACTCAACACGCCCTATTCACCACACAAGAATATATCTGACTAGTAATAATCTTAAAACCTATGTATTGATATCTCTTTGTTAGTGTGTCAAGTGGGTGTAAAGCGGCATAAACACAGCAGTGAAAAGCAGCTAAACCCCATTATAAAAATAAATTACTTTGAAAAACCCATGAAACAAAGACAGTGAAAGAGAGAGAAATTCTTACACAATGCGATCAGGGGCTGTGATGCAACCTGGATTGACCATATCTAGACGCACAGCTGGATGAGACATAAGGGTGGACACTCTTGGGGCTGAGAGGTTTGGTGAGGTAGGGTGAGGAAACGCAGACCCTTTAAAGTAATACTGCGTGGTACCCGTCCCATGGGTCCCAAATCTCCAGGTTCAAGGGCATCTTCCTACATCGAAAACATGCATGAGAAACCCAGAAGATGGTACACCGTGTGATGGGGAAAGGTTTCTAAAACGCACCTCATTTCTCATCTCCTTGTGCCTGGGTTCGCCATTCCAGATGCTTTACTAGCAATCTCCCTACTTGGAGGATCAGCACCTTTAACCTCCTGTTCCATACAGGTTGCAATTTGTCCTGAGGATGAACGGGAAGACGGGGAACCAATGAGAGACTAGCTCTTGGTGTTGGGACAGGCACAGGTCACTCTATTTTACAATCAGGAAGAAGAATTAACCACAGGCTCAGCCTGCCCCCCGGAACCAGAACAGGGCCTGAAGCCATCCTGTGCTTTTGCGGCCAGTGCTCAAAAAAGCGAGTTGTAAAATGGAGCTTCAGGGCACTGCAATTCACAAACCTGCAGAGTTATAAATGATAACTCTCGTCCACAAATATATTGAGGGAAGGCAAAGAAGAGGATTTGAAATCAAGGCAGAATTGCAGGAAACAGATTTCAGGAGGTAGATTCGAATCGCCTTTAAAGCACATGAAAAGCGGCAAAACGTTGACAATGATGCCCTTTGCCAAAAAGGGCGTATGCGTTTTCTCCTGAATATATTCAGGAAAAAACGCATACGCCCTTTTTGGCCAACCAAGCAACCTGGAAAGGCAAATCAGCGCTCCAAAGAAGACTCGCTACCCATCGGTCAAAAGGGCCATGCTGAAAAACGTGTCAAAACCAGAAATGCAGGACAGGCCATGGAGAAATGGGAGCCTTGCTACACTGATGGGCAGGATGTATATTGCCAACAGCCACTCTGGAGAAGTGTACGGTGTGTCCTGAAACTCCTAAAAAACACAGCTTAGAGAGCATAGGGCACTTCCACTCATGGGGGTATAAATTGGGAAAATGAAAAATCAGCAAGACACAAGCACCCCAAAGTTTAGGGCTGCTCTGTTGACAAGGACCTCCACTTCATTCCACCTTCAATATCCCAGGAAAGAGAAAAATGGATAAAGAAGTTGTGGTCCTTATGTACAATGAAATATCACTCAGCCATGAAATCAATATCATAAGGCTAGTAGCAGCATGATGAGTGGATTTAGGTACGACGATTCTAAGTGAAATAAGTCACACAGAAAAGGACACTTCTCATAAGGTATCACTGATAGAGGGAATGTAAAAACCGTTACACTTGAACTGAATTACAAAACACAACAGAGTCACACATGCAGAAAACACACTATGGCTGCTTAACGGGAAAGGTGAGGTGGGGTGATACATAAAACAAGGGTATCAAATTAGCTCAGATACCGTTCCATAAACCCAATATGTAATAGACAAGACCTACTCCTTGCTCAGAGAACTGGACTCAACACGCCCTATTCACCGCACAAGAATATATCTGACTAGTAATAATCTTAAAACCTATGTATTGATATCTCTCTGTTAGTGTGTCAAGTGGGTGTAAAGCGGCATAAACACAGCAGTGAAAAGCAGCTAAACCCCATTATTAAAATAAATTACTTTGAAAAACCCATGAAACAAAGACAGTGAAAGAGAGAGAAATTCTTACACAATGCGTTCAGGGGCTGTGATGCAACCTGGATTGACCATATCTAGACGCACAGCTGGATGAGACATAAGGGTGGACACTCTTGGGGCTGAGAGGTTTGGTGAGGTAGGGTGAGGAAACGCAGACCCTTTAAAGTAATACTGCGTGGTACCCGTCCCATGGGTCCCAAATCTCCAGGTTCAAGGGCATCTTCCTACATCGAAAACATGCATGAGAAACCCAGAAGATGGTACACCGTGTGATGGGGAAAGGTTTCTAAAACGCACCTCATTTCTCATCTCCTTGTGCCTGGGTTCGCCATTCCAGATGCTTTACTAGCAATCTCCCTACTTGGAGCATCAGCACCTTTAACCTCCTGTTCCGTACAGGTTGCAATTTGTCCTGAGGATGAACGGGAAGACGGGGAACCAATGAGAGACTAGCTCTTGGTTTTGGGACAGGCACAGGTCACTCTATTTTCCCATCAGGAAGAAGAATTAACCACAGGCTCAGCCTGCCCCCCGGAAGCAGAAGAGGGCGTGAAACCATCCTGCACTTTTGCGGCCAGCTCTCAAAAAAGCGAGTTGTAAAATGGAGCTTCAGGTCACTGCAATTCACAAACCTTCAGAGTTATAAATGATAACGCTCGTCCACAAATATTTTGAGGGAAGGCAAAGAAGGGGATTTGAAATCAAGGCAGAATTGCAGGAAACAGATTTCAGGAGGTAGATTCGAATCGCCTTTAAAGCACATGAAAAGCGGCAAAACGTTGACAATGATGCCCTTGGCCAAAAAGGGCGTATGCGTTTTCTCCTGAATATATTCAGGAAAAAACGCATACGCCCTTTTTGGCCAACCAAGCAACCTGGAAAGGCAAATCAGCGCTCCAAAGAAGACTCGCTACCCATCGGTCAAAAGGGCCATGCTGAAAAACGTGTCAAAACCAGAAATGCAGGACAGGCCATGGAGAAATGGGAGCCTTGCTACACTGATGGGCAGGATGTAAATAGCCAACAGCCACTCTGGGGAAGTGTACGGTGTGTCCTGAAACACCTAAAAAACACAGCTTAGAGAGCATAGGGCACTTCCACTCATGGGGGTATAAATTGGGAAAATGAAAAATCAGCAAGACACAAGCACCCCAAAGTTTAGGGCTGCTCTGTTGACAAGGACCTCCACTTCATTCCACCTTCAATATCCCAGGAAAGAGAAAAATGGATAAAGAAGTTGTGGTCCTTATGTACAATGAAATATCACTCAGCCATGAAATCAATGTCATAAGGCTAGTAGCAGCATGATGAGTGGATTTAGGTACGACGATTCTAAGTGAAATAAGTCACACAGAAAAGGACACTTCTCATAAGGTATCACTTATAGAGGGAATGTAAAAACCGTTACACTTGAACAGAATTACAAAACAGAACAGAGTCACACATGCAGAAAACACACTATGGCTGCTTAACGGGAAAGGTGAGGTGGGGTGATGCATAAAACAAGGGTTTCAAATTAGCTCAGATACCGTTCCATAAACCCAATATGTAATAGACAAGACCTACTCCTTGCTCAGAGAACTGGACTCAACCCGCCCTATTCACCGCACAAGAATATATCTGACTAGTAATAAGCTTAAAACCTATGTATTGATATCTCTCTGTTAGTGTGTCAAGTGGGTGTAAAGCGGCATAAACACAGCAGTGAAAAGCAGCTAAACCCCATTATAAAAATAAATTACTTTGAAAAACCCATGAAACAAACACAGTGAAAGAGAGAGAAATTCTTACACAATGCGTTCAGGGGCTGTGATGCAACCTGGATTGACCATATCTAGACGCACAGCTGGATCAGACATAAGGGTGGACACTCTTGGGGCTGAGAGGTTTGGTGAGGTAGGGTGAGGAAACGCAGACCCTTTAAATTAATACTGCGTGGTACCCGTCCCATGGGTCCCAAATCTCCAGGTTCAAGGGCATCTTCCTACATCAAAAACATGCATGAGAAACCCAGAAGATGGTACACCGTGTGATGGGGAAAGGTTTCTAAAACGCACCTCATTTCTCATCTCCTTGTGCCTGGGTTCGCCATTCCAGATGCTTTACTAGCAATCTCCCTACTTGGAGGATCAGCACCTTTAACCTCCTGTTCCATACAGGTTGCAATTTGTCCTGAGGATGAACGGGAAGACGGGGAACCAATGAGAGACTAGCTCTTGGTGTTGGGACAGGCACAGGTCACTCTATTTTACAATCAGGAAGAAGAATTAACCACAGGCTCAGCCTGCACCCCCGGAACCAGAACAGGGCCTGAAGCCATCCTGTGCTTTTGCGGCCAGTGCTCAAAAAAGCGAGTTGTAAAATGGAGCTTCAGGGCACTGCAATTCACAAACCTGCAGAGTTATAAATGATAACTCTCGTCCACAAATATATTGAGGGAAGGCAAAGAAGAGGATTTGAAATCAAGGCAGAATTGCAGGAAACAGATTTCAGGAGGTAGATTCGAATCGCCTTTAAAGCACATGAAAAGCGGCAAAACGTTGACAATGATGCCCTTTGCCAAAAAGGGCGTATGCGTTTTCTCCTGAATATATTCAGGAAAAAACGCATACGCCCTTTTTGGCCAACCAAGCAACCTGGAAAGGCAAATCAGCGCTCCAAAGAAGACTCGCTACCCATCGGTCAAAAGGGCCATGCTGAAAAACGTGTCAAAACCAGAAATGCAGGACAGGCCATGGAGAAATGGGAGCCTTGCTACACTGATGGGCAGGATGTATATTGCCAACAGCCACTCTGGAGAAGTGTACGGTGTGTCCTGAAACTCCTAAAAAACACAGCTTAGAGAGCATAGGGCACTTCCACTCATGGGGGTATAAATTGGGAAAATGAAAAATCAGCAAGACACAAGCACCCCAAAGTTTAGGGCTGCTCTGTTGACAAGGACCTCCACTTCATTCCACCTTCAATATCCCAGGAAAGAGAAAAATGGATAAAGAAGTTGTGGTCCTTATGTACAATGAAATATCACTCAGCCATGAAATCAATATCATAAGGCTAGTAGCAGCATGATGAGTGGATTTAGGTACGACGATTCTAAGTGAAATAAGTCACACAGAAAAGGACACTTCTCATAAGGTATAACTGATAGAGGGAATGTAAAAACCGTTACACTTGAACTGAATTACAAAACAGAACAGAGTCACACATGCAGAAAACACACTATGGCTGCTTAACGGGAAAGGTGAGGTGGGGTGATGCATAAAACAAGGGTTTCAAATTAGCTCAGATACCGTTCCATAAACCCAATATGTAATAGACAAGACCTACTCCTTGCTCAGAGAACTGGACTCAACACGCCCTATTCACTGCACAAGAATATATCTGACTAATAATAATCTTAAAACCTATGTATTGATATCTCTCTGTTAGTGTGTCAAGTGGGTGTAAAGCAGCATAAACACAGCAGTGAAAAGCAGCTAAACCCCATTATAAAAATAAATGACTTTAAAAAACCCATGAAACAAAGACAGTGTAAGAGAGAGAAATTCTTACACAATGCGTTCAGGGGCAGTGATGCAACCTGGATTGACCATATCTAGACGCACAGCTGGATCAGACATAAGGGTGGACACTCTTGGGGCTGAGAGGTTTGGTGAGGTAGGGTGAGGAAACGCAGACCCTTTAAAGTAATACTGCGTGGTACCCGACCCATGGGTCCCAAATCTCCAGGTTCAAGGGCATCTTCCTACATCGAAAACATGCATGAGAAACCCAGAAGATGGTACACCGTATGATGGGGAAAGGTTTCTAAAACGCACCTCATTTCTCATCTCCTTGTGCCTGGGTTCGCCATTCCAGATGCTTTACTAGCAATCTCCCTACTTGGAGGATCAGCACCTTTAACCTCCTGTTCCATACAGGTTGCAATTTGTCCTGAGGATGAACGGGAAGACGGGGAACCAATGAGAGACTAGCTCTTGGTGTTGGGACAGGCACAGGTCACTCTATTTTACAATCAGGAAGAAGAATTAACCACAGGCTCAGCCTGCCCCCCGGAACCAGAACAGGGCCTGAAGCCATCCTGTGCTTTTGCGGCCAGTGCTCAAAAAAGCGAGTTGTAAAATGGAGCTTCAGGGCACTGCAATTCACAAACCTGCAGAGTTATAAATGATAACTCTCGTCCACAAATATATTGAGGGAAGGCAAAGAAGAGGATTTGAAATCAAGGCAGAATTGCAGGAAACAGATTTCAGGAGGTAGATTCGAATCGCCTTTAAAGCACATGAAAAGCGGCAAAACGTTGACAATGATGCCCTTTGCCAAAAAGGGCGTATGCGTTTTCTCCTGAATATATTCAGGAAAAAACGCATACGCCCTTTTTGGCCAACCAAGCAACCTGGAAAGGCAAATCAGCGCTCCAAAGAAGACTCGCTACCCATCGGTCAAAAGGGCCATGCTGAAAAACGTGTCAAAACCAGAAATGCAGGACAGGCCATGGAGAAATGGGAGCCTTGCTACACTGATGGGCAGGATGTATATTGCCAACAGCCACTCTGGAGAAGTGTACGGTGTGTCCTGAAACTCCTAAAAAACACAGCTTAGAGAGCATAGGGCACTTCCACTCATGGGGGTATAAATTGGGAAAATGAAAAATCAGCAAGACACAAGCACCCCAAAGTTTAGGGCTGCTCTGTTGACAAGGACCTCCACTTCATTCCACCTTCAATATCCCAGGAAAGAGAAAAATGGATAAAGAAGTTGTGGTCCTTATGTACAATGAAATATCACTCAGCCATGAAATCAATATCATAAGGCTAGTAGCAGCATGATGAGTGGATTTAGGTACGACGATTCTAAGTGAAATAAGTCACACAGAAAAGGACACTTCTCATAAGGTATCACTGATAGAGGGAATGTAAAAACCGTTACACTTGAACTGAATTACAAAACAGAACAGAGTCACACATGCAGAAAACACACTATGGCTGCTTAACGGGAAAGGTGAGGTGGGGTGATACATAAAACAAGGGTATCAAATTAGCTCAGATACCGTTCCATAAACCCAATATGTAATAGACAAGACCTACTCCTTGCTCAGAGAACTGGACTCAACACGCCCTATTCACCGCACAAGAATATATCTGACTAGTAATAATCTTAAAACCTATGTATTGATATCTCTCTGTTAGTGTGTCAAGTGGGTGTAAAGCGGCATAAACACAGCAGTGAAAAGCAGCTAAACCCCATTATTAAAATAAATTACTTTGAAAAACCCATGAAACAAAGACAGTGAAAGAGAGAGAAATTCTTACACAATGCGTTCAGGGGCTGTGATGCAACCTGGATTGACCATATCTAGACCCACAGCTGGATGAGACATAAGGGTGGACACTCTTGGGGCTGAGAGGTTTGGTGAGGTAGGGTGAGGAAACGCAGACCCTTTAAAGTAATACTGCGTGGTACCCGACCCATGGGTCCCAAATCTCCAGGTTCAAGGGCATCTTCCTACATCGAAAACATGCATGAGAAACCCAGAAGATGGTACACCGCGGGATGGGGAAAGGTTTCTAAAACGAACCTCATTTCTCATCTCCTTGTGCCTGGGTTCGCCATTCCAGATGCTTTACTAGCAATCTCCCTACTTGGAGCATCAGCACCTTTAACCTCCTGTTCCGTACAGGTTGCAATTTGTCCTGAGGATGAACGGGAAGACGGGGAACCAATGAGAGACTAGCTCTTGGTTTTGGGACAGGCACAGGTCACTCTATTTTCCCATCAGGAAGAAGAATTAACCACAGGCTCAGCCTGCCCTCCGGAACAAGAACAGGGCCTGAAGCCATTCGGCACTTTTGCGGCCAGCTCTCAAAAACGCGAGTTGTAAAATGGAGATTCAGGGCACTGCAATTCACAAACCTGCAGAGTTATAAATGATAACTCTCGTCCACAAATATATTGAGGGAAGGCAAAGAAGAGGATTTGAAATCAAGGCAGAATTGCAGGAAACAGATTTCAGGAGGTAGATTCGAATCGCCTTTAAAGCACATGAAAAGCGGTAAAAGGTTGACAATGATGCCCTTGGCCAAAAAGGGCGTATGCGTTTTCTCCTGAATATATTCAGGAAAAAACGCATACGCCCTTTTTGGCCAACCAAGCAACCTGGAAAGGCAAATCAGCGCTACAAAGAAGAGTCGCTACCCATCGGTCAAAAGGGCCATGCTGAAAAACGTGTCAAAACCAGAAATGCAGGACAGGCCATGGAGAAATGGGAGCCTTGCTACACTGATGGGCGGGATGTAAATTGCCAACAGCCACTCTGGAGAAGTGTACGGTGTGTCCTGAAACATCTGAAAAACACAGCTTAGAGAGCATAGGGCACTTCCACTCATGGGGGTATAAATTGGGAAAATGAAAAATCAGCAAGACACAAGCACCCCAAAGTTGAGGGCTGCTCTGTTGACAAGGACCTCCACTTCATTCCACCTTAAATATCCCAGGAAAGAGAAAAATGGATAAAGAAGTTGTGGTCCTTATGTACAATGAAATATCACTCAGCCATGAAATCAATGTCATAAGGCTAGTAGCAGCATGATGAATGGATTTAGGTATGACGATTCTAAGTGAAATAAGTCACACAGAAAAGGAAACTTCTCATAAGGTATCACTTATAGAGGGAATGTAAAAACCGTTACACTTGAACTGAATTACAAAACAGAACAGAGTCACACATGCAGAAAACACACTATGGCTGCTTAACGGGAAAGGTGAGGTGGGGTGATGCATAAAACAAAGGTTTCAAATTAGCTCAGATACCGTTCCATAAACCCAATATGTAATAGACAATACCTACTCCTTGCTCAGAGAACTGGACTCAACACGCCCTATTCACCACACAAGAATATATCTGACTAGTAATAATCTTAAAACCTATGTATTGATATCTCTTTGTTAGTGTGTCAAGTGGGTGTAAAGCGGCATAAACACAGCAGTGAAAAGCAGCTAAACCCCATTATAAAAATAAATTACTTTGAAAAACCCATGAAACAAAGACAGTGAAAGAGAGAGAAATTCTTACACAATGCGATCAGGGGCTGTGATGCAACCTGGATTGACCATATCTAGACGCACAGCTGGATGAGACATAAGGGTGGACACTCTTGGGGCTGAGAGGTTTGGTGAGGTAGGGTGAGGAAACGCAGACCCTTTAAAGTAATACTGCGTGGTACCCGTCCCATGGGTCCCAAATCTCCAGGTTCAAGGGCATCTTCCTACATCGAAAACATGCATGAGAAACCCAGAAGATGGTACACCGTGTGATGGGGAAAGGTTTCTAAAATGCACCTCATTTCTCATCTCCTTGTGCCTGGGTTCGCCATTCCAGATGCTTTACGAGCAATCTCCCTACTTGGAGCATCAGCACCTTTAACCTCCTGTTCCGTACAGGTTGCAATTTGTCCTGAGGATGAACGGGAAGACGGGGAACCAATGAGAGACTAGCTCTTGGTTTTGGGACAGGCACAGGTCACTCTATTTTACAATCAGGAAGAAGAATTAACCACAGGCTCAGCCTGCCCCCCGGAACCAGAACAGGGCCTGAAGCCATCCTGCGCTTTTGCGGCCAGTGCTCAAAAAAGCGAGTTGTAAAATGGAGCTTCAGGGCACTGCAATTCACAAACCTGCAGAGTTATAAATGATAACTCTCGTCCACATATATATTGAGGGAAGGCAAAGAAGAGGATTTGAAATCAAGGCAGAATTGCAGGAAACTGATTTCAGGAGGTAGATTCGAATCGCCTTTAAAGCACATGAAAAGCGGCAAAACGTTGACAATGATGCCCTTGGCCAAAAAGGGCGTATGCGTTTTTTCCTGAATATATTCAGGAAAAAAGGCATACGCCCTTTTTGGCCAACCAAGCAACCTGGAAAGGCAAATCAGTGCTACAAAGAAGACTCGCTACCCATCGGTCAAAAGGGCCATGCTGAAAAAAGTGTCAAAACCAGAAATGCAGGACAGGCCATGGAGAAATGGGAGCCTTGCTACACTGATGGGCGGGATGTAAATTGCCAACAGACACTCTGGAGAAGTCTATGGTGAGTCCTGAAACATCTAAAAAACACAGCTTAGAGAGCATAGGGCACTTCCACTCATGGGGGTATAAATTGGGAAAATGAAAAATCAGCAAGACACAAGCACCCCAAAGTTTAGGGCTGCTCTGTTGAAAGGACCTCCACTTCATTCCACCTTCAATATCCCAGGAAAGAGAAAAATGGATAAAGAAGTTGTGGTCCTTATGTACAATGAAATATCACTCAGCCATGAAATCAATGTCATAAGGCTAGTAGCAGCATGATGAGTGGATTTAGGTATGACGATTCTAAGTGAAACAAGTCACACAGAAAAGGACACTTCTCATAAGGTATCACTGATAGAGGGAATGTAAAAACCGTTACACTTGAACTGAATTACAAAACAGAACAGAGTCACACATGCAGAAAACACACTATGGCTGCTTAACGGGAAAGGTGAGGTGGGGTGATGCATAAAACAAGGGTTTCAAATTAGCTCAGATACCGTTCCATAAACCCAATATGTAATAGACAAGACCTACTCCTTGCTCAGAGAACTGGACTCAACACGCCCTATTCACCGCACAAGAATATATCTGACTAGTAATAATCTTAAAACCTATGTATTGATATCTCTCTGTTAGTGTGTCAAGTGGGTGTAAAGCGGCATAAACACAGCAGTGAAAAGCAGCTAAACCCCATTATAAAAATAAATTACTTTGAAAAACCCATGAAACAAACACAGTGAAAGAGAGAGAAATTCTTACACAATGCGTTCAGGGGCTGTGATGCAACCTGGATTGACCATATCTAGACGCACAGCTGGATCAGACATAAGGGTGGACACTCTTGGGGCTGAGAGGTTTGGTGAGGTAGGGTGAGGAAACGCAGACCCTTTAAAGTAATACTGCGTGGTACCCGTCCCATGGGTCCCAAATCTCCAGGTTCAAGGGCATCTTCCTACATCAAAAACATGCATGAGAAACCCAGAAGATGGTACACCGTGTGATGGGAAAAGGTTTCTAAAACGCACCTCATTTCTCATCTCCTTGTGCCTGGGTTCGCCATTCCAGATGCTTTACTAGCAATCTCCCTACTTGGAGGATCAGCACCTTTAACCTCCTGTTCCATACAGGTTGCAATTTGTCCTGAGGATGAACGGGAAGACGGGGAACCAATGAGAGACTAGCTCTTGGTGTTGGGACAGGCACAGGTCACTCTATTTTACAATCAGGAAGAAGAATTAACCACAGGCTCAGCCTGCCCCCCCGGAACCAGAACAGGGCCTGAAGCCATCCTGTGCTTTTGCGGCCAGTGCTCAAAAAAGCGAGTTGTAAAATGGAGCTTCAGGGCACTGCAATTCACAAACCTGCAGAGTTATAAATGATAACTCTCGTCCACAAATATATTGAGGGAAGGCAAAGAAGAGGATTTGAAATCAAGGCAGAATTGCAGGAAACAGATTTCAGGAGGTAGATTCGAATCGCCTTTAAAGCACATGAAAAGCGGCAAAACGTTGACAATGATGCCCTTTGCCAAAAAAGGCGTATGCGTTTTCTCCTGAATATATTCAGGAAAAAACGCATACGCCCTTTTTGGCCAACCAAGCAACCTGGAAAGGCAAATCAGCGCTCCAAAGAAGACTCGCTACCCATCGGTCAAAAGGGCCATGCTGAAAAACGTGTCAAAACCAGAAATGCAGGACAGGCCATGGAGAAATGGGAGCCTTGCTACACTGATGGGCAGGATGTATATTGCCAACAGCCACTCTGGAGAAGTGTACGGTGTGTCCTGAAACTCCTAAAAAACACAGCTTAGAGAGCATAGGGCACTTCCACTCATGGGGGTATAAATTGGGAAAATGAAAAATCAGCAAGACACAAGCACCCCAAAGTTTAGGGCTGCTCTGTTGACAAGGACCTCCACTTCATTCCACCTTCAATATCCCAGGAAAGAGAAAAATGGATAAAGAAGTTGTGGTCCTTATGTACAATGAAATATCACTCAGCCATGAAATCAATATCATAAGGCTAGTAGCAGCATGATGAGTGGATTTAGGTACGACGATTCTAAGTGAAATAAGTCACACAGAAAAGGACACTTCTCATAAGGTATCACTGATAGAGGGAATGTAAAAACCGTTACACTTGAACTGAATTACAAAACAGAACAGAGTCACACATGCAGAAAACACACTATGGCTGCTTAACGGGAAAGGTGAGGTGGGGTGATGCATAAAACAAGGGTTTCAAATTAGCTCAGATACCGTTCCATAAACCCAATATGTAATAGACAAGACCTACTCCTTGCTCAGAGAACTGGACTCAACACGCCCTATTCACTGCACAAGAATATATCTGACTAATAATAAGCTTAAAACCTATGTATTGATATCTCTCTGTTAGTGTGTCAAGTGGGTGTAAAGCGGCATAAACACAGCAGTGAAAAGCAGCTAAACCCCATTATAAAAATAAATGACTTTAAAAAACCCATGAAACAAAGACAGTGTAAGAGAGAGAAATTCTTACACAATGCGTTCAGGGGCAGTGATGCAACCTGGATTGACCATATCTAGACGCACAGCTGGATCAGACATAAGGGTGGACACTCTTGGGGCTGAGAGGTTTGGTGAGGTAGGGTGAGGAAACGCAGACCCTTTAAAGTAATACTGCGTGGTACCCGACCCATGGGTCCCAAATCTCCAGGTTCAAGGGCATCTTCCTACATCGAAAACATGCATGAGAAACCCAGAAGATGGTACACCGTATGATGGGGAAAGGTTTCTAAAACGCACCTCATTTCTCATCTCCTTGTGCCTGGGTTCGCCATTCCAGATGCTTTACTAGCAATCTCCCTACTTGGAGGATCAGCACCTTTAACCTCCTGTTCCATACAGGTTGCAATTTGTCCTGAGGATGAACGGGAAGACGGTGAACCAATGAGAGACTAGCTCTTGGTGTTGGGACAGGCACAGGTCACTCTATTTTACAATCAGGAAGAAGAATTAACCACAGGCTCAGCCTGCCCCCCGGAACCAGAACAGGGCCTGAAGCCATCCTGTGCTTTTGCGGCCAGTGCTCAAAAAAGCGAGTTGTAAAATGGAGCTTCAGGGCACTGCAATTCACAAACCTGCAGAGTTATAAATGATAACTCTCGTCCACAAATATATTGAGGGAAGGCAAAGAAGAGGATTTGAAATCAAGGCAGAATTGCAGGAAACACATTTCAGGAGGTAGATTCGAATCGCCTTTAAAGCACATGAAAAGCGGCAAAACGTTGACAATGATGCCCTTTGCCAAAAAGGGCGTATGCGTTTTCTCCTGAATATATTCAGGAAAAAACGCATACGCCCTTTTTGGCCAACCAAGCAACCTGGAAAGGCAAATCAGCGCTCCAAAGAAGACTCGCTACCCATCGGTCAAAAGGGCCATGCTGAAAAACGTGTCAAAACCAGAAATGCAGGACAGGCCATGGAGAAATGGGAGCCTTGCTACACTGATGGGCAGGATGTATATTGCCAACAGCCACTCTGGAGAAGTGTACGGTGTGTCCTGAAACTCCTAAAAAACACAGCTTAGAGAGCATAGGGCACTTCCACTCATGGGGGTATAAATTGGGAAAATGAAAAATCAGCAAGACACAAGCACCCCAAAGTTTAGGGCTGCTCTGTTGACAAGGACCTCCACTTCATTCCACCTTCAATATCCCAGGAAAGAGAAAAATGGATAAAGAAGTTGTGGTCCTTATGTACAATGAAATATCACTCAGCCATGAAATCAATATCATAAGGCTAGTAGCAGCATGATGAGTGGATTTAGGTACGACGATTCTAAGTGAAATAAGTCACACAGAAAAGGACACTTCTCATAAGGTATCACTGATAGAGGGAATGTAAAAACCGTTACACTTGAACTGAATTACAGAACAGAAAAGAGTCACACATGCAGAAAACACACTATGGCTGCTTCACGGGAAAGGTGAGGTGGGGTGATACATAAAACAAGGGTATCAAATTAGCTCAGATACCGTTCCATAAACCCAATATGTAATAGACAAGACCTACTCCTTGCTCAGAGAACTGGACTCAACACGCCCTATTCACCGCACAAGAATATATCTGACTAGTAATAATCTTAAAACCTATGTATTGATATCTCTCTGTTAGTGTGTCAAGTGGGTGTAAAGCGGCATAAACACAGCAGTGAAAAGCAGCTAAACCCCATTATTAAAATAAATTACTTTGAAAAACCCATGAAACAAAGACAGTGAAAGAGAGAGAAATTCTTACACAATGCGTTCAGGGGCTGTGATGCAACCTGGATTGACCATATCTAGACGCACAGCTGGATGAGACATAAGGGTGGACACTCTTGGGGCTGAGAGGTTTGGTGAGGTAGGGTGAGGAAACGCAGACCCTTTAAAGTAATACTGCGTGGTACCCGTCCCATGGGTCCCAAATCTCCAGGTTCAAGGGCATCTTCCTACATCGAAAACATGCATGAGAAACCCAGAAGATGGTACACCGTGTGATGGGGAAAGGTTTCTAAAACGCACCTCATTTCTCATCTCCTTGTGCCTGGGTTCGCCATTCCAGATGCTTTACTAGCAATCTCCCTACTTGGAGCATCAGCACCTTTAACCTCCTGTTCCGTACAGGTTGCAATTTGTCCTGAGGATGAACGGGAAGACGGGGAACCAATGAGAGACTAGCTCTTGGTTTTGGGACAGGCACAGGTCACTCTATTTTCCCATCAGGAAGAAGAATTAACCACAGGCTCAGCCTGCCCCCCGGAAGCAGAAGAGGGCGTGAAACCATCCTGCACTTTTGCGGCCAGCTCTCAAAAAAGCGAGTTGTAAAATGGAGCTTCAGGTCACTGCAATTCACAAACCTTCAGAGTTATAAATGATAACGCTCGTCCACAAATATTTTGAGGGAAGGCAAAGAAGGGGATTTGAAATCAAGGCAGAATTGCAGGAAACAGATTTCAGGAGGTAGATTCGAATCGCCTTTAAAGCACATGAAAAGCGGCAAAACGTTGACAATGATGCCCTTGGCCAAAAAGGGCGTATGCGTTTTCTCCTGAATATATTCAGGAAAAAACGCATACGCCCTTTTTGGCCAACCAAGCAACCTGGAAAGGCAAATCAGCGCTCCAAAGAAGACTCGCTACCCATCGGTCAAAAGGGCCATGCTGAAAAACGTGTCAAAACCAGAAATGCAGGACAGGCCATGGAGTAATGGGAGCCTTGCTACACTGATGGGCAGGATGTAAATAGCCAACAGCCACTCTGGGGAAGTGTACGGTGTGTCCTGAAACACCTAAAAAACACAGCTTAGAGAGCATAGGGCACTTCCACTCATGGGGGTATAAATTGGGAAAATGAAAAATCAGCAAGACACAAGCACCCCAAAGTTTAGGGCTGCTCTGTTGACAAGGACCTCCACTTCATTCCACCTTCAATATCCCAGGAAAGAGAAAAATGGATAAAGAAGTTGTGGTCCTTATGTACAATGAAATATCACTCAGCCGTGAAATCAATGTCATAAGGCTAGTAGCAGCATGATGAGTGGATTTAGGTACGACGATTCTAAGTGAAATAAGTCACACAGAAAAGGACACTTCTCATAAGGTATCACTTATAGAGGGAATGTAAAAACCGTTACACTTGAACTGAATTACAAAACAGAACAGAGTCACACATGCAGAAAACACACTATGGCTGCTTAACGGGAAAGGTGAGGTGGGGTGATGCATAAAACAAGGGTTTCAAATTAGCTCAGATACCGTTCCATAAACCCAATATGTAATAGACAATACCTACTCCTTGCTCAGAGAACTGGACTCAACACGCCCTATTCACCACACAAGAATATATCTGACTAGTAATAATCTTAAAACCTATGTATTGATATCTCTTTGTTAGTGTGTCAAGTGGGTGTAAAGCGGCATAAACACAGCAGTGAAAAGCAGCTAAACCCCATTATAAAAATAAATTACTTTGAAAAACCCATGAAACAAAGACAGTGAAAGAGAGAGAAATTCTTACACAATGCGATCAGGGGCTGTGATGCAACCTGGATTGACCATATCTAGACGCACAGCTGGATGAGACATAAGGGTGGACACTCTTGGGGCTGAGAGGTTTGGTGAGGTAGGGTGAGGAAACGCAGACCCTTTAAAGTAATACTGCGTGGTACCCGTCCCATGGGTCCCAAATCTCCAGGTTCAAGGGCATCTTCCTACATTGAAAACATGCATGAGAAACCCAGAAGATGGTACACCGTGTGATGGGGAAAGGTTTCTAAAATGCACCTCATTTCTCATCTCCTTGTGCCTGGGTTCGCCATTCCAGATGCTTTACGAGCAATCTCCCTACTTGGAGCATCAGCACCTTTAACCTCCTGTTCCGTACAGGTTGCAATTTGTCCTGAGGATGAACGGGAAGACGGGGAACCAATGAGAGACTAGCTCTTGGTTTTGGGACAGGCACAGGTCACTCTATTTTACAATCAGGAAGAAGAATTAACCACAGGCTCAGCCTGCCCCCCGGAACCAGAACAGGGCCTGAAGCCATCCTGCGCTTTTGCGGCCAGTGCTCAAAAAAGCGAGTTGTAAAATGGAGCTTCAGGGCACTGCAATTCACAAACCTGCAGAGTTATAAATGATAACTCTCGTCCACATATATATTGAGGGAAGGCAAAGAAGAGGATTTGAAATCAAGGCAGAATTGCAGGAAACTGATTTCAGGAGGTAGATTCGAATCGCCTTTAAAGCACATGAAAAGCGGCAAAACGTTGACAATGATGCCCTTGGCCAAAAAGGGCGTATGCGTTTTTTCCTGAATATATTCAGGAAAAAAGGCATACGCCCTTTTTGGCCAACCAAGCAACCTGGAAAGGCAAATCAGTGCTACAAAGAAGACTCGCTACCCATCGGTCAAAAGGGCCATGCTGAAAAAAGTGTCAAAACCAGAAATGCAGGACAGGCCATGGAGAAATGGGAGCCTTGCTACACTGATGGGCGGGATGTAAATTGCCAACAGACACTCTGGAGAAGTCTATGGTGAGTCCTGAAACATCTAAAAAACACAGCTTAGAGAGCATAGGGCACTTCCACTCATGGGGGTATAAATTGGGAAAATGAAAAATCAGCAAGACACAAGCACCCCAAAGTTTAGGGCTGCTCTGTTGAAAGGACCTCCACTTCATTCCACCTTCAATATCCCAGGAAAGAGAAAAATGGATAAAGAAGTTGTGGTCCTTATGTACAATGAAATATCACTCAGCCATGAAATCAATGTCATAAGGCTAGTAGCAGCATGATGAGTGGATTTAGGTATGACGATTCTAAGTGAAACAAGTCACACAGAAAAGGACACTTCTCATAAGGTATCACTGATAGAGGGAATGTAAAAACCGTTACACTTGAACTGAATTACAAAACAGAACAGAGTCACACATGCAGAAAACACACTATGGCTGCTTAACGGGAAAGGTGAGGTGGGGTGATGCATAAAACAAGGGTTTCAAATTAGCTCAGATACCGTTCCATAAACCCAATATGTAATAGACAAGACCTACTCCTTGCTCAGAGAACTGGACTCAACACGCCCTATTCACCGCACAAGAATATATCTGACTAGTAATAATCTTAAAACCTATGTATTGATATCTCTCTGTTAGTGTGTCAAGTGGGTGTAAAGCGGCATAAACACAGCAGTGAAAAGCAGCTAAACCCCATTATAAAAATAAATTACTTTGAAAAACCCATGAAACAAACACAGTGAAAGAGAGAGAAATTCTTACACAATGCGTTCAGGGGCTGTGATGCTACCTGGATTGACCATATCTAGACGCACAGCTGGATCAGACATAAGGGTGGACACTCTTGGGGCTGAGAGGTTTGGTGAGGTAGGGTGAGGAAACGCAGACCCTTTAAAGTAATACTGCGTGGTACCCGTCCCATGGGTCCCAAATCTCCAGGTTCAAGGGCATCTTCCTACATCAAAAACATGCATGAGAAACCCAGAAGATGGTACACCGTGTGATGGGAAAAGGTTTCTAAAACGCACCTCATTTCTCATCTCCTTGTGCCTGGGTTCGCCATTCCAGATGCTTTACTAGCAATCTCCCTACTTGGAGGATCAGCACCTTTAACCTCCTGTTCCATACAGGTTGCAATTTGTCCTGAGGATGAACGGGAAGACGGGGAACCAATGAGAGACTAGCTCTTGGTGTTGGGACAGGCACAGGTCACTCTATTTTACAATCAGGAAGAAGAATTAACCACAGGCTCAGCCTGCCCCCCCGGAACCAGAACAGGGCCTGAAGCCATCCTGTGCTTTTGCGGCCAGTGCTCAAAAAAGCGAGTTGTAAAATGGAGCTTCAGGGCACTGCAATTCACAAACCTGCAGAGTTATAAATGATAACTCTCGTCCACAAATATATTGAGGGAAGGCAAAGAAGAGGATTTGAAATCAAGGCAGAATTGCAGGAAACAGATTTCAGGAGGTAGATTCGAATCGCCTTTAAAGCACATGAAAAGCGGCAAAACGTTGACAATGATGCCCTTTGCCAAAAAGGGCGTATGCGTTTTCTCCTGAATATATTCAGGAAAAAACGCATACGCCCTTTTTGGCCAACCAAGCAACCTGGAAAGGCAAATCAGCGCTCCAAAGAAGACTCGCTACCCATCGGTCAAAAGGGCCATGCTGAAAAACGTGTCAAAACCAGAAATGCAGGACAGGCCATGGAGAAATGGGAGCCTTGCTACACTGATGGGCAGGATGTATATTGCCAACAGCCACTCTGGAGAAGTGTACGGTGTGTCCTGAAACTCCTAAAAAACACAGCTTAGAGAGCATAGGGCACTTCCACTCATGGGGGTATAAATTGGGAAAATGAAAAATCAGCAAGACACAAGCACCCCAAAGTTTAGGGCTGCTCTGTTGACAAGGACCTCCACTTCATTCCACCTTCAATATCCCAGGAAAGAGAAAAATGGATAAAGAAGTTGTGGTCCTTATGTACAATGAAATATCACTCAGCCATGAAATCAATATCATAAGGCTAGTAGCAGCATGATGAGTGGATTTAGGTACGACGATTCTAAGTGAAATAAGTCACACAGAAAAGGACACTTCTCATAAGGTATCACTGATAGAGGGAATGTAAAAACCGTTACACTTGAACTGAATTACAAAACAGAACAGAGTCACACATGCAGAAAACACACTATGGCTGCTTAACGGGAAAGGTGAGGTGGGGTGATGCATAAAACAAGGGTTTCAAATTAGCTCAGATACCGTTCCATAAACCCAATATGTAATAGACAAGACCTACTCCTTGCTCAGAGAACTGGACTCAACACGCCCTATTCACTGCACAAGAATATATCTGACTAATAATAAGCTTAAAACCTATGTATTGATATCTCTCTGTTAGTGTGTCAAGTGGGTGTAAAGCGGCATAAACACAGCAGTGAAAAGCAGCTAAACCCCATTATAAAAATAAATGACTTTAAAAAACCCATGAAACAAAGACAGTGTAAGAGAGAGAAATTCTTACACAATGCGTTCAGGGGCAGTGATGCAACCTGGATTGACCATATCTAGACGCACAGCTGGATCAGACATAAGGGTGGACACTCTTGGGGCTGAGAGGTTTGGTGAGGTAGGGTGAGGAAACGCAGACCCTTTAAAGTAATACTGCGTGGTACCCGACCCATGGGTCCCAAATCTCCAGGTTCAAGGGCATCTTCCTACATCGAAAACATGCATGAGAAACCCAGAAGATGGTACACCGTATGATGGGGAAAGGTTTCTAAAACGCACCTCATTTCTCATCTCCTTGTGCCTGGGTTCGCCATTCCAGATGCTTTACTAGCAATCTCCCTACTTGGAGGATCAGCACCTTTAACCTCCTGTTCCATACAGGTTGCAATTTGTCCTGAGGATGAACGGGAAGACGGTGAACCAATGAGAGACTAGCTCTTGGTGTTGGGACAGGCACAGGTCACTCTATTTTACAATCAGGAAGAAGAATTAACCACAGGCTCAGCCTGCCCCCCGGAACCAGAACAGGGCCTGAAGCCATCCTGTGCTTTTGCGGCCAGTGCTCAAAAAAGCGAGTTGTAAAATGGAGCTTCAGGGCACTGCAATTCACAAACCTGCAGAGTTATAAATGATAACTCTCGTCCACAAATATATTGAGGGAAGGCAAAGAAGAGGATTTGAAATCAAGGCAGAATTGCAGGAAACACATTTCAGGAGGTAGATTCGAATCGCCTTTAAAGCACATGAAAAGCGGCAAAACGTTGACAATGATGCCCTTTGCCAAAAAGGGCGTATGCGTTTTCTCCTGAATATATTCAGGAAAAAACGCATACGCCCTTTTTGGCCAACCAAGCAACCTGGAAAGGCAAATCAGCGCTCCAAAGAAGACTCGCTACCCATCGGTCAAAAGGGCCATGCTGAAAAACGTGTCAAAACCAGAAATGCAGGACAGGCCATGGAGAAATGGGAGCCTTGCTACACTGATGGGCAGGATGTATATTGCCAACAGCCACTCTGGAGAAGTGTACGGTGTGTCCTGAAACTCCTAAAAAACACAGCTTAGAGAGCATAGGGCACTTCCACTCATGGGGGTATAAATTGGGAAAATGAAAAATCAGCAAGACACAAGCACCCCAAAGTTTAGGGCTGCTCTGTTGACAAGGACCTCCACTTCATTCCACCTTCAATATCCCAGGAAAGAGAAAAATGGATAAAGAAGTTGTGGTCCTTATGTACAATGAAATATCACTCAGCCATGAAATCAATATCATAAGGCTAGTAGCAGCATGATGAGTGGATTTAGGTACGACGATTCTAAGTGAAATAAGTCACACAGAAAAGGACACTTCTCATAAGGTATCACTGATAGAGGGAATGTAAAAACCGTTACACTTGAACTGAATTACAGAACAGAAAAGAGTCACACATGCAGAAAACACACTATGGCTGCTTAACGGGAAAGGTGAGGTGGGGTGATACATAAAACAAGGGTATCAAATTAGCTCAGATACCGTTCCATAAACCCAATATGTAATAGACAAGACCTACTCCTTGCTCAGAGAACTGGACTCAACACGCCCTATTCACCGCACAAGAATATATCTGACTAGTAATAATCTTAAAACCTATGTATTGATATCTCTCTGTTAGTGTGTCAAGTGGGTGTAAAGCGGCATAAACACAGCAGTGAAAAGCAGCTAAACCCCATTATTAAAATAAATTACTTTGAAAAACCCATGAAACAAAGACAGTGAAAGAGAGAGAAATTCTTACACAATGCGTTCAGGGGCTGTGATGCAACCTGGATTGACCATATCTAGACGCACAGCTGGATGAGACATAAGGGTGGACACTCTTGGGGCTGAGAGGTTTGGTGAGGTAGGGTGAGGAAACGCAGACCCTTTAAAGTAATACTGCGTGGTACCCGTCCCATGGGTCCCAAATCTCCAGGTTCAAGGGCATCTTCCTACATCGAAAACATGCATGAGAAACCCAGAAGATGGTACACCGTGTGATGGGGAAAGGTTTCTAAAACGCACCTCATTTCTCATCTCCTTGTGCCTGGGTTCGCCATTCCAGATGCTTTACTAGCAATCTCCCTACTTGGAGCATCAGCACCTTTAACCTCCTGTTCCGTACAGGTTGCAATTTGTCCTGAGGATGAACGGGAAGACGGGGAACCAATGAGAGACTAGCTCTTGGTTTTGGGACAGGCACAGGTCACTCTATTTTCCCATCAGGAAGAAGAATTAACCACAGGCTCAGCCTGCCCCCCGGAAGCAGAAGAGGGCGTGAAACCATCCTGCACTTTTGCGGCCAGCTCTCAAAAAAGCGAGTTGTAAAATGGAGCTTCAGGTCACTGCAATTCACAAACCTTCAGAGTTATAAATGATAACGCTCGTCCACAAATATTTTGAGGGAAGGCAAAGAAGGGGATTTGAAATCAAGGCAGATTTGCAGGAAACAGATTTCAGGAGGTAGATTCGAATCGCCTTTAAAGCACATGAAAAGCGGCAAAACGTTGACAATGATGCCCTTGGCCAAAAAGGGCGTATGCGTTTTCTCCTGAATATATTCAGGAAAAAACGCATACGCCCTTTTTGGCCAACCAAGCAACCTGGAAAGGCAAATCAGCGCTCCAAAGAAGACTCGCTACCCATCGGTCAAAAGGGCCATGCTGAAAAACGTGTCAAAACCAGAAATGCAGGACAGGCCATGGAGTAATGGGAGCCTTGCTACACTGATGGGCAGGATGTAAATAGCCAACAGCCACTCTGGGGAAGTGTACGGTGTGTCCTGAAACACCTAAAAAACACAGCTTAGAGAGCATAGGGCACTTCCACTCATGGGGGTATAAATTGGGAAAATGAAAAATCAGCAAGACACAAGCACCCCAAAGTTTAGGGCTGCTCTGTTGACAAGGACCTCCACTTCATTCCACCTTCAATATCCCAGGAAAGAGAAAAATGGATAAAGAAGTTGTGGTCCTTATGTACAATGAAATATCACTCAGCCATGAAATCAATGTCATAAGGCTAGTAGCAGCATGATGAGTGGATTTAGGTACGACGATTCTAAGTGAAATAAGTCACACAGAAAAGGACACTTCTCATAAGGTATCACTTATAGAGGGAATGTAAAAACCGTTACACTTGAACTGAATTACAAAACAGAACAGAGTCACACATGCAGAAAACACACTATGGCTGCTTAACGGGAAAGGTGAGGTGGGGTGATGCATAAAACAAGGGTTTCAAATTAGCTCAGATACCGTTCCATAAACCCAATATGTAATAGACAAGACCTACTCCTTGCTCAGAGAACTGGACTCAACCTGCCCTATTCACCGCACAAGAATATATCTGACTAGTAATAAGCTTAAAACCTATGTATTGATATCTCTCTTTTAGTGTGTCAAGTGGTTGTAAAGCGGCATAAACACAGCAGTGAAAAGCAGCTAAACCCCATTATAAAAATAAATTACTTTGAAAAACCCATGAAACAAACACAGTGAAAGAGAGAGAAATTCTTACACAATGCGTTCAGGGGCTGTGATGCAACCTGGATTGACCATATCTAGACGCACAGCTGGATCAGACATAAGGGTGGACACTCTTGGGGCTGAGAGGTTTGGTGAGGTAGGGTGAGGAAACGCAGACCCTTTAAAGTAATAGTGCGTGGTACCCGACCCATGGGTCCCAAATCTCCAGGTTCAAGGGCATCTTCCTACATCGAAAACATGCATGAGAAACCCAGAAGATGGTACACCGTGGGATGGGGAAAGGTTTCTAAAACGAACCTCATTTCTCATCTCCTTGTGCCCGGGTTCGCCATTCCAGCCACTTTACTAGCAATCTCCCTACTTGGAGCATCAGCACCTTTAACCTCCTGTTCCGTACAGGTTGCAATTTGTCCTGAGGATGAACGGGAAGACGGGGAACCAATGAGAGACTAGCTCTTGGTGTGGACACAGGCACAGGTCACTCTATTTTCCCATCAGGAAGAAGAATTAACCACAGGTTCTGCCTGCCCCCCGGAAGCAGAAGAGGGCGTGAAACCATCATGCACTTTTGCGGCCAGCTCTCAAAAAAGCGAGTTGTAAAATGGAGCTTCAGGGCACTGCAATTCACAAACCTGCAGAGTTATAAATGATAACTCTCGTCCACAAATATATTGAGGGAAGGCAAAGAAGAGGATTTGAAATCAAGGCAGAATTGCAGGAAACAGATTTCAGGAGGTAGATTCGAATCGCCTTTAAAGCACATGAAAAGCGGCAAAACGTTGACAATGATGCCCTTGGCCAAAAAGGGCGTATGCATTTTCTCCTGAATATATTCAGGTAAAAACGCATACGCCCTTTTTGGCCAACCAAGCAAGCTGGAAAGGCAAATCAGCGCTACAAAGAAAAGTCGCTACCCATCGGTCAAAAGGGCCATGCTGAAAAAAGTGTCAAAACCAGAAATGCAGGACAGGCCATGGAGAAATGGGAGCCTTGCTACACTGATGGGCGGGATGTAAATTGCCAACAGCCACTCTGGAGAAGTGTACGGTGTGTCCTGAAACACCTAAAAAACACAGCTTAGAGAGCATACGGCACTTCCACTCATGGGGTTATAAATTGGGAAAATGAAAAATCAGCAAGACACAAGCACCCCAAAGTTTAGGGCTGCTCTGTTGAAAGGACCTCCACTTCATTCCACCTTCAATATCCCAGGAAAGAGAAAAATGGATAAAGAAGTTGTGGTCCTTATGTACAATGAAATATCACTCAGCCATGAAATCAATGTCATAAGGCTAGTAGCAGCATGATGAGTGGATTTAGGTATGACGATTCTAAGTGAAACAAGTCACACAGAAAAGGACACTTCTCATAAGGTATCACTGATAGAGGGAATGTAAAAACCGTTACACTTGAACTGAATTACAAAACAGAACAGAGTCACACATGCAGAAAACACACTATGGCTGCTTAACGGAAAAGGTGAGGTGGGGTGATGCATAAAACAAGGGTTTCAAATTAGCTCAGATACCGTTCCATAAACCCAATATGTAATAGACAAGACCTACTCCTTGCTCAGAGAACTGGACTCAACACGCCCTATTCACCGCACAAGAATATATCTGACTAGTAATAATCTTAAAACCTATGTATTGATATCTCTCTGTTAGTGTGTCAAGTGGGTGTAAAGCGGCATAAACACAGCAGTGAAAAGCAGCTAAACCCCATTATAAAAATAAATTACTTTGAAAAACCCATGAAACAAAGACAGTGAAAGAGAGCGAAATTCTTACACAATGCGTTCAGGGGCTGTGATGCAACCTGGATTGACCATATCTAGACGCACAGCTGGATGAGACATAAGGGTGGACACTCTTGGGGCTGAGAGGTTTGGTGAGGTAGGGTGAGGAAACGCAGACCCTTTAAAGTAATACTGCGTGGTACCCGTCCCATGGGTCCCAAATCTCCAGGTTCAAGGGCATCTTCCTACATCAAAAACATGCATGAGAAACCCAGAAGATGGTACACCGTGTGATGGGGAAAGGTTTCTAAAACGCACCTCATTTCTCATCTCCTTGTGCCTGGGTTCGCCATTCCAGATGCTTTACTAGCAATCTCCCTACTTGGAGGATCAGCACCTTTAACCTCCTGTTCCATACAGGTTGCAATTTGTCCTGAGGATGAACGGGAAGACGGGGAACCAATGAGAGACTAGCTCTTGGTGTTGGGACAGGCACAGGTCACTCTATTTTACAATCAGGAAGAAGAATTAACCACAGGCTCAGCCTGCACCCCCGGAACCAGAACAGGGCCTGAAGCCATCCTGTGCTTTTGCGGCCAGTGCTCAAAAAAGGGAGTTGTAAAATGGAGCTTCAGGGCACTGCAATTCACAAACCTGCAGAGTTATAAATGATAACTCTCGTCCACAAATATATTGAGGGAAGGCAAAGAAGAGGATTTGAAATCAAGGCAGAATTGCAGGAAACAGATTTCAGGAGGTAGATTCGAATCGCCTTTAAAGCACATGAAAAGCGGCAAAACGTTGACAATGATGCCCTTTGCCAAAAAGGGCGTATGCGTTTTCTCCTGAATATATTCAGGAAAAAACGCATACGCCCTTTTTGGCCAACCAAGCAACCTGGAAAGGCAAATCAGCGCTCCAAAGAAGACTCGCTACCCATCGGTCAAAAGGGCCATGCTGAAAAACGTGTCAAAACCAGAAATGCAGGACAGGCCATGGAGAAATGGGAGCCTTGCTACACTGATGGGCAGGATGTATATTGCCAACAGCCACTCTGGAGAAGTGTACGGTGTGTCCTGAATCTCCTAAAAAACACAGCTTAGAGAGCATAGGGCACTTCCACTCATGGGGGTATAAATTGGGAAAATGAAAAATCAGCAAGACACAAGCACCCCAAAGTTTAGTGCTGCTCTGTTGAAAGGACCTCCACTTCATTCCACCTTCAATATCCCAGGAAAGAGAAAAATGGATAAAGAAGTTGTGGTCCTTATGTACAATGAAATATCACTCAGCCATGAAATCAATATCATAAGGCTAGTAGCAGCATGATGAGTGGATTTAGGTACGACGATTCTAAGTGAAATAAGTCACACAGAAAAGGACACTTCTCATAAGGTATCACTGATAGAAGGAATGTAAAAACCGTTACACTTGAACTGAATTACAAAACAGAACAGAGTCACACATGCAGAAAACACACTATGGCTGCTTAACTGGAAAGGTGAGGTGGGGTGATGCATAAAACAAGGGTTTCAAATTAGCTCAGATACCGTTCCATAAACCCAATATGTAATAGACAAGACCTACTCCTTGCTCAGAGAACTGGACTCAACACGCCCTATTCACTGCACAAGAATATATCTGACTAATAATAAGCTTAAAACCTATGTATTGATATCTCTCTGTTAGTGTGTCAAGTGGGTGTAAAGCAGCATAAACACAGCAGTGAAAAGCAGCTAAACCCCATTATAAAAATAAATTACTTTGAAAAACCCATGAAACAAACACAGTGAAAGAGAGAGAAATTCTTACACAATGCGTTCAGGGGCTGTGATGCAACCTGGATTGACCATATCTAGACGCACAGCTGGATCAGACATAAGGGTGGACACTCTTGGGGCTGAGAGGTTTGGTGAGGTAGGGTGAGGAAACGCAGACCCTTTAAAGTAATACTGCGTGGTACCCGACCCATGGGTCCCAAATCTCCAGGTTCAAGGGCATCTTCCTACATCGAAAACATGCATGAGAAACCCAGAAGATGGTACTCCGTGGGATGGGGAAAGGTTTCTAAAACGAACCTCATTTCTCATCTCCTTGTGCCCGGGTTCGCCATTCCAGCCACTTTACTAGCAATCCCACTACTTGGAGCATCAGCACCTTTAACCTCCTGTTCCGTACAGGTTGCAATTTGTCCTGAGGATGAACGGGAAGACGGGGAACCAATGAGAGACTAGCTCTTGGTGTGGACACAGGCACAGGTCACTCTATTTTCCCATCAGGAAGAAGAATTAACCACAGGTTCTGACTGCCCCCCGGAAGCAGAAGAGGGCGTGAAACCATCATGCACTTTTGCGGCCAGCTCTCAAAAAAGCGAGTTGTAAAATGGAGCTTCAGGGCACTGCAATTCACAAACCTGCAGAGTTATAAATGATAACTCTCGTCCACAAATATATTGAGGGAAGGCAAAGAAGAGGATTTGAAATCAAGGCAGAATTGCAGGAAACAGATTTCAGGAGGTAGATTCGAATCGCCTTTAAAGCACATGAAAAGCGGCAAAACGTTGACAATGATGCCCTTGGCCAAAAAGGGCGTATGCATTTTCTCCTGAATATATTCAGGTAAAAACGCATACGCCCTTTTTGGCCAACCAAGCAACCTGGAAAGGCAAATCAGCGCTACAAAGAAAAGTCGCTACCCATCGGTCAAGAGGGCCATGCTGAAAAAAGTGTCAAAACCAGAAATGCAGGACAGGCCATGGAGAAATGGGAGCCTTGCTACACTGATGGGCGGGATGTAAATTGCCAACAGCCACTCTGGAGAAGTGTACGGTGTGTCCTGAAACATCTGAAAAACACAGCTTAGAGAGCATAGGGCACTTCCACTCATGGGGGTATAAATTGGGAAAATGAAAAATCAGCAAGACACAAGCACCCCAAAGTTTAGGGCTGCTCTGTTGACAAGGACCTCCACTTCATTCCACCTTAAATATCCCAGGAAAGAGAAAAATGGATAAAGAAGTTGTGGTCCTTATGTACAATGAAATATCACTCAGCCATGAAATCAATGTCATAAGGCTAGTAGCAGCATGATGAGTGGATTTAGGTACGACGATTCTAAGTGAAATAAGTCACACAGAAAAGGACACTTCTCATAAGGTATCACTGATAGAGGGAATGTAAAAACCGTTACACTTGAACTGAATTACAAAACAGAACAGAGTCACACATGCAGAAAACACACTATGGCTGCTTAACGGGAAAGGTGAGGTGGGGTGATACATAAAACAAGGGTATCAAATTAGCTCAGATACCGTTCCATAAACCCAATATGTAATAGACAAGACCTACTCCTTGCTCAGAGAACTGGACTCAACACGCCCTATTCACCGCACAAGAATATATCTGACTAGTAATAATCTTAAAACCTATGTATTGATATCTCTCTGTTAGTGTGTCAAGTGGGTGTAAAGCGGCATAAACACAGCAGTGAAAAGCAGCTAAACCCCATTATTAAAATAAATTACTTTGAAAAACCCATGAAACAAAGACAGTGAAAGAGAGAGAAATTCTTACACAATGCGTTCAGGGGCTGTGATGCAACCTGGATTGACCATATCTAGATGCACAGCTGGATGAGACATAAGGGTGGACACTCTTGGGGCTGAGAGGTTTGGTGAGGTAGGGTGAGGAAACGCAGACCCTTTAAAGTAATACTGCGTGGTACCCGTCCCATGGGTCCCAAATCTCCAGGTTCAAGGGCATCTTCCTACATCGAAAACATGCATGAGAAACCCAGAAGATGGTACACCGTGTGATGGGGAAAGGTTTCTAAAACGCACCTCATTTCTCATCTCCTTGTGCCCGGGTTCGCCATTCCAGATGCTTTACTAGCAATCTCCCTACTTGGAGCATCAGCACCTTTAACCTCCTGTTCCGTACAGGTTGCAATTTGTCCTGAGGATGAACGGGAAGACGGGGAACCAACGAGAGACTTGCTCTTGGTTTTGGGACAGGCACAGGTCACTCTATTTTACAATCAGGAAGAAGAATTAACCACAGGCTCAGCCTGCCCCCCGGAAGCAGAAGAGGGCGTGAAACCATCATGCACTTTTGCGGCCAGCTCTCAAAAAAGCGAGTTGTAAAATGGAGCTTCAGGTCACTGCAATTCACAAACCTTCAGAGTTATAAATGATAACTCTCGTCCACAAATATTTTGAGGGAAGGCAAAGAAGGGGATTTGAAATCAAGGCAGCATTGAAGGAAACAGATTTCAGGAGGTAGATTCGAATCGCCTTTAAAGCACATGAAAAGCGGCAAAACGTTGACAATGATGCCCTTGGCCAAAAAGGGCGTATGCATTTTCTCCTGAATATATTCAGGAAAAAACACATACGCCCTTTTTGGCCAACCAAGCAACCTGGAAAGGCAAATCAGCGCTCCAAAGAAGACTCGCTACCCATCGGTCAAAAGGGCCATGCTGAAAAACGTGTCAAAACCAGAAATGCAGGACAGGCCATGGAGAAATGGGAGCCTTGCTACACTGATGGGTAGGATGTAAATTGCCAACAGCCACTTTGGGGAAGTGTACGGTGTGTCCTGAAACACCTAAAAAACACAGCTTAGAGAGCATAGGGCACTTCCACTCATGGGGGTATAAATTGGGAAAATGAAAAATCAGCAAGACACAAGCACCCCAAAGTTTAGGGCTGCTCTGTTGACAAGGACCTCCACTTCATTCCACCTTCAATATCCCAGGAAAGAGAAAAATGGATAAAGAAGTTGTGGTCCTTATGTACAATGAAATATCACTCAGCCATGAAATCAATGTCATAAGGCTAGTAGCAGCATGATGAGTGGATTTAGGTATGACGATTCTAAGTGAAACAAGTCACACAGAAAAGGACACTTCTCATAAGGTATCACTTATAGAGGGAATGTAAAAACCGTTACACTTGAACTGAATTACAAAACAGAACAGAGTCACACATGCAGAAAACACACTATGGCTGCTTAACGGGAAAGGTGAGGTGGGGTGATGCATAAAACAAGGGTTTCAAATTAGCTCAGATACCGTTCCATAAACCCAATATGTAATAGACAAGACCTACTCCTTGCTCAGAGAACTGGACTCAACACACCCTATTCACCGCACAAGAATATATCGGACTAGTAATAATCTTAAAACCTATGTATTGATATCTCTCTGTTAGCGTGTCAAGTGGGTGTAAAGTGGCATAAACACAGCAATGAAAAGCAGCTAAAACCCATTATAAAAATAAATTACTTTGAAAAACCCATGAAACAAACACAGTGAAAGAGAGAGAAATTCTTACACAATGCGTTCAGGGGCTGTGATGCAACCTGGATTGACCATATCTAGACGCACAGCTGGATGAGACATAAGGGTGGACACTCTTGGGGCTGAGAGGTTTGGTGAGGTTGGGTGAGCAAACGCAGACCCTTTAAATAATACTCCGTGGTACCCATCGCATGGGTCCCAAATCTCCAGGTTCAAGGGCATCTTCCTACATCGAAAACATGCATGAGAAACCCAGAAGATGGTACACCATGTGATGGGGAAAGGTTTCTAAAACGCACCTCATTTCTCATCTCCTTGTGCCCGGGTTCGCCATTCCAGCCGCCTTACTAGCAATCTCCCTACTTGGAGCATCAGCACCTTTAACCTCCTGTTCCGTACAGGTTGCAATTTGTCCTGAGGATGAACGGGAAGACGGGGAACCAATGAGAGACTAGCTCTTGGTGTTGGGACAGGCACAGGTCACTCTATTTTCCCATCAGGAAGAAGAATTAACCACAGGCTCATTCTGCCCCCCGGAACCAGAACAGGGCCTGAAGCCATTCTGCGCTTTTGCGGCCAGCTCCCAAAAACGCGAGTTGTAAAATGGAGGTTCAGGGCACGGCAATTCACAAACCTGCAGAGTTATAAATGATAACTCTCGTCCACAGATATATTGAGGGAAGGCAAAGAAGAGGATTTGAAATCAAGGCAGAATTGCAGGAAACAGATTTCAGGAGGTAGATTCGAATCACCTTTAAAGCACATGAAAAGCGGCAAAAAGTTGAAAAAGATGCCCTTGGCCAAAAAGGGCGTATGCGTTTTTTCCTGAATATATTCAGGAAAAAACGCATACGCCCTTTTTGGCCAACCAAGCAACCTGGAAAGGCAAATTAGGGCTACAAAGAAGACTCGCTACCCATCGGTCAAAAGGGCCATGCTGAAAAACGTGTCAAAACCAGAAATGCAGGACAGGCCATGGAGAAATGGGAGCCTTGCTACAATGATGGGCGGGATGTAAATTGGCAACAGCCACTCTGGAGAAGTGTACGGTGAGTCCTGAAACATCTAAAAAACACAGCTTAGAGAGCATAGGGCACTTCCACGCATGGGGGTATAAATTGGGAAAATTAAAAATCAGCAAGACACAAGCACCCCAAAGTTTAGGGCTGCTCTGTTGACAAGGACCTCCACTTCATTCCACCTTAAATATCCCATGACAGAGAAAAATGGATAAAGAAGTTGTGGCCCTTATGTACAATGGAATATCACTCAGCCATGAAATCAATGTCATAAGGCTAGTAGCAGCATGATGAGTGGATTAAGGTACGACGAATCTAAGTGAAATAAGTCACACAGAAAAGGACACTTCTCATAAGGTATCACTGATAGAGGGAATGTAAAAACCGTTACACTTGAACTGAATTACAAAACAGAACAGAGTCACACATGCAGAAAACACACTATGGCTGCTTAACGGGAAAGGTGAGATGGGGTGATACATAAAACAAGGGTTTCAAATTAGCTCAGATACCGTTCCATAAACCCAATATGTAATAGACAAGACCTACTCCTTGCTCAGAGAACTGGACTCAACACGCCCTATTCACCGCACAAGAATATATCTGACTAGTAATAATCTTAAAACCTATGTATTGATATCTCTCTGTTAGTGTGTCAAGTGGGTGTAAAGCGGCATAAACACAGCAGTGAAAAGCAGCTAAACCCCATTATAAAAATAAATTACTTTGAAAAACCCATGAAACAAACACAGTGAAAGAGAGAGAAATTCTTACACAATGCGTTCAGGGGCTATGATGCAACCTGGATTGACCATATCTAGACCCACAGCTCGATGAGACATAAGGGTGGACACTCTTGGGGCTGAGAGATTTGGTGAGGTTGGCTGAGCAAACGCAGACCCTTTAAAGTAATACTGCGTGGTACCCGTCCCATGGGTCCCAAATCTCCAGCTTCAAGGGCATCTTCCTACATCGAAAACATGCATGAGAAACCCAGAAGATGGTACACAGTGTGATGGGGAAAGGTTTCTAAAACGCACCTCATTTCTCATCTCCTTGTGCCTGGGTTCGCCATTCCAGATGCTTTACGAGCAATCTCCCTACTTGGAGCATCAGCACCTTTAACCTCCTGTTCCGTACAGGTTGCAATTTGTCCTGAGGATGAACGGGAAGACGGGGAAGCAATCAGAGACTAGCTCTTGGTTTTGGGACAGGCACAGGTCACTCTATTTTACAATCAGGAAGAAGAATTAACCACAGGCTCAGCCTGCCCCCCGGAACCAGAACAGGGCCTGAAGCCATCCTGCGCTTTTGCGGCCAGTGCTCAAAAAAGCGAGTTGTAAAATGGAGCTTCAGGGCACTGCAATTCACAAACATGCAGAGTTATAAATGATAACTCTCGTCCACAGATATATTGAGGGAAGGCAAAGAAGAGGATTTGAAATCAAGGCAGAATTGCAGGAAACAGATTTCAGGAGGTAGATTCGAATCGCCTTTAAAGCACATGAAAAGCGGCAAAACGTTGACAATGATGCCCTTGGCCAAAAAGGGCGTATGCGTTTTTTCCTGAATATATTCAGGAAAAAAGGCATACGCCCTTTTTGGCCAACCAAGCAACCTGGAAAGGCAAATCAGTGCTACAAAGAAGACTCGCTACCCATCGGTCAAAAGGGCCATGTTGAAAAAAGTGTCAAAACCAGAAATGCAGGACAGGCCATGGAGAAATGGGAGCCTTGCTACACTGATGGGCGGGATGTAAATTGCCAACAGCCACTCTGGAGAAGTCTACGGTGAGTCCTGAAACATCTAAAAAACACAGCTTAGAGAGCATAGGGCACTTCCACTCATGGGGGTATAAATTGGGAAAATTAAAAATCAGCAAGACACAAGCACCCCAAAGTTTAGGGCTGCTCTGTTGACAAGGACCTCCCCTTCATTCCAACTTAAATATCCCAAGGAAGAGAAAAATGGATAAAGAAGTTGTGGTCCTTATGTACAATGGAATATCACTCAGCCATGAAATCAATGTCATAAGGCTAGTAGCAGCATGATGAGTGGATTTAGGTACGACGATTCTAAGTGAAATAAGTCACACAGAAAAGGACACTTCTCATAAGGTATCACTGATAGAGGGAATGTAAAAACCGTTACACTTGAACTGAATTACAAAACAGAACAGAGTCACACATGCAGAAAACAGACTATGGCTGCTTAACGGGAAAGGTGAGGTGGGGTGATACATAAAACAAGGGTTTCAAATTAGCTCAGATACCGTGCCATAAACGCAATATGTAATAGACAAGACCTACTCCTTGCTCAGAGAACTGGACTCAACACGCCCTATTCACCGCACAAGAATATATCTGACTAGTAATAAGCTTAAAACCTATGTATTGATATCTCTCTGTTAGTGTGTCAAGTGGGTGTAAAGCGGCATAAACACAGCAGTGAAAAGCAGCTAAACCCCATTATGAAAATAAATTACTTTGAAAAACCCATGAAACAACGACAGTGAAAGAGATAGAAATTCTTACACAATGAGTTCAGGGGCTGTGATGCAACCTGGATTGACCATATCTAGACCCACAGCTGGATGAGACATAAGGGTGGACACTCTTGGGGCTGAGAGGTTTGGTGAGGTTGGGTGAGCAAACGCAGACCCTTTAAAGTAATACTCCGTGGTACCCATCGCATGGGTCCCAAATCTCCAGGTTCAAGGGCATCTTCCTACATCGAAAACATGCATGAGAAACCCAGAAGATGGTACACCATGTGATGGGGAAAGGTTTCTAAAACGCACCTCATTTCTCATCTCCTTGTGCCCGGGTTCGCCATTCCAGCCGCCTTACTAGCAATCTCCCTACTTGGAGCATCAGCACCTTTAACCTCCTGTTCCGTACAGGTTGCAATTTGTCCTCAGGATGAACGGGAAGACGGGGAACCAATGAGAGACTAGCTCTTGGTGTTGGGACAGGCACAGGTCACTCTATTTTCCCATCAGGAAGAAGAATTAACCACAGGCTCATTCTGCCCCCCGGAACCAGAACAGGGCCTGAAGCCATTCTGCGCTTTTGCGGCCAGCTCCCAAAAACGCGAGTTGTAAAATGGAGGTTCAGGGCACTGCAATTCACAAACCTGCAGAGTTATAAATGATAACTCTCGTCCACAGATATATTGAGGGAAGGCAAAGAAGAGGATTTGAAATCAAGGCAGAATTGCAGGAAACAGATTTCAGGAGGTAGATTCGAATCACCTTTAAAGCACATGAAAAGCGGCAAAACGTTGAAAAAGATGCCCTTGGCCAAAAAGGGCGTATGCGTTTTTTCCTGAATATATTCAGGAAAAAACGCATACGCCCTTTTTGGCCAACCAAGCAACCTGGAAAGGCAAATCAGGGCTACAAAGAAGACTCGCTACCCATCGGTCAAAAGGGCCATGCTGAAAAACTTGTCAAAACCAGAAATGCAGGACAGGCCATGGAGAAATGGGAGCCTTGCTACTCTGATGGGCGGGATGTAAATTGGCAACAGCCACTCTGGAGAAGTGTACGGTGAGTCCTGAAACATCTAAAAAACACAGCTTAGAGAGCATAGGGCACTTCCACTCATGGGGGTATAAATTGGGAAAATTAAAAATCAGCAAGACACAAGCACCCCAAAGTTTAGGGCTGCTCTGTTGACAAGGACCTCCACTTCATTCCACCTTAAATATCCCATGACAGAGAAAAATGGATAAAGAAGTTGTGGCCCTTACGTACAATGGAATATCACTCAGCCATGAAATCAATGTCATAAGGCTAGTAGCAGCATGATGAGTGGATTAAGGTACGACGAATCTAAGTGAAATAAGTCACACAGAAAAGGACACTTCTCCTAAGGTATCACTGATAGAGGGAATGTAAAAACCGTTACACTTGAACTGAATTACAAAAGAGAACAGAGTCACACATGCAGAAAACACACTATGGCTGCTTAACGGGAAAGGTGAGATGGGGTGATACATAAAACAAGGGTTTCAAATTAGCTCAGATACCGTTCCATAAACCCAATATGTAATAGACAAGACCTACTCCTTGCTCAGAGAACTGGACTCAACACGCCCTATTCACCGCACAAGAATATATCTGACTAGTAATAATCTTAAAACCTATGTATTGATATCTCTCTGTTAGTGTGTCAAGTGGGTGTAAAGCGGCATAAACACAGCAGTGAAAAGCAGCTAAACCCCATTATAAAAATAAATTACTTTGAAAAACCCATGAAACAAAGACAGTGAAAGAGAGAGAAATTCTTACACAATGCGTTCAGGGGCTGTGATGCAACCTGGATTGACCATATCTAGACCAACAGCTCGATGAGACATAAGGGTGGACACTCTTGGGGCTGAGAGATTTGGTGAGGTTGGCTGAGCAAACGCAGACCCTTTAAAGTAATACTGCGTGGTACCCGTCCCATGGGTCCCAAATCTCCAGCTTCAAGGGCATCTTCCTACATCGAAAACATGCATGAGAAACCCAGAAGATGGTACACAGTGTGATGGGGAAAGGTTTCTAAAATGCACCTCATTTCTCATCTCCTTGTGCCTGGGTTCGCCATTCCAGATGCTTTACGAGCAATCTCCCTACTTGGAGCATCAGCACCTTTAACCTCCTGTTCCGTACAGGTTGCAATTTGTCCTGAGGATGAACGGGAAGACGGGGAAGCAATCAGAGACTAGCTCTTGGTTTTGGGACAGGCACAGGTCACTCTATTTTACAATCAGGAAGAAGAATTAACCACAGGCTCAGCCTGCCCCCCGGAACCAGAACAGGGCCTGAAGCCATCCTGCGCTTTTGCGGCCAGTGCTCAAAAAAGCGAGTTGTAAAATGGAGCTTCAGGGCACTGCAATTCACAAACATGCAGAGTTATAAATGATAACTCTCGTCCACAGATATATTGAGGGAAGGCAAAGAAGAGGATTTGAAATCAAGGCAGAATTGCAGGAAACAGATTTCAGGAGGTAGATTCGAATCGCCTTTAAAGCACATGAAAAGCGGCAAAACGTTGACAATGATGCCCTTGGCCAAAAAGGGCGTATGCGTTTTTTCCTGAATATATTCAGGAAAAAAGGCATACGCCCTTTTTGGCCAACCAAGCAACCTGGAAAGGCAAATCAGTGCTACAAAGAAGACTCGCTACCCATCGGTCAAAAGGGCCATGCTGAAAAAAGTGTCAAAACCAGAAATGCAGGACAGGCCATGGAGAAATGGGAGCCTTGCTACACTGATGGGCGGGATGTAAATTGCCAACAGACACTCTGGAGAAGTCTACGGTGAGTCCTGAAACATCTAAAAAACACAGCTTAGAGAGCATAGGGCACTTCCACTCATGGGGGTATAAATTGGGAAAATTAAAAATCAGCAAGACACAAGCACCCCAAAGTTTAGGGGTGCTCTGTTGACAAGGACCTCCCCTTCATTCCAACTTAAATATCCCAAGGAAGAGAAAAATGGATAAAGAAGTTGTGGTCCTTATGTACAATGGAATATCACTCAGCCATGAAATCAATGTCATAAGGCTAGTAGCAGCATGATGAGTGGATTTAGGTACGACGATTCTAAGTGAAATAAGTCACACAGAAAAGGACACTTCTCATAAGGTATCACTTATAGAGGGAATGTAAAAACCATTACACTTGAACTGAATTACAAAACAGAACAGAGTCACACATGCAGAAAACAGACTATGGCTGCTTAACGGGAAAGGTGAGGTGGGGTGATACATAAAACAAGGGTTTCAAATTAGCTCAGATACCGTTCCATAAACGCAATATGTTATAGAAAAGACCTACTCCTTGCTCAGAGAACTGGACTGAACATGCCCTATTCACCGCACAAGAATATATCTGACTAGTAATAATCTTAAAACCTATGTATTGATATCTCTCTGTTAGTGTGTCAAGTGGGTGTAAAGCGGCATAAACACAGCCGTGAAAAGCAGCTAAACCCCATTTTAAAAATAAATTACTTTGAAAAACCCATGAAACAAAGACAGTGAAAGAGAGAGAAATTCTTACACAATGCGTTCAGGGGCTGTGATGCAACTTGGATTGACCATATCTAGACGCACAGCTGGATGAGACATAAGGGTGGACACTCTTGGGGCTGAGAGGTTTGGTGAGGTTGGGTGAGCAAACGCAGACCCTTTAAAGTAATACTGCGTGGTACCCGTCCCATGGGTCCCAAATCTCCAGGTTCAAGGGCATCTTCCTACATCGAAAACATGCATGAGAAACCCAGAAGATGGTACACAGTGTGATGGGGAAAGGTTTCTAAAACGAACCTCATTTCTCATCTCCTTGTGCCCGGGTTCGCCATTCCAGCCACTTTACTAGCAATCCCACTACTTGGAGCATCAGCACCTTTAACCTCCTGTTCCGTACAGGTTGCAATTTGTCCTGAGGATGAACGGGAAGACGGGGAACCAATGAGAGACTAGCTCTTGGTGTGGACACAGGCACAGGTCACTCTATTTTCCCATCAGGAAGAAGAATTAACCACAGGTTCAGCCTGCCCCCCGGAAGCAGAAGAGGGCGTGAAACCATCATGCACTTTTGCGTCCAGCTCTCAAAAAAGCGAGTTGTAAAATGGAGCTTCAGGGCACTGCAATTCACAAACCTGCAGAGTTATAAATGATAACTCTCGTCCACAGATATATTGAGGGAAGGCAAAGAAGAGGATTTGAAATCAAGGCAGAATTGCAGGAAACAGATTTCAGGAGGTAGATTAGAATCGCCTTTAAAGCACATGAAAAGCGGCAAAACGTTGAAAAAGATGCCCTTGGCCAAAAAGGGCGTATGCGTTTTTTCCTGAATATATTCAGGAAAAAACGCATACGCCCTTTTTGGACAACCAAGCAACCTGGAAAGGCAAATCAGGGCAACAAAGAAGAGTCGCTACCCATCGGTCAAAAGGGCCATGCTGAAAAACGTGTCAAAACCAGAAATGCAGGACAGGCCATGGAGAAATGGGAGCCTTGCTACTCTGATGGGCGGGATGTAAATTGGCAACAGCCACTCTGGAGAAGTGTACGGTGAGTCCTGAAACATCTAAAAAACACAGCTTAGAGAGCATAGGGCACTTCCACGCATGGGGGTATAAATTGGGAAAATTAAAAATCAGCAAGACACAAGCACCCCAAAGTTTAGGGCTGCTCTGTTGACAAGGACCTCCACTTCATTCCACCTTAAATATCCCATGACAGAGAAAAATGGATAAAGAAGTTGTGCCCCTTATGTACAATGGAATATCACTCAGCCATGAAATCAATGTCATAAGGCTAGTAGCAGCATGATGAGTGGATTAAGGTACGACGAATCTAAGTGAAATAAGTCACACAGAAAAGGACACTTCTCATAAGGTATCACTGATAGAGGGAATGTAAAAACCGTTACACTTGAACTGAATTACAAAACAGAACAGAGTCACACATGCAGAAAACACACTATGGCTGCTTGACGGGAAAGGTGAGATGGGGTGATACATAAAACAAGGGTTTCAAATTAGCTCAGATACCGTTCCATAAACCCAATATGTAATAGACAAGACCTACTCCTTGCTCAGAGAACTGGACTCAACACGCCCTATTCACCGCACAAGAATATATCTGACTAGTAATAATCTTAAAACCTATGTATTGATATCTCTCTGTTAGTGTGTCAAGTGGGTGTAAAGCGGCATAAACACAGCAGTGAAAAGCAGCTAAACCCCATTATAAAAATAAATTACTTTGAAAAACCCATGAAACAAAGACAGTGAAAGAGAGAGAAATTCTTACACAATGCGTTCAGGGGCTGTGATGCAACCTGGATTGACCATATCTAGACCCACAGCTGGATGAGACATAAGGGTGGACACTCTTGGGACTGAGAGGTTTGGTGAGGTTGGCTGAGCAAACGCAGACCCATTAAAGTAATACTGCGTGGTACCCGTCCCATGGGTCTCAAATCTCCAGGTTCAAGGGCATCTTCCTACATCGAAAACATGCATGAGAAACCCAGAAGATGGTACACAGTGTGATGGGGAAAGGTTTCTAAAACGAACCTCATTTCTCATCTCCTTGTGCCCGGGTTCGCCATTCCAGCCACTTTACTAGCAATCTCCCTACTTGGAGCATCAGCACCTTTAACCTCCTGTTCCATACAGGTTGCAATTTGTCCTGAGGATGAACGGGAAAACGGGGAACCAATGAGAGACTAGCTCTTGGTGTGGACACAGGCACAGGTCACTCTATTTTCCCATCAGGAAGAAGAATTAACCACAGGCTCAGCCTTCCCCCCGGAAAAAGAACAAGGCGTGAATTCATCATGCGCTTTTGCGGACAGCTCCCAAAAAAGCGAGTTGTAAAAGGGAGGTTCTGGGCACTGCAATTCACAAACCTGCAGAGTTATAAATGATAACTCTCCTCCACAAATATATTGAGGGAAGGCAAAGAAGAGGATTTGAAATCAAGGCAGAATTGCAGGAAACAGATTTCAGGAGGTAGATACGAATCGCCTTTAAAGCACATGAAAAGCGGCAAAACGTTGACAATGATGCCCTTGGCCAAAAAGGGCGTATGCGTTTTTTCCTGAATATATTCAGGAAAAAACGCATACGCCCTTTTTGGACAACCAAGCAACCTGGAAAGGCAAATCAGGGCTACAAAGAAGACTCGCTACCCATCGATCAAAAGGGCCATGCTGAAAAACTTGTCAAAACCAGAAATGCAGGACAGGCCATGGAGAAATGGGAGCCTTGCTACACTGATGGACGGGATGTAAATTGCCAACAGCCACTCTGGAGAAGTGTACGGTGTGTCCTGAAACATCTAAAAAACACAGCTTAGAGAGCATAGGGCACTTCCACTCATGGGGGTATAAATTGGGAAAATTAAAAATCAGCAAGACACAAGCACCCCAAATTTAGGGCTGCTCTGTTGACAAGGACCTCCACTTAATTCCACCTTAAATATCCCAGGAAAGAGAAAAATGGATAAAGAAGTTGTGGTCCTTATGTACAATGGAATATCACTCAGCCATGAAATCAATGTCATAAGGCTAGTAGCAGCATGATGAGTGGATTTAGGTACGACGATTCTAAGTGAAATAAGTCACACAGAAAAGGACACTTCTCATAAGGTATCACTGATAGAGGGAATGTAAAAACCGTTACACTTGAACTGAATTACAAAACAGAACAGAGTCACACATGCAGAAAACACACTATGGCTGCTTAACGGGAAAGGTGAGGTGGGGTGATACATAAAACAAGGGTTTCAAATTAGCTCAGATACCGTTCCATAAACCCAATATGTAATAGACAAGACCTACTCCTTGCTCAGAGAACTGGACTCAACACGCCCTATTCACCGCACAAGAATATATCTGACTAGTAATAATCTTAAAACCTATGTATTGATATCTCTCTGTTAGTGTGTCAAGTGGGTGTAAAGCGGCATAAACACAGCAGTGAAAAGCAGCTAAACCCAATTATAAAAATAAATTACTTTGAAAAACCCATGAAACAAAGACCGTGAAAGAGAGAGAAATTCTTACACAATGCGATCAGGGGCTGTGATGCAACCTGGATTGACCATATCTAGACCCACAGCTGGATGAGACATAAGGGTGGACACTCTTGGGGCTGAGAGGTTTGGTGAGGTTGGGTGAGCAAACGCAGACCCTTTAAATAATACTCCATGGTACCCATCGCATGGGTCCCAAATCTCCAGGTTCACGGGCATCTTCCTACATCGAAAACATGCATGAGAAACCCAGAAGATGGTACACCATGTGATGGGGAAAGGTTTCTAAAACGCACCTCATTTCTCATCTCCTTGTGCCCGGGTTCGCCATTCCAGCCGCCTTACTAGCAATCTCCCTAGTTGGAGCATCAGCACCTTTAACCTCCTGTTCCGTACAGGTTGCAATTTGTCCTGAGGATGAACGGGAAGACGGGGAACCAATGAGAGACTAGCTCTTGGTGTGGACACAGGCACAGGTCACTCTATTTTCCCATCAGGAAGAAGAATTAACCACAGGCTCAGCCTTCCCCCCGGAAAAAGAACAAGGCGTGAATTCATCATGCGCTTTTGCGGACAGCTCCCAAAAAAGCGAGTTGTAAAAGGGAGGTTCTGGGCACTGCAATTCACAAACCTGCAGAGTTATAAATGATAACTCTCCTCCACAAATATATTGAGGGAAGGCAAAGAAGAGGATTTGAAATCAAGGCAGAATTGCAGGAAACAGATTTCAGGAGGTAGATACGAATCGCCTTTAAAGCACATGAAAAGCGGCAAAACGTTGACAATGATGCCCTTGGCCAAAAAGGGCGTATGCGTTTTTTCCTGAATATATTCAGGAAAAAACGCATACGCCCTTTTTGGACAACCAAGCAACCTGGAAAGGCAAATCAGGGCTACAAAGAAGACTCGCTACCCATCGATCAAAAGGGCCATGCTGAAAAACTTGTCAAAACCAGAAATGCAGGACAGGCCATGGAGAAATGGGAGCCTTGCTACACTGATGGACGGGATGTAAATTGCCAACAGCCACTCTGGAGAAGTGTACGGTGTGTCCTGAAACATCTAAAAAACACAGCTTAGAGAGCATAGGGCACTTCCACTCATGGGGGTATAAATTGGGAAAATTAAAAATCAGCAAGACACAAGCACCCCAAATTTAGGGCTGCTCTGTTGACAAGGACCTCCACTTAATTCCACCTTAAATATCCCAGGAAAGAGAAAAATGGATAAAGAAGTTGTGGTCCTTATGTACAATGGAATATCACTCAGCCATGACATCAATGTCATAAGGCTAGTAGCAGCATGATGAGTGGATTTAGGTACGACGATTCTAAGTGAAATAAGTCACACAGAAAAGGACACTTCTCATAAGGTATCACTGATAGAGGGAATGTAAAAACCGTTACACTTGAACTGAATTACAAAACAGAACAGAGTCACACATGCAGAAAACACACTATGGCTGCTTAACGGGAAAGGTGAGGTGGGGTGATACATAAAACAAGGGTTTCAAATTAGCTCAGATACCGTTCCATAAACCCAATATGTAATAGACAAGACCTACTCCTTGCTCAGAGAACTGGACTCAACACGCCCTATTCACCGCACAAGAATATATCTGACTAGTAATAATCTTAAAACCTATGTATTGATATCTCTCTGTTAGTGTGTCAAGTGGGTGTAAAGCGGCATAAACACAGCAGTGAAAAGCAGCTAAACCCAATTATAAAAATAAATTACTTTGAAAAACCCATGAAACAAAGACCGTGAAAGAGACAGAAATTCTTACACAATGCGATCAGGGGCTGTGATGCAACCTGGATTGACCATATCTAGACCCACAGCTGGATGAGACATAAGGGTGGACACTCTTGGGGCTGAGAGGTTTGGTGAGGTTGGGTGAGCAAACGCAGACCCTTTAAATAATACTCCATGGTACCCATCGCATGGGTCCCAAATCTCCAGGTTCACGGGCATCTTCCTACATCGAAAACATGCATGAGAAACCCAGAAGATGGTACACCATGTGATGGGGAAAGGTTTCTAAAACGCACCTCATTTCTCATCTCCTTGTGCCCGGGTTCGCCATTCCAGCCGCCTTACTAGCAATCTCCCTAGTTGGAGCATCAGCACCTTTAACCTCCTGTTCCGTACAGGTTGCAATTTGTCCTGAGGATGAACGGGAAGACGGGGAACCAATGAGAGACTAGCTCTTGGTGTTGGGACAGGCACACGTCACTCTATTTTCCCATCAGGAAGAAGAATTAACCACAGGCTCATTCTGCCCCCCGGAACCAGAACAGTGCCTGAAGCCATCCTGCGCTTTTGCGGCCAGCTCCCAAAAACGCGAGTTGTAAAATGGAGGTTCAGGGCACTGCAATTCACAAACCTGCAGAGTTATAAATGATAACTCTCGTCCACAGATATATTGAGGGAAGGCAAAGAAGAGGATTTGAAATCAAGGCAGAATTGCACGAAACAGATTTCAGGAGGTAGATTCGAATCGCCTTTAAAGCACATGAAAAGCGGCAAAACGTTGAAAAAGATGCCCTTGGCCAAAAAGGGCGTATGCGTTTTTTCCTGAATATATTCAGGAAAAAACGCATACGCCCTTTTTGGCCAACCAAGCAACCTGGAAAGGCAAATCAGGGCTACAAAGAAGAGTCGCTACCCATCGGTCAAAAGGGCCATGCTGAAAAACGTGTCAAAACCAGAAATGCAGGACAGGCCATGGAGAAATGGGAGCCTTGCTACTCTGATGGGCGGGATGTAAATTGGCAACAGCCACTCTGGAGAAGTGTACGGTGAGTCCTGAAACATCTAAAAAACACAGCTTAGAGAGCATAGGGCACTTCCACGCATGGGGGTATAAATTGGGAAAATTAAAAATCAGCAAGACACAAGCACCCCAAAGTTTAGGGCTGCTCTGTTGACCAGGACCACCACTTCATTCCACCTTAAATATCCCAGGAAAGAGAAAAATGGATAAAGAAGCTGTGGTCCTTATGTACAATGGAATATCACTCAGCCATGAAATCAATGTCGTAAGGTTAGTAGCAGCATGATGAGTGGATTTAGGTACGACGATTCTAAGTGAAATAAGTCACACAGAAAAGGACACTTCTCATAAGGTATCACTGATAGAGGGAATGTAAAAACCATTACACTTGAACTGAATTACAAAACAGAACAGAGTCACACATGCAGAAAACACACTATGGCTGCTTAACGGGAAAGGTGAGGTGGGGTGATACATAAAACAAGGGTATCAAATTAGCTCAGATACCGTTCCATAAACCCAATATGTAGTAGACAAGACCTACTCCTTGCTCAGAGAACTGGACTCAACACGCCCTATTCACCGCACAAGAATATATCTGACTAGTAATAATCTTAAAACCTATGTATTGATACCTCTCTGTTAGTGTGTCAAGTGGGTGTAAAGCGGCATAAACACAGCAGTGAAAAGCAGCTAAACCCCATTATAAAAATAAATTACTTTGAAAAACCCATGAAACAAAGACAGTGAAAGAGAGAGAAATTCTTACACAATGCGTTCAGGGGCTGTGATGCAACCTGGGTTGACCATATCTAGACCCACAGCTGGATGAGACATAAGGTTGGACACTCTTGGGGCTGAGAGGTTTGGTGAGGTTGGCTGAGCAAACGCAGACCCTTTAAAGTAATACTGCGTGGTACCCGTCCCATGGGTCCCAAATCTCCAGGTTCAAGGGCATCTTCCTACATCGAAAACATGCATGAGAAACCCAGAAGATGGTACACCGTGTGATGGGGAAAGGTTTCTAAAACGAACCTCATTTCTCATCTCCTTGTGCCCGGGTTCGCCATTCCAGCCACTTTACTAGCAATCTCCCTACTTGGAGCATCAGCACCTTTAAGCTCCTGTTCCGTACAGGTTGCAATTTGTCCTGAGGATGAACGGGAAAACGGGGAACCAATGAGAGACTAGCTCTTGGTGTGGACACAGGCACAGGTCACTCTATTTTCCCATCAGGAAGAAGAATTAACCACAGGCTCAGCCTGCCCCCCGGAACAAGAACAGGGCGTGAATACATCATGCGCTTTTGCGGCCAGCTCCCAAAAAAGCGAGTTGTAAAATGGAGGTTCTGGGCACTGCAATTCACAAACCTGCAGAGTTATAAATGATAACTCTCCTCCACAAATATATTGAGGGAAGGCAAAGAAGAGGATTTGAAATCAAGGCAGAATTGCAGGAAACAGATTTCAGGAGGTAGATTCGAATCGCCTTTAAAGCACATGAAAAGCGGCAAAACGTTGACAATGATGCCCTTGGCCATAAAGGGCGTATGCGTTTTTTCCTGAATATATTCAGGAAAAAACGCATACGCCCTTTTTGGCCAACCAAGCAACCTGGAAAGGCAAATCAGCGCTACAAAGAAGACTCGCTACCCATCGATCAAAAGGGCCATGCTGAAAAACTTGTCAAAACCAGAAATGCAGGACAGGCCATGGAGAAATGGGAGCCTTGCTACACTGATGGGCGGGATGTAAATTGCCAACAGCCACTCTGGAGAAGTGTACGGTGTGTCCTGAAACATCTAAAAAACACAGCTTAGAGAGCATAGGGCACTTCCACTCATGGGGGTATAAATTGGGAAAATTAAAAATCAGCAAGACACAAGCACCCCAAATTTAGGGCTGCTCTGTTGACAAGGACCTCCACTTCATTCCACCTTAAATATCCCAGGAAAGAGAAAAATGGATAAAGAAGTTGTGGTCCTTATGTACAATGGAATATCACTCAGCCATGAAATCACTGTCATAAGGCTAGTAGCAACATGATGAGTGGATTTAGGTACGACGATTCTAAGTGAAATAAGTCACACAGAAAAGGACACTTCTCATAAGGTATCACTGATAGAGGGAATGTAAAAACCGTTACACTTGAACTGAATTACAAAACAGAACAGAGTCACACATGCAGAAAACACACTATGGCTGCTTAACGGGAAAGGTGAGGTGGGGTGATACATAAAACAAGGGTTTCAAATTAGCTCAGATACCGTTCCATAAACCCAATATGTAATAGACAAGACCTACTCCTTGCTCAGAGAACTGGACTCAACACGCCCTATTCACCGCACAAGAATATATCTGACTAGTAATAATCTTAAAACCTATGTATTGATATCTCTCTGTTAGTGTGTCAAGTGGGTGTAAAGCAGCATAAACACAGCAGTGAAAAGCAGCTAAACCCCATTATAAAAATAAATTACTTTGAAACAACCATGAAACAAAGACAGTGAAAGAGAGAGAAATTCTTACACAATGCGTTCAGGGGCTGTGATGCAACCTGGATTGACCATATCTAGACCCACAGCTGGATGAGACATAAGGGTGGACACTCTTGGGGCTGAGAGGTTTGGTGAGGTTGGGTGAGCAAACGCAGACCCTTTAAAGTAATACTGCGTGGTACCCATCGCATGGGTCCCAAATCTCCAGGTTCAAGGGCATCTTCCTACATCAAAAACATGCATGAGAAACCCAGAAGATGGTACACCGTGTGATGGGGAAAGGTTTCTAAAACGCACCTCATTTCTCATCTCCTTGTGCCCGGGTTCGCCATTCCAGCCGCTTTACTAGCAAGCTCCCTACTTGGAGCATCAGCACCTTTAACCTCCTGTTCCGTACAGGTTGCAATTTGTCCTGAGGATAAACGGGAAGACGTGGAACCAACGAGAGACTAGCTCTTGGTGTTGGGACAGGCACAGGTCACTCTATTTTCCCATCAGAAAGAAGAATTAACCACAGGCTCAGCCTGACCCCCGGAACCAGAACAGGGCCTGAAGCCATTCTGCGATTTTGCGGCCAGCTCCCATAAAAACGAGTTGTAAAATGGAGGTTCAGGGCACTGCAATTCACAAACCTGCAGAGTTATAAATGATAACTCTCGTCCACAAATATATTGAGGGAAGGCAAAGAAGAGGATTTGAAATCAAGGCAGAATTGCACGAAACAGATTTCAGGAGGTAGATACGAATCGCCTTTAAAGCACATGAAAATCGGCAAAACGTTGACAATGATGCCCTTGGCCAAAAAGGGCGTATGCGTTTTTTCCTGAATATATTCAGGAAAAAACGCATACGCCCTTTTTGGCCAACCAAGCAACCTGGAAAGGCAAATCAGCGCTACAGAGAAGTCTCGCTTCCCATCGGTCAAAAGGGCCATGCTGAAAAAAGTGTCAAAACCAGAAATGCAGGACAGGCCATGGAGAAATGGGAGCCTTGCTACACTGATGGGCGGGATGTAAATTGCCAACAGCCACTCTGGAGAAGTGTACGGTGTGTCCTGAAACATCTGAAAAACACAGCTTAGAGAGCATAGGGCACTTCCACTCATGGGGGTATAAATTGGGAAAATGAAAAATCAGCAAGACACAAGCACCCCAAAGTTGAGGGCTGCTCTGTTGACAAGGACCTCCACTTCATTCCACCGTCAATATCCCAGGAAAGAGAAAAATGGATAAAGAAGTTGTGGTCCTTATGTACAATGGAATATCACTCAGCCATGAAATCAATGTCATAAGGTTAGTAGCAGCATGATGAGTGGATTTAGGTACGACGATTCTAAGTGAAATAAGTCACACAGAAAAGGACACTTCTCATAAGGTATCACTGATAGAGGGAATGTAAAAACCGTTACACTTGAACTGAATTACAAAACAGAACAGAGTCACACATGCAGAAAACAGACTATGGCTGCTTAACGGGAAAGGGGAGGTGGGGTGATACATAAAACAAGGGTATCAAATTAGATCAGATACCGTTCCATAAACCCAATATGTAGTAGACAAGACCTACTCCTTGCTCAGAGAACTGGACTCAACACGCCCTATTCACCGCACAAGAATATATCTGACTAGTAATAATCTTAAAACCTATGTATTGATATCTCTCTGTTAGTGTGTCAAGTGGGTGTAAAGCGGCATAAACACAGCAGTGAAAAGCAGCTAAACCCCATTATGAAAATAAATTACTTTGAAAAACCCATGAAACAACGACAGTGAAAGAGAGAGAAATTCTTACACAATGCGTTCAGGGGCTGTGATGCAACCTGGATTGACCATATCTAGACCCACAGCTGGATGAGGCATAAGGGTGGACACTCTTGGGGCTGAGAGGTTTGGTGAGGTTGGGTGAGCAAACGCAGACCCTTTAAAGTAATACTTCGTGGTACCCATCGCATGGGTCCCAAATCTCCAGCTTCAAGGGCATCTTCCTACATCGAAAACATGCATGAGAAACCCAGAAGATGGTACACCGTGTGATGGGGAAAGGTTTCTAAAACGCACCTCATTTCTCATCTCCTTGTGCCCGGTTTCGCCATTCCAGCCGCTTTACTAGCAATCTCCCTACTTGGAGCATCAGCACCTTTAACCTCCTGTTCCGTACAGGTTGCAATTTGTCCTGAGGATGAACGGGAAGACGGGGAACCAACGAGAGACTAGCTCTTGGTGTCGGGACAGGCACAGGTCACTCTATTTTCCCATCAGGAAGAAGAATTAACCACAGGCTCAGCCTGCCCCCCGGAACCAGAACAGGGCCTGAAGCCATCCTGCGCTTTTGCGGCCAGCTCCCAAAAAAGCGAGTTGTAAAATGGAGGTTCAGGGCACTGCAATTCACAAACCTGCAGAGTTATAAATGATAACTCTCGTCCATAAATATATTGAGGGAAGGCAAAGAAGAGGATTTGAAATCAAGGCAGAATTGCACGAAACAGATTTCAGGAGGTAGATACGAATCGCCTTTAAAGCACATGAAAAGCGGCAAAACGTTGACAATGATGCCCTTGGCCAAAAAGGGCGTATGCGTTTTTTCCTGAATATATTCAGGAAAAAACGCATACGCCCTTTTTGGCCAACCAAGCAACCTGGAAAGGCAAATCAGCGCTACAGAGAAGTCTCGCTTCCCATCGGTCAAAAGGGCCATGCTGAAAAAAGTGTCAAAACCAGAAATGCAGGACAGGCCATGGAGAAATGGGAGCCTTGCTACACTGATGGGCGGGATGTAAATTGCCAACAGCCACTCTGGAGAAGTGTACGGTGTGTCCTGAAACATCTGAAAAACACAGCTTAGAGAGCATAGGGCACTTCCACTCATGGGGGTATAAATTGGGAAAATTAAAAATCAGCAAGACACAAGCACCCCAAAGTTGAGGGCTGCTCTGTTGACAAGGACCTCCACTTCATTCCACCGTCAATATCCCAGGAAAGAGAAAAATGGATAAAGAAGTTGTGGTCCTCATGTACAATGGAATATCACTCAGCCATGAAATCAATGTCATAAGGTTAGTAGCAGCATGATGAGTGGATTTAGGTACGACGATTCTAAGTGAAATAAGTCACACAGAAAAGGACACTTCTCATAAGGTATCACTGATAGAGGGAATGTAAAAACCGTTACACTTGAACTGAATTACAAAACAGAACAGAGTCACACATGCAGAAAACAGACTATGGCTGCTTAACGGGAAAGGGGAGGTGGGGTGATACATAAAACAAGGGTATCAAATTAGCTCAGATACCGTTCCATAAACCCAATATGTAGTAGACAAGACCTACTCCTTGCTCAGAGAACTGGACTCAACACGCCCTATTCACCGCACAAGAATATATCTGACTAGTAATAATCTTAAAACCTATGTATTGATATCTCTCTGTTAGTGTGTCAAGTGGGTGTAAAGCGGCATAAACACAGCAGTGAAAAGCAGCTAAACCCCATTATGAAAATAAATTACTTTGAAAAACCCATGAAACAACGACAGTGAAAGAGAGAGAAATTCTTACACAATGCGTTCAGGGGCTGTGATGCAACCTGGATTGACCATATCTAGACCCACAGCTGGATGAGGCATAAGGGTGGACACTCTTGGGGCTGAGAGGTTTGGTGAGGTTGGGTGAGCAAACGCAGACCCTTTAAAGTAATACTTCGTGGTACCCATCACATGGGTCCCAAATCTCCAGCTTCAAGGGCATCTTCCTACATCGAAAACATGCATGAGAAACCCAGAAGATGGTACACCGTGTGATGGGGAAAGGTTTCTAAAACGCACCTCATTTCTCATCTCCTTGTGCCCGGGTTCGCCATTCCAGCCGCTTTACTAGCAATCTCCCTACTTGGAGCATCAGCACCTTTAACCTCCTGTTCCGTACAGGTTGCAATTTGTCCTGAGGATGAACGGGAAGACGGGGAACCAACGAGAGACTAGCTCTTGGTGTCGGGACAGGCACAGGTCACTCTATTTTCCCATCAGGAAGAAGAATTAACCACAGGCTCAGCCTGCCCCCCGGAACCAGAACAGGGCCTGAAGCCATCCTGCGCTTTTGCGGCCAGCTCCCAAAAAAGCGAGTTGTAAAATGGAGGTTCAGGGCACTGCAATTCACAAACCTGCAGAGTTATAAATGATAACTCTCGTCCACAAATATATTGAGGGAAGGCAAAGAAGAGGATTTGAAATCAAGGCAGAATTGCACGAAACAGATTTCAGGAGGTAGATACGAATCGCCTTTAAAGCACATGAAAAGCGGCAAAACGTTGACAATGATGCCCTTGGCCAAAAAGGGCGTATGCGTTTTTTCCTGAATATATTCAGGAAAAAACGCATACGCCCTTTTTGGCCAACCAAGCAACCTGGAAAGGCAAATCAGCGCTACAGAGAAGTCTCGCTTCCCATCGGTCAAAAGGGCCATGCTGAAAAAAGTGTCAAAACCAGAAATGCAGGACAGGCCATGGAGAAATGGGAGCCTTGCTACACTGATGGGCGGGATGTAAATTGCCAACAGCCACTCTGGAGAAGTGTACGGTGTGTCCTGAAACATCTGAAAAACACAGCTTAGAGAGCATAGGGCACTTCCACTCATGGGGGTATAAATTGGGAAAATGAAAAATCAGCAAGACACAAGCACCCCAAAGTTGAGGGCTGCTCTGTTGACAAGGACCTCCACTTCATTCCACCGTCAATATCCCAGGAAAGAGAAAAATGGATAAAGAAGTTGTGGTCCTTATGTACAATGGAATATCACTCAGCCATGAAATCAATGTCATAAGGTTAGTAGCAGCATGATGAGTGGATTTAGGTACGACGATTCTAAGTGAAATAAGTCACACAGAAAAGGACACTTCTCATAAGGTATCACTGATAGAGGGAATGTAAAAACCGTTACACTTGAACTGAATTACAAAACAGAACAGAGTCACACATGCAGAAAACAGACTATGGCTGCTTAACGGGAAAGGGGAGGTGGGGTGATACATAAAACAAGGGTATCAAATTAGCTCAGATACCGTTCCATAAACCCAATATGTAGTAGACAAGACCTACTCCTTGCTCAGAGAACTGGACTCAACACGCCCTATTCACCGCACAAGAATATATCTGACTAGTAATAATCTTAAAACCTATGTATTGATATCTCTCTGTTAGTGTGTCAAGTGGGTGTAAAGCGGCATAAACACAGCAGTGAAAAGCAGCTAAACCCCATTATGAAAATAAATTACTTTGAAAAACCCATGAAACAACGACAGTGAAAGAGATAGAAATTCTTACACAATGCGTTCAGGGGCTGTGATGCAACCTGGATTGACCATATCTAGACCCACAGCTGGATGAGGCATAAGGGTGGACACTCTTGGGGCTGAGAGGTTTGGTGAGGTTGGGTGAGCAAACGCAGACCCTTTAAAGTAATACTTCGTGGTACCCATCACATGGGTCCCAAATCTCCAGCTTCAAGGGCATCTTCCTACATCGAAAACATGCATGAGAAACCCAGAAGATGGTACACCGTGTGATGGGGAAAGGTTTCTAAAACGCACCTCATTTCTCATCTCCTTGTGCCCGGGTTCGCCATTCCAGCCGCTTTACTAGCAATCTCCCTACTTGGAGCATCAGCACCTTTAACCTCCTGTTCCGTACAGGTTGCAATTTGTCCTGAGGATGAACGGGAAGACGGGGAACCAACGAGAGACTAGCTCTTGGTGTCGGGACAGGCACAGGTCACTCTATTTTCCCATCAGGAAGAAGAATTAACCACAGGCTCAGCCTGCCCCCCGGAACCAGAACAGGGCCTGAAGCCATCCTGCGCTTTTGCGGCCAGCTCCCAAAAAAGCGAGTTGTAAAATGGAGGTTCAGGGCACTGCAATTCACAAACCTGCAGAGTTATAAATGATAACTCTCGTCCACAAATATATTGAGGGAAGGCAAAGAAGAGGATTTGAAATCAAGGCAGAATTGCACGAAACAGATTTCAGGAGGTAGATACGAATCGCCTTTAAAGCACATGAAAAGCGGCAAAACGTTGACAATGATGCCCTTGGCCAAAAAGGGCGTATGCGTTTTTTCCTGAATATATTCAGGAAAAAACGCATACGCCCTTTTTGGCCAACCAAGCAACCTGGAAAGGCAAATCAGCGCTACAGAGAAGTCTCGCGTCCCATCGGTCAAAAGGGCCATGCTGAAAAAAAGTGTCAAAACCAGAAATGCAGTACAGGCCATGGAGAAATGGGAGCCTTGCTACACTGATGGGCGGGATGTAAATTGCCAACAGCCACTCTGGAGAAGTGTACGGTGTGTCCTGAAACATCTGAAAAACACAGCTTAGAGAGCATAGGGCACTTCCACTCATGGGGGTATAAATTGGGAAAATGAAAAATCAGCAAGACACAAGCACCCCAAAGTTGAGGGCTGCTCTGTTGACAAGGACCTCCACTTCATTCCACCGTCAATATCCCAGGAAAGAGAAAAATGGATAAAGAAGTTGTGGTCCTTATGTACAATGGAATATCACTCAGCCATGAAATCAATGTCATAAGGTTAGTAGCAGCATGATGAGTGGATTTAGGTATGACGATTCGAAGTGAAATAAGTCACACAGAAAAGGACACTTCTCATAAGGTATCACTGATAGAGGGAATGTAAAAACCGTTACACTTGAACTGAATTACAAAACAGAACAGAGTCACACATGCAGAAAACAGACTATGGCTGCTTAACGGGAAAGGGGAGGTGGGGTGATACATAAAACAAGGGTATCAAATTAGCTCAGATACCGTTCCATAAACCCAATATGTAGTAGACAAGACCTACTCCTTGCTCAGAGAACTGGACTCAACACGCCCTATTCACCGCACAAGAATATACCTGACTAGTAATAATCTTAAAACCTATGTATTGATATCTCTCTGTTAGTGTGTCAAGTGGGTGTAAAGCGGCATAAACACAGCAGTGAAAAGCAGCTAAACCCCATTATGAAAATAAATTACTTTGAAAAACCCATGAAACAACGACAGTGAAAGAGAGAGAAATTCTTACACAATGCGTTCAGGGGCTGTGATGCAACCTGGATTGACCATATCTAGACCCACAGCTGGATGAGGCATAAGGGTGGACACTCTTGGGGCTGAGAGGTTTGGTGAGGTTGGGTGAGCAAACGCAGACCCTTTAAAGTAATACTTCGTGGTACCCATCGCATGGGTCCCAAATCTCCAGCTTCAAGGGCATCTTCCTACATCGAAAACATGCATGAGAAACCCAGAAGATGGTACACCGTGTGATGGGGAAAGGTTTCTAAAACGCACCTCATTTCTCATCTCCTTGTGCCCGGGTTCGCCATTCCAGCCGCTTTACTAGCAATCTCCCTACTTGGAGCATCAGCACCTTTAACCTCCTGTTCCGTACAGGTTGCAATTTGTCCTGAGGATGAACGGGAAGACGGGGAACCAACGAGAGACTAGCTCTTGGTGTCGGGACAGGCACAGGTCACTCTATTTTCCCATCAGGAAGAAGAATTAACCACAGGCTCAGCCTGCCCCCCGGAACCAGAACAGGGCCTGAAGCCATCCTGCGCTTTTGCGGCCAGCTCCCAAAAAAGCGAGTTGTAAAATGGAGGTTCAGGGCACTGCAATTCACAAACCTGCAGAGTTATAAATGATAACTCTCGTCCATAAATATATTGAGGGAAGGCAAAGAAGAGGATTTGAAATCAAGGCAGAATTGCACGAAACAGATTTCAGGAGGTAGATACGAATCGCCTTTAAAGCACATGAAAAGCGGCAAAACGTTGACAATGATGCCCTTGGCCAAAAAGGGCGTATGCGTTTTTTCCTGAATATATTCAGGAAAAAACGCATACGCCCTTTTTGGCCAACCAAGCAACCTGGAAAGGCAAATCAGCGCTACAGAGAAGTCTCGCTTCCCATCGGTCAAAAGGGCCATGCTGAAAAAAGTGTCAAAACCAGAAATGCAGTACAGGCCATGGAGAAATGGGAGCCTTGCTACACTGATGGGCGGGATGTAAATTGCCAACAGCCACTCTGGAGAAGTGTACGGTGTGTCCTGAAACATCTGAAAAACACAGCTTAGAGAGCATAGGGCACTTCCACTCATGGGGGTATAAATTGGGAAAATTAAAAATCAGCAAGACACAAGCACCCCAAAGTTGAGGGCTGCTCTGTTGACAAGGACCTCCACTTCATTCCACCGTCAATATCCCAGGAAAGAGAAAAATGGATAAAGAAGTTGTGGTCCTTATGTACAATGGAATATCACTCAGCCATGAAATCAATGTCATAAGGTTAGTAGCAGCATGATGAGTGGATTTAGGTACGACGATTCTAAGTGAAATAAGTCACACAGAAAAGGACACTTCTCATAAGGTATCACTTTTAGAGGGAATGTAAAAACCGTTACACTTGAACTGAATTACAAAACAGAACAGAGTCACACATGCAGAAAACACACTATGGCTGCTTAACGGGAAAGGGGAGGTGGGGTGATACATAAAACAAGGGTATCAAATTAGCTCAGATACCGTTCCATAAACCCAATATGTAGTAGACAAGACCTACTCCTTGCTCAGAGAACTGGACTCAACACGCCCTATTCACCGCACAAGAATATATCTGACTAGTAATAATCTTAAAACCTATGTATTGACATCTCTCTGTTAGTGTATCAAGTGGGTGTAAAGCGGCATAAACACAGCAGTGAAAAGCAGCTAAACCCCATTATGAAAATAAATTACTTTGAAAAACCCATGAAACAACGACAGTGAAAGAGAGAGAAATTCTTACACAATGCGTTCAGGGGCTGTGATGCAACCTGGATTGACCATATCTAGACCCACAGCTGGATGAGACATAAGGGTGGACACTCTTGGGGCTGAGAGGTTTGGTGAGGTTGGGTGAGCAAACGCAGACCCTTTAAAGTAATACTGCGTGGTACCCATCGCATGGGTCCCAAATCTCCAGGTTCAAGGGCATCTTCCTACATCGAAAACATGCATGAGAAACCCAGAAGATGGTACACCGTGTGATGGGGAAAGGTTTCTAAAACGCACCTCATTTCTCATCTCCTTGTGCCCGGGTTCGCCATTCCAGCCGCTTTACTAGCAATCTCCCTACTTGGAGCATCAGCACCTTTAACCTCCTGTTCCGTACAGGTTGCAATTTGTCCTGAGGATGAACGGGAAGACGGGGAACCAACGAGAGACTAGCTCTTGGTGTCGGGACAGGCACAGGTCACTCTATTTTCCCATCAGGAAGAAGAATTAACCACAGGCTCAGCCTGCCCCCCGGAACCAGAACAGGGCCTGAAGCCATCCTGCGCTTTTGCGGCCAGCTCCCAAAAAAGCGAGTTGTAAAATGGAGGTTCAGGGCACTGCAATTCACAAACCTGCAGAGTTATAAATGATAACTCTCGTCCATAAATATATTGAGGGAAGGCAAAGAAGAGGATTTGAAATCAAGGCAGAATTGCACGAAACAGATTTCAGGAGGTAGATACGAATCGCCTTTAAAGCACATGAAAAGCGGCAAAACGTTGACAATGATGCCCTTGGCCAAAAAGGGCGTATGCGTTTTTTCCTGAATATATTCAGGAAAAAACGCATACGCCCTTTTTGGCCAACCAAGCAACCTGGAAAGGCAAATCAGCGCTACAGAGAAGTCTCGCTTCCCATCGGTCAAAAGGGCCATGCTGAAAAAAGTGTCAAAACCAGAAATGCAGTACAGGCCATGGAGAAATGGGAGCCTTGCTACACTGATGGGCGGGATGTAAATTGCCAACAGCCACTCTGGAGAAGTGTACGGTGTGTCCTGAAACATCTGAAAAACACAGCTTAGAGAGCATAGGGCACTTCCACTCATGGGGGTATAAATTGGGAAAATTAAAAATCAGCAAGACACAAGCACCCCAAAGTTGAGGGCTGCTCTGTTGACAAGGACCTCCACTTCATTCCACCGTCAATATCCCAGGAAAGAGAAAAATGGATAAAGAAGTTGTGGTCCTTATGTACAATGGAATATCACTCAGCCATGAAATCAATGTCATAAGGTTAGTAGCAGCATGATGAGTGGATTTAGGTACGACGATTCTAAGTGAAATAAGTCACACAGAAAAGGACACTTCTCATAAGGTATCACTTTTAGAGGGAATGTAAAAACCGTTACACTTGAACTGAATTACAAAACAGAACAGAGTCACACATGCAGAAAACAGACTATGGCTGCTTAACGGGAAAGGGGAGGTGGGGTGATACATAAAACAAGGGTATCAAATTAGCTCAGATACCGTTCCATAAACCCAATATGTAGTAGACAAGACCTACTCCTTGCTCAGAGAACTGGACTCAACACGCCCTATTCACCGCACAAGAATATATCTGACTAGTAATAATCTTAAAACCTATGTATTGACATCTCTCTGTTAGTGTATCAAGTGGGTGTAAAGCGGCATAAACACAGCAGTGAAAAGCAGCTAAACCCCATTATGAAAATAAATTACTTTGAAAAACCCATGAAACAACGACAGTGAAAGAGAGAGAAATTCTTACACAATGCGTTCAGGGGCTGTGATGCAACCTGGATTGACCATATCTAGACCCACAGCTGGATGAGACATAAGGGTGGACACTCTTGGGGCTGAGAGGTTTGGTGAGGTTGGGTGAGCAAACGCAGACCCTTTAAAGTAATACTGCGTGGTACCCATCGCATGGGTCCCAAATCTCCAGGTTCAAGGGCATCTTCCTACATCGAAAACATGCATGAGAAACCCAGAAGATGGTACACCGTGTGATGGGGAAAGGTTTCTAAAACGCACCTCATTTCTCATCTCCTTGTGCCCGGGTTCGCCATTCCAGCCGCTTTACTAGCAATCTCCCTACTTGGAGCATCAGCACCTTTAACCTCCTGTTCCGTACAGGTTGCAATTTGTCCTGAGGATGAACGGGAAGACGGGGAACCAACGAGAGACTAGCTCTTGGTGTCGGGACAGGCACAGGTCACTCTATTTTCCCATCAGGAAGAAGAATTAACCACAGGCTCAGCCTGCCCCCCGGAACCAGAACAGGGCCTGAAGCCATCCTGCGCTTTTGCGGCCAGCTCCCAAAAAAGCGAGTTGTAAAATGGAGGTTCAGGGCACTGCAATTCACAAACCTGCAGAGTTATAAATGATAACTCTCGTCCACAAATATATTGAGGGAAGGCAAAGAAGAGGATTTGAAATCAAGGCAGAATTGCACGAAACAGATTTCAGGAGGTAGATACGAATCGCCTTTAAAGCACATGAAAAGCGGCAAAACGTTGACAATGATGCCCTTGGCCAAAAAGGGCGTATGCGTTTTTTCCTGAATATATTCAGGAAAAAACGCATACGCCCTTTTTGGCCAACCAAGCAACCTGGAAAGGCAAATCAGCGCTACAGAGAAGTCTCGCTTCCCATCGGTCAAAAGGGCCATGCTGAAAAAAAGTGTCAAAACCAGAAATGCAGTACAGGCCATGGAGAAATGGGAGCCTTGCTACACTGATGGGCGGGATGTAAATTGCCAACAGCCACTCTGGAGAAGTGTACGGTGTGTCCTGAAACATCTGAAAAACACAGCTTAGAGAGCATAGGGCACTTCCACTCATGGGGGTATAAATTGGGAAAATGAAAAATCAGCAAGACACAAGCACCCCAAAGTTGAGGGCTGCTCTGTTGACAAGGACCTCCACTTCATTCCACCGTCAATATCCCAGGAAAGAGAAAAATGGATAAAGAAGTTGTGGTCCTTATGTACAATGGAATATCACTCAGCCATGAAATCAATGTCATAAGGTTAGTAGCAGCATGATGAGTGGATTTAGGTATGACGATTCTAAGTGAAATAAGTCACACAGAAAAGGACACTTCTCATAAGGTATCACTGATAGAGGGAATGTAAAAACCGTTACACTTGAACTGAATTACAAAACAGAACAGAGTCACACATGCAGAAAACAGACTATGGCTGCTTAACGGGAAAGGGGAGGTGGGGTGATACATAAAACAAGGGTATCAAATTAGCTCAGATACCGTTCCATAAACCCAATATGTAGTAGACAAGACCTACTCCTTGCTCAGAGAACTGGACTCAACACGCCCTATTCACCGCACAAGAATATACCTGACTAGTAATAATCTTAAAACCTATGTATTGATATCTCTCTGTTAGTGTGTCAAGTGGGTGTAAAGCGGCATAAACACAGCAGTGAAAAGCAGCTAAACCCCATTATGAAAATAAATTACTTTGAAAAACCCATGAAACAACGACAGTGAAAGAGAGAGAAATTCTTACACAATGCGTTCAGGGGCTGTGATGCAACCTGGATTGACCATATCTAGACCCACAGCTGGATGAGGCATAAGGGTGGACACTCTTGGGGCTGAGAGGTTTGGTGAGGTTGGGTGAGCAAACGCAGACCCTTTAAAGTAATACTTCGTGGTACCCATCGCATGGGTCCCAAATCTCCAGCTTCAAGGGCATCTTCCTACATCGAAAACATGCATGAGAAACCCAGAAGATGGTACACCGTGTGATGGGGAAAGGTTTCTAAAACGCACCTCATTTCTCATCTCCTTGTGCCCGGGTTCGCCATTCCAGCCGCTTTACTAGCAATCTCCCTACTTGGAGCATCAGCACCTTTAACCTCCTGTTCCGTACAGGTTGCAATTTGTCCTGAGGATGAACGGGAAGACGGGGAACCAACGAGAGACTAGCTCTTGGTGTCGGGACAGGCACAGGTCACTCTATTTTCCCATCAGGAAGAAGAATTAACCACAGGCTCAGCCTGCCCCCCGGAACCAGAACAGGGCCTGAAGCCATCCTGCGCTTTTGCGGCCAGCTCCCAAAAAAGCGAGTTGTAAAATGGAGGTTCAGGGCACTGCAATTCACAAACCTGCAGAGTTATAAATGATAACTCTCGTCCATAAATATATTGAGGGAAGGCAAAGAAGAGGATTTGAAATCAAGGCAGAATTGCACGAAACAGATTTCAGGAGGTAGATACGAATCGCCTTTAAAGCACATGAAAAGCGGCAAAACGTTGACAATGATGCCCTTGGCCAAAAAGGGCGTATGCGTTTTTTCCTGAATATATTCAGGAAAAAACGCATACGCCCTTTTTGGCCAACCAAGCAACCTGGAAAGGCAAATCAGCGCTACAGAGAAGTCTCGCTTCCCATCGGTCAAAAGGGCCATGCTGAAAAAAGTGTCAAAACCAGAAATGCAGTACAGGCCATGGAGAAATGGGAGCCTTGCTACACTGATGGGCGGGATGTAAATTGCCAACAGCCACTCTGGAGAAGTGTACGGTGTGTCCTGAAACATCTGAAAAACACAGCTTAGAGAGCATAGGGCACTTCCACTCATGGGGGTATAAATTGGGAAAATTAAAAATCAGCAAGACACAAGCACCCCAAAGTTGAGGGCTGCTCTGTTGACAAGGACCTCCACTTCATTCCACCGTCAATATCCCAGGAAAGAGAAAAATGGATAAAGAAGTTGTGGTCCTTATGTACAATGGAATATCACTCAGCCATGAAATCAATGTCATAAGGTTAGTAGCAGCATGATGAGTGGATTTAGGTACGACGATTCTAAGTGAAATAAGTCACACAGAAAAGGACACTTCTCATAAGGTATCACTTTTAGAGGGAATGTAAAAACCGTTACACTTGAACTGAATTACAAAACAGAACAGAGTCACACATGCAGAAAACACACTATGGCTGCTTAACGGGAAAGGGGAGGTGGGGTGATACATAAAACAAGGGTATCAAATTAGCTCAGATACCGTTCCATAAACCCAATATGTAGTAGACAAGACCTACTCCTTGCTCAGAGAACTGGACTCAACACGCCCTATTCACCGCACAAGAATATATCTGACTAGTAATAATCTTAAAACCTATGTATTGACATCTCTCTGTTAGTGTATCAAGTGGGTGTAAAGCGGCATAAACACAGCAGTGAAAAGCAGCTAAACCCCATTATGAAAATAAATTACTTTGAAAAACCCATGAAACAATGACAGTGAAAGAGAGAGAAATTCTTACACAATGCGTTCAGGGGCTGTGATGCAACCTGGATTGACCATATCTAGACCCACAGCTGGATGAGACATAAGGGTGGACACTCTTGGGGCTGAGAGGTTTGGTGAGGTTGGGTGAGCAAACGCAGACCCTTTAAAGTAATACTGCGTGGTACCCATCGCATGGGTCCCAAATCTCCAGGTTCAAGGGCATCTTCCTACATCGAAAACATGCATGAGAAACCCAGAAGATGGTACACCGTGTGATGGGGAAAGGTTTCTAAAACGCACCTCATTTCTCATCTCCTTGTGCCCGGGTTCGCCATTCCAGCCGCTTTAGTAGCAATCTCCCTACTTGGAGCATCAGCACCTTTAACCTCCTGTTCCGTACAGGTTGCAATTTGTCCTGAGGATGAACGGGAAGACGGGGAACCAACGAGAGACTAGCTCTTGGTGTCGGGACAGGCACAGGTCACTCTATTTTCCCATCAGGAAGAAGAATTAACCACAGGCTCAGCCTGCCCCCCGGAACCAGAACAGGGCCTGAAGCCATCCTGCGCTTTTGCGGCCAGCTCCCAAAAAAGCGAGTTGTAAAATGGAGGTTCAGGGCACTGCAATTCACAAACCTGCAGAGTTATAAATGATAACTCTCGTCCATAAATATATTGAGGGAAGGCAAAGAAGAGGATTTGAAATCAAGGCAGAATTGCACGAAACAGATTTCAGGAGGTAGATACGAATCGCCTTTAAAGCACATGAAAAGCGGCAAAACGTTGACAATGATGCCCTTGGCCAAAAAGGGCGTATGCGTTTTTTCCTGAATATATTCAGGAAAAAACGCATACGCCCTTTTTGGCCAACCAAGCAACCTGGAAAGGCAAATCAGCGCTACAGAGAAGTCTCGCTTCCCATCGGTCAAAAGGGCCATGCTGAAAAAAGTGTCAAAACCAGAAATGCAGAACAGGCCATGGAGAAATGGGAGCCTTGCTACACTGATGGGCGGGATGTAAATTGCCAACAGCCACTCTGGAGAAGTGTACGGTGTGTCCTGAAACATCTGAAAAACACAGCTTAGAGAGCATAGGGCACTTCCACTCATGGGGGTATAAATTGGGAAAATTAAAAATCAGCAAGACACAAGCACCCCAAAGTTGAGGGCTGCTCTGTTGACAAGGACCTCCACTTCATTCCACCGTCAATATCCCAGGAAAGAGAAAAATGGATAAAGAAGTTGTGGTCCTTATGTACAATGGAATATCACTCAGCCATGAAATCAATGTCATAAGGTTAGTAGCAGCATGATGAGTGGATTTAGGTACGACGATTCTAAGTGAAATAAGTCACACAGAAAAGGACACTTCTCATAAGGTATCACTTTTAGAGGGAATGTAAAAACCGTTACACTTGAACTGAATTACAAAACAGAACAGAGTCACACATGCAGAAAACACACTATGGCTGCTTAACGGGAAAGGGGAGGTGGGGTGATACATAAAACAAGGGTATCAAATTAGCTCAGATACCGTTCCATAAACCCAATATGTAGTAGACAAGACCTACTCCTTGCTCAGAGAACTGGACTCAACACGCCCTATTCACCGCACAAGAATATATCTGACTAGTAATAATCTTAAAACCTATGTATTGACATCTCTCTGTTAGTGTATCAAGTGGGTGTAAAGCGGCATAAACACAGCAGTGAAAAGCAGCTAAACCCCATTATGAAAATAAATTACTTTGAAAAACCCATGAAACAACGACAGTGAAAGAGAGAGAAATTCTTACACAATGCGTTCAGGGGCTGTGATGCAACCTGGATTGACCATATCTAGACCCACAGCTGGATGAGACATAAGGGTGGACACTCTTGGGGCTGAGAGGTTTGGTGAGGTTGGGTGAGCAAACGCAGACCCTTTAAAGTAATACTGCGTGGTACCCATCGCATGGGTCCCAAATCTCCAGGTTCAAGGGCATCTTCCTACATCGAAAACATGCATGAGAAACCCAGAAGATGGTACACCGTGTGATGGGGAAAGGTTTCTAAAACGCACCTCATTTCTCATCTCCTTGTGCCCGGGTTTGCCATTCCAGCCGCTTTACTAGCAATCTCCCTACTTGGAGCATCAGCACCTTTAACCTCCTGTTCCGTACAGGTTGCAATTTGTCCTGAGGATGAACGGGAAGACGGGGAACCAACGAGAGACTAGCTCTTGGTGTCGGGACAGGCACAGGTCACTCTATTTTCCCATCAGGAAGAAGAATTAACCACAGGCTCAGCCTGTCCCCCGGAACCAGAACAGGGCCTGAAGCCATCCTGCGCTTTTGCGGCCAGCTCCCAAAAAAGCGAGTTGTAAAATGGAGGTTCAGGGCACTGCAATTCACAAACCTGCAGAGTTATAAATGATAACTCTCGTCCACAAATATATTGAGGGAAGGCAAAGAAGAGGATTTGAAATCAAGGCAGAATTGCACGAAACAGATTTCAGGAGGTAGATACGAATCGCCTTTAAAGCACATGAAAAGCGGCAAAACGTTGACAATGATGCCCTTGGCCAAAAAGGGCGTATGCGTTTTTTCCTGAATATATTCAGGAAAAAACGCATACGCCCTTTTTGGCCAACCAAGCAACCTGGAAAGGCAAATCAGCGCTACAGAGAAGTCTCGCTTCCCATCGGTCAAAAGGGCCATGCTGAAAAAAGTGTCAAAACCAGAAATGCAGGACAGGCCATGGAGAAATGGGAGCCTTGCTACACTGATGGGCGGGATGTAAATTGCCAACAGCCACTCTGGAGAAGTGTACGGTGTGTCCTGAAACATCTGAAAAACACAGCTTAGAGAGCATAGGGCACTTCCACTCATGGGGGTATAAATTGGGAAAATGAAAAATCAGCAAGACACAAGCACCCCAAAGTTGAGGGCTGCTCTGTTGACAAGGACCTCCACTTCATTCCACCGTCAATATCCCAGGAAAGAGAAAAATGGATAAAGAAGTTGTGGTCCTTATGTACAATGGAATATCACTCAGCCATGAAATCAATGTCATAAGGTTAGTAGCAGCATGATGAGTGGATTTAGGTACGACGATTCTAAGTGAAATAAGTCACACTGAAAAGGACACTTCTCATAAGGTATCACTTTTAGAGGGAATGTAAAAACCGTTACACTTGAACTGAATTACAAAACAGAACAGAGTCACACATGCAGAAAACAGACTATGGCTGCTTAACGGGAAAGGGGAGGTGGGGTGATACATAAAACAAGGGTATCAAATTAGCTCAGATACCGTTCCATAAACCCAATATGTAGTAGACAAGACCTACTCCTTGCTCAGAGAACTGGACTCAACACGCCCTATTCACCGCACAAGAATATACCTGACTAGTAATAATCTTAAAACCTATGTATTGATATCTCTCTGTTAGTGTGTCAAGTGGGTGTAAAGCGGCATAAACACAGCAGTGAAAAGCAGCTAAACCCCATTATGAAAATAAATTACTTTGAAAAACCCATGAAACAACGACAGTGAAAGAGAGAGAAATTCTTACACAATGCGTTCAGGGGATGTGATGCAACCTGGATTGACCATATCTAGACCCACAGCTGGATGAGACATAAGGGTGGACACTCTTGGGGCTGAGAGGTTTGGTGAGGTTGGGTGAGCAAACGCAGACCCTTTAAAGTAATACTGCGTGGTACCCATCGCATGGGTCCCAAATCTCCAGGTTCAAGGGCATCTTCCTACATCGAAAACATGCATGAGAAACCCAGAAGATGGTACACCGTGTGATGGGGAAAGGTTTCTAAAACGCACCTCATTTCTCATCTCCTTGTGCCCGGGTTCGCCATTCCAGCCGCTTTACTAGCAATCTCCCTACTTGGAGCATCAGCACCTTTAACCTCCTGTTCCGTACAGGTTGCAATTTGTCCTGAGGATGAACGGGAAGACGGGGAACCAACGAGAGACTAGCTCTTGGTGTCGGGACAGGCACAGGTCACTCTATTTTCCCATCAGGAAGAAGAATTAACCACAGGCTCAGCCTGCCCCCCGGAACCAGAACAGGGCCTGAAGCCATCCTGCGCTTTTGCGGCCAGCTCCCAAAAAAGCGAGTTGTAAAATGGAGGTTCAGGGCACTGCAATTCACAAACCTGCAGAGTTATAAATGATAACTCTCGTCCACAAATATATTGAGGGAAGGCAAAGAAGAGGATTTGAAATCAAGGCAGAATTGCACGAAACAGATTTCAGGAGGTAGATACGAATCGCCTTTAAAGCACATGAAAAGCGGCAAAACGTTGACAATGATGCCCTTGGCCAAAAAGGGCGTATGCGTTTTTTCCTGAATATATTCAGGAAAAAACGCATACGCCCTTTTTGGCCAACCAAGCAACCTGGAAAGGCAAATCAGCGCTACAGAGAAGTCTCGCTTCCCATCGGTCAAAAGGGCCATGCTGAAAAAAGTGTCAAAACCAGAAATGCAGGACAGGCCATGGAGAAATGGGAGCCTTGCTACACTGATGGGCGGGATGTAAATTGCCAACAGCCACTCTGGAGAAGTGTACGGTGTGTCCTGAAACATCTGAAAAACACAGCTTAGAGAGCATAGGGCACTTCCACTCATGGGGGTATAAATTGGGAAAATGAAAAATCAGCAAGACACAAGCACCCCAAAGTTGAGGGCTGCTCTGTTGACAAGGACCTCCACTTCATTCCACCGTCAATATCCCAGGAAAGAGAAAAATGGATAAAGAAGTTGTGGTCCTTATGTACAATGGAATATCACTCAGCCATGAAATCAATGTCATAAGGTTAGTAGCAGCATGATGAGTGGATTTAGGTACGACGATTCTAAGTGAAATAAGTCACACAGAAAAGGACACTTCTCATAAGGTATCACTGATAGAGGGAATGTAAAAACCGTTACACTTGAACTGAATTACAAAACAGAACAGAGTCACACATGCAGAAAACAGACTATGGCTGCTTAACGGGAAAGGGGAGGTGGGGTGATACATAAAACAAGGGTATCAAATTAGCTCAGATACCGTTCCATAAACCCAATATGTAGTAGACAAGACCTACTCCTTGCTCAGAGAACTGGACTCAACACGCCCTATTCACCGCACAAGAATATATCTGACTAGTAATAATCTTAAAACCTATGTATTGATATCTCTCTGTTAGTGTGTCAAGTGGGTGTAAAGCGGCATAAACACAGCAGTGAAAAGCAGCTAAACCCCATTATGAAAATAAATTACTTTGAAAAACCCATGAAACAACGACAGTGAAAGAGAGAGAAATTCTTACACAATGCGTTCAGGGGATGTGATGCAACCTGGATTGACCATATCTAGACCCACAGCTGGATGAGACATAAGGGTGGACACTCTTGGGGCTGAGAGGTTTGGTGAGGTTGGGTGAGCAAACGCAGACCCTTTAAAGTAATACTGCGTGGTACCCATCGCATGGGTCCCAAATCTCCAGGTTCAAGGGCATCTTCCTACATCGAAAACATGCATGAGAAACCCAGAAGATGGTACACCGTGTGATGGGGAAAGGTTTCTAAAACGCACCTCATTTCTCATCTCCTTGTGCCCGGGTTCGCCTTTCCAGCCGCTTTACTAGCAATCTCCCTACTTGGAGCATCAGCACCTTTAACCTCCTGTTCCGTACAGGTTGCAATTTGTCCTGAGGATGAACGGGAAGACGGGGAACCAACGAGAGACTAGCTCTTGGTGTCGGGACAGGCACAGGTCACTCTATTTTCCCATCAGGAAGAAGAATTAACCACAGGCTCAGCCTGCCCCCCGGAACCAGAACAGGGCCTGAAGCCATCCTGCGCTTTTGCGGCCAGCTCCCAAAAAAGCGAGTTGTAAAATGGAGGTTCAGGGCACTGCAATTCACAAACCTGCAGAGTTATAAATGATAACTCTCGTCCACAAATATATTGAGGGAAGGCAAAGAAGAGGATTTGAAATCAAGGCAGAATTGCACGAAACAGATTTCAGGAGGTAGATACGAATCGCCTTTAAAGCACATGAAAAGCGGCAAAACGTTGACAATGATGCCCTTGGCCAAAAAGGGCGTATGCGTTTTTTCCTGAATATATTCAGGAAAAAACGCATACGCCCTTTTTGGCCAACCAAGCAACCTGGAAAGGCAAATCAGCGCTACAGAGAAGTCTCGCTTCCCATCGGTCAAAAGGGCCATGCTGAAAAAAGTGTCAAAACCAGAAATGCAGGACAGGCCATGGAGAAATGGGAGCCTTGCTACACTGATGGGTGGGATGTAAATTGCCAACAGCCACTCTGGAGAAGTGTACGGTGTGTCCTGAAACATCTGAAAAACACAGCTTAGAGAGCATAGGGCACTTCCACTCATGGGGGTATAAATTGGGAAAATGAAAAATCAGCAAGACACAAGCACCCCAAAGTTGAGGGCTGCTCTGTTGACAAGGACCTCCACTTCATTCCACCGTCAATATCCCAGGAAAGAGAAAAATGGATAAAGAAGTTGTGGTCCTTATGTACAATGGAATATCACTCAGCCATGAAATCAATGTCATAAGGTTAGTAGCAGCATGATGAGTGGATTTAGGTACGACGATTCTAAGTGAAATAAGTCACACAGAAAAGGACACTTCTCATAAGGTATCACTGATAGAGGGAATGTAAAAACCGTTACACTTGAACTGAATTACAAAACAGAACAGAGTCACACATGCAGAAAACAGACTATGGCTGCTTAACGGGAAAGGGGAGGTGGGGTGATACATAAAACAAGGGTATCAAATTAGCTCAGATACCGTTCCATAAACCCAATATGTAGTAGACAAGACCTACTCCTTGCTCAGAGAACTGGACTCAACACGCCCTATTCACCGCACAAGAATATATCTGACTAGTAATAATCTTAAAACCTATGTATTGATATCTCTCTGTTAGTGTATCAAGTGGGTGTAAAGCGGCATAAACACAGCAGTGAAAAGCAGCTAAACCCCATTATGAAAATAAATTACTTTGAAAAACCCATGAAACAACGACAGTGAAAGAGAGAGAAATTCTTACACAATGCGTTCAGGGGATGTGATGCAACCTGGATTGACCATATCTAGACCCACAGCTGGATGAGACATAAGGGTGGACACTCTTGGGGCTGAGAGGTTTGGTGAGGTTGGGTGAGCAAACGCAGACCCTTTAAAGTAATACTGCGTGGTACCCATCGCATGGGTCCCAAATCTCCAGGTTCAAGGGCATCTTCCTACATCGAAAACATGCATGAGAAACCCAGAAGATGGTACACCGTGTGATGGGGAAAGGTTTCTAAAACGCACCTCATTTCTCATCTCCTTGTGCCCGGGTTCGCCATTCCAGCCGCTTTACTAGCAATCTCCCTACTTGGAACATCAGCACCTTTAACCTCCTGTTCCGTACAGGTTGCAATTTGTCCTGAGGATGAACGGGAAGACGGGGAACCAACGAGAGACTAGCTCTTGGTGTCGGGACAGGCACAGGTCACTCTATTTTCCCATCAGGAAGAAGAATTAACCACAGGCTCAGCCTGCCCCCCGGAACCAGAACAGGGCCTGAAGCCATCCTGCGCTTTTGCGGCCAGCTCCCAAAAAAGCGAGTTGTAAAATGGAGGTTCAGGGCACTGCAATTCACAAACCTGCAGAGTTATAAATGATAACTCTCGTCCACAAATATATTGAGGGAAGGCAAAGAAGAGGATTTGAAATCAAGGCAGAATTGCACGAAACAGATTTCAGGAGGTAGATACGAATCGCCTTTAAAGCACATGAAAAGCGGCAAAACGTTGACAATGATGCCCTTGGCCAAAAAGGGCGTATGCGTTTTTTCCTGAATATATTCAGGAAAAAACACATACGCCCTTTTTGGCCAACCAAGCAACCTGGAAAGGCAAATCAGCGCTACAGAGAAGTCTCGCTTCCCATCGGTCAAAAGGGCCATGCTGAAAAAAGTGTCAAAACCAGAAATGCAGGACAGGCCATGGAGAAATGGGAGCCTTGCTACTCTGATGGGCGGGATGTAAATTGCCAACAGCCACTCTGGAGAAGTGTACGGTGTGTCCTGAAACATCTGAAAAACACAGCTTAGAGAGCATAGGGCACTTCCACTCATGGGGGTATAAATTGGGAAAATGAAAAATCAGCAAGACACAAGCACCCCAAAGTTGAGGGCTGCTCTGTTGACAAGGACCTCCACTTCATTCCACCGTCAATATCCCAGGAAAGAGAAAAATGGATAAAGAAGTTGTGGTCCTTATGTACAATGGAATATCACTCAGCCATGAAATCAATGTCATAAGGTTAGTAGCAGCATGATGAGTGGATTTAGGTACGACGATTCTAAGTGAAATAAGTCACACAGAAAAGGACACTTCTCATAAGGTATCACTGATAGAGGGAATGTAAAAACCGTTACACTTGAACTGAATTACAAAACAGAACAGAGTCACACATGCAGAAAACAGACTATGGCTGCTTAACGGGAAAGGGGAGGTGGGGTGATACATAAAACAAGGGTATCAAATTAGCTCAGATACCGTTCCATAAACCCAATATGTAGTAGACAAGACCTACTCCTTGCTCAGAGAACTGGACTCAACACGCCCTATTCACCGCACAAGAATATACCTGACTAGTAATAATCTTAAAACCTATGTATTGATATCTCTCTGTTAGTGTGTCAAGTGGGTGTAAAGCGGCATAAACACAGCAGTGAAAAGCAGCTAAACCCCATTATGAAAATAAATTACTTTGAAAAACCCATGAAACAACGACAGTGAAAGAGATAGAAATTCTTACACAATGAGTTCAGGGGCTGTGATGCAACCTGGATTGACCATATCTAGACCCACAGCTGGATGAGACATAAGGGTGGACACTCTTGGGGCTGAGAGGTTTGGTGAGGTTGGGTGAGCAAACGCAGACCCTTTAAAGTAATACTGCGTGGTACCCATCGCATGGGTCCCAAATCTCCAGGTTCAAGGGCATCTTCCTACATCGAAAACATGCATGAGAAACCCAGAAGATGGTACACCGTGTGATGGGGAAAGGTTTCTAAAACGCACCTCATTTCTCATCTCCTTGTGCCCGGGTTCGCCTTTCCAGCCGCTTTACTAGCAATCTCCCTACTTGGAGCATCAGCACCTTTAACCTCCTGTTCCGTACAGGTTGCAATTTGTCCTGAGGATGAACGGGAAGACGGGGAACCAACGAGAGACTAGCTCTTGGTGTCGGGACAGGCACAGGTCACTCTATTTTCCCATCAGGAAGAAGAATTAACCACAGGCTCAGCCTGCCCCCCGGAACCAGAACAGGGCCTGAAACCATCCTGCGCTTTTGCGGCCAGCTCCCAAAAAAGCGAGTTGTAAAATGGAGGTTCAGGGCACTGCAATTCACAAACCTGCAGAGTTATAAATGATAACTCTCGTCCACAAATATATTGAGGGAAGGCAAAGAAGAGGATTTGAAATCAAGGCAGAATTGCACGAAACAGATTTCAGGAGGTAGATACGAATCGCCTTTAAAGCACATGAAAAGCGGCAAAACGTTGACAATGATGCCCTTGGCCAAAAAGGGCGTATGCGTTTTTTCCTGAATATATTCAGGAAAAAACGCATACGCCCTTTTTGGCCAACCAAGCAACCTGGAAAGGCAAATCAGCGCTACAGAGAAGTCTCGCTTCCCATCGGTCAAAAGGGCCATGCTGAAAAAAGTGTCAAAACCAGAAATGCAGGACAGGCCATGGAGAAATGGGAGCCTTGCTACACTGATGGGCGGGATGTAAATTGCCAACAGCCACTCTGGAGAAGTGTACGGTGTGTCCTGAAACATCTGAAAAACACAGCTTAGAGAGCATAGGGCACTTCCACTCATGGGGGTATAAATTGGGAAAATGAAAAATCAGCAAGACACAAGCACCCCAAAGTTGAGGGCTGCTCTGTTGACAAGGACCTCCACTTCATTCCACCGTCAATATCCCAGGAAAGAGAAAAATGGATAAAGAAGTTGTGGTCCTTATGTACAATGGAATATCACTCAGCCATGAAATCAATGTCATAAGGTTAGTAGCAGCATGATGAGTGGATTTAGGTACGACGATTCTAAGTGAAATAAGTCACACAGAAAAGGACACTTCTCATAAGGTATCACTGATAGAGGGAATGTAAAAACCGTTACACTTGAACTGAATTACAAAACAGAACAGAGTCACACATGCAGAAAACAGACTATGGCTGCTTAACGGGAAAGGGGAGGTGGGGTGATACATAAAACAAGGGTATCAAATTAGCTCAGATACCGTTCCATAAACCCAATATGTAGTAGACAAGACCTACTCCTTGCTCAGAGAACTGGACTCAACACGCCCTATTCACCGCACAAGAATATATCTGACTAGTAATAATCTTAAAACCTATGTATTGATATCTCTCTGTTAGTGTGTCAAGTGGGTGTAAAGCGGCATAAACACAGCAGTGAAAAGCAGCTAAACCCCATTATGAAAATAAATTACTTTGAAAAACCCATGAAACAACGACAGTGAAAGAGAGAGAAATTCTTACACAATGCGTTCAGGGGATGTGATGCAACCTGGATTGACCATATCTAGACCCACAGCTGGATGAGACATAAGGGTGGACACTCTTGGGGCTGAGAGGTTTGGTGAGGTTGGGTGAGCAAACGCAGACCCTTTAAAGTAATACTTCGTGGTACCCATCACATGGGTCCCAAATCTCCAGCTTCAAGGGCATCTTCCTACATCGAAAACATGCATGAGAAACCCAGAAGATGGTACACCGTGTGATGGGGAAAGGTTTCTAAAACGCACCTCATTTCTCATCTCCTTGTGCCCGGGTTCGCCATTCCAGCCGCTTTACTAGCAATCTCCCTACTTGGAGCATCAGCACCTTTAACCTCCTGTTCCGTACAGGTTGCAATTTGTCCTGAGGATGAACGGGAAGACGGGGAACCAACGAGAGACTAGCTCTTGGTGTCGGGACAGGCACAGGTCACTCTATTTTCCCATCAGGAAGAAGAATTAACCACAGGCTCAGCCTGCCCCCCGGAACCAGAACAGGGCCTGAAGCCATCCTGCGCTTTTGCGGCCAGCTCCCAAAAAAGCGAGTTGTAAAATGGAGGTTCAGGGCACTGCAATTCACAAACCTGCAGAGTTATAAATGATAACTCTCGTCCACAAATATATTGAGGGAAGGCAAAGAAGAGGATTTGAAATCAAGGCAGAATTGCACGAAACAGATTTCAGGAGGTAGATACGAATCGCCTTTAAAGCACATGAAAAACGGCAAAACGTTGACAATGATGCCCTTGGCCAAAAAGGGCGTATGCGTTTTTTCCTGAATATATTCAGGAAAAAACGCATACGCCCTTTTTGGCCAACCAAGCAACCTGGAAAGGCAAATCAGCGCTACAGAGAAGTCTCGCTTCCCATCGGTCAAAAGGGCCATGCTGAAAAAAAGTGTCAAAACCAGAAATGCAGTACAGGCCATGGAGAAATGGGAGCCTTGCTACACTGATGGGCGGGATGTAAATTGCCAACAGCCACTCTGGAGAAGTGTACGGTGTGTCCTGAAACATCTGAAAAACACAGCTTAGAGAGCATAGGGCACTTCCACTCATGGGGGTATAAATTGGGAAAATGAAAAATCAGCAAGACACAAGCACCCCAAAGTTGAGGGCTGCTCTGTTGACAAGGACCTCCACTTCATTCCACCGTCAATATCCCAGGAAAGAGAAAAATGGATAAAGAAGTTGTGGTCCTTATGTACAATGGAATATCACTCAGCCATGAAATCAATGTCATAAGGTTAGTAGCAGCATGATGAGTGGATTTAGGTATGACGATTCTAAGTGAAATAAGTCACACAGAAAAGGACACTTCTCATAAGGTATCACTGATAGAGGGAATGTAAAAACCGTTACACTTGAACTGAATTACAAAACAGAACAGAGTCACACATGCAGAAAACAGACTATGGCTGCTTAACGGGAAAGGGGAGGTGGGGTGATACATAAAACAAGGGTATCAAATTAGCTCAGATACCGTTCCATAAACCCAATATGTAGTAGACAAGACCTACTCCTTGCTCAGAGAACTGGACTCAACACGCCCTATTCACCGCACAAGAATATACCTGACTAGTAATAATCTTAAAACCTATGTATTGATATCTCTCTGTTAGTGTGTCAAGTGGGTGTAAAGCGGCATAAACACAGCAGTGAAAAGCAGCTAAACCCCATTATGAAAATAAATTACTTTGAAAAACCCATGAAACAACGACAGTGAAAGAGAGAGAAATTCTTACACAATGCGTTCAGGGGCTGTGATGCAACCTGGATTGACCATATCTAGACCCACAGCTGGATGAGGCATAAGGGTGGACACTCTTGGGGCTGAGAGGTTTGGTGAGGTTGGGTGAGCAAACGCAGACCCTTTAAAGTAATACTTCGTGGTACCCATCGCATGGGTCCCAAATCTCCAGCTTCAAGGGCATCTTCCTACATCGAAAACATGCATGAGAAACCCAGAAGATGGTACACCGTGTGATGGGGAAAGGTTTCTAAAACGCACCTCATTTCTCATCTCCTTGTGCCCGGGTTCGCCATTCCAGCCGCTTTACTAGCAATCTCCCTACTTGGAGCATCAGCACCTTTAACCTCCTGTTCCGTACAGGTTGCAATTTGTCCTGAGGATGAACGGGAAGACGGGGAACCAACGAGAGACTAGCTCTTGGTGTCGGGACAGGCACAGGTCACTCTATTTTCCCATCAGGAAGAAGAATTAACCACAGGCTCAGCCTGCCCCCCGGAACCAGAACAGGGCCTGAAGCCATCCTGCGCTTTTGCGGCCAGCTCCCAAAAAAGCGAGTTGTAAAATGGAGGTTCAGGGCACTGCAATTCACAAACCTGCAGAGTTATAAATGATAACTCTCGTCCATAAATATATTGAGGGAAGGCAAAGAAGAGGATTTGAAATCAAGGCAGAATTGCACGAAACAGATTTCAGGAGGTAGATACGAATCGCCTTTAAAGCACATGAAAAGCGGCAAAACGTTGACAATGATGCCCTTGGCCAAAAAGGGCGTATGCGTTTTTTCCTGAATATATTCAGGAAAAAACGCATACGCCCTTTTTGGCCAACCAAGCAACCTGGAAAGGCAAATCAGCGCTACAGAGAAGTCTCGCTTCCCATCGGTCAAAAGGGCCATGCTGAAAAAAGTGTCAAAACCAGAAATGCAGTACAGGCCATGGAGAAATGGGAGCCTTGCTACACTGATGGGCGGGATGTAAATTGCCAACAGCCACTCTGGAGAAGTGTACGGTGTGTCCTGAAACATCTGAAAAACACAGCTTAGAGAGCATAGGGCACTTCCACTCATGGGGGTATAAATTGGGAAAATGAAAAATCAGCAAGACACAAGCACCCCAAAGTTGAGGGCTGCTCTGTTGACAAGGACCTCCACTTCATTCCACCGTCAATATCCCAGGAAAGAGAAAAATGGATAAAGAAGTTGTGGTCCTTATGTACAATGGAATATCACTCAGCCATGAAATCAATGTCATAAGGTTAGTAGCAGCATGATGAGTGGATTTAGGTACGACGATTCTAAGTGAAATAAGTCACACAGAAAAGGACACTTCTCATAAGGTATCACTTTTAGAGGGAATGTAAAAACCGTTACACTTGAACTGAATTACAAAACAGAACAGAGTCACACATGCAGAAAACAGACTATGGCTGCTTAACGGGAAAGGGGAGGTGGGGTGATACATAAAACAAGGGTATCAAATTAGCTCAGATACCGTTCCATAAACCCAATATGTAGTAGACAAGACCTACTCCTTGCTCAGAGAACTGGACTCAACACGCCCTATTCACCGCACAAGAATATACCTGACTAGTAATAATCTTAAAACCTATGTATTGATATCTCTCTGTTAGTGTGTCAAGTGGGTGTAAAGCGGCATAAACACAGCAGTGAAAAGCAGCTAAACCCCATTATGAAAATAAATTACTTTGAAAAACCCATGAAACAACGACAGTGAAAGAGAGAGAAATTCTTACACAATGCGTTCAGGGGATGTGATGCAACCTGGATTGACCATATCTAGACCCACAGCTGGATGAGACATAAGGGTGGACACTCTTGGGGCTGAGAGGTTTGGTGAGGTTGGGTGAGCAAACGCAGACCCTTTAAAGTAATACTGCGTGGTACCCATCGCATGGGTCCCAAATCTCCAGGTTCAAGGGCATCTTCCTACATCGAAAACATGCATGAGAAACCCAGAAGATGGTACACCGTGTGATGGGGAAAGGTTTCTAAAACGCACCTCATTTCTCATCTCCTTGTGCCCGGGTTCGCCTTTCCAGCCGCTTTACTAGCAATCTCCCTACTTGGAGCATCAGCACCTTTAACCTCCTGTTCCGTACAGGTTGCAATTTGTCCTGAGGATGAACGGGAAGACGGGGAACCAACGAGAGACTAGCTCTTGGTGTCGGGACAGGCACAGGTCACTCTATTTTCCCATCAGGAAGAAGAATTAACCACAGGCTCAGCCTGCCCCCCGGAACCAGAACAGGGCCTGAAGCCATCCTGCGCTTTTGCGGCCAGCTCCCAAAAAAGCGAGTTGTAAAATGGAGGTTCAGGGCACTGCAATTCACAAACCTGCAGAGTTATAAATGATAACTCTCGTCCACAAATATATTGAGGGAAGGCAAAGAAGAGGATTTGAAATCAAGGCAGAATTGCACGAAACAGATTTCAGGAGGTAGATACGAATCGCCTTTAAAGCACATGAAAAGCGGCAAAACGTTGACAATGATGCCCTTGGCCAAAAAGGGCGTATGCGTTTTTTCCTGAATATATTCAGGAAAAAACGCATACGCCCTTTTTGGCCAACCAAGCAACCTGGAAAGGCAAATCAGCGCTACAGAGAAGTCTCGCTTCCCATCGGTCAAAAGGGCCATGCTGAAAAAAGTGTCAAAACCAGAAATGCAGGACAGGCCATGGAGAAATGGGAGCCTTGCTACACTGATGGGCGGGATGTAAATTGCCAACAGCCACTCTGGAGAAGTGTACGGTGTGTCCTGAAACATCTGAAAAACACAGCTTAGAGAGCATAGGGCACTTCCACTCATGGGGGTATAAATTGGGAAAATGAAAAATCAGCAAGACACAAGCACCCCAAAGTTGAGGGCTGCTCTGTTGACAAGGACCTCCACTTCATTCCACCGTCAATATCCCAGGAAAGAGAAAAATGGATAAAGAAGTTGTGGTCCTTATGTACAATGGAATATCACTCAGCCATGAAATCAATGTCATAAGGTTAGTAGCAGCATGATGAGTGGATTTAGGTACGACGATTCTAAGTGAAATAAGTCACACAGAAAAGGACACTTCTCATAAGGTATCACTGATAGAGGGAATGTAAAAACCGTTACACTTGAACTGAATTACAAAACAGAACAGAGTCACACATGCAGAAAACAGACTATGGCTGCTTAACGGGAAAGGGGAGGTGGGGTGATACATAAAACAAGGGTATCAAATTAGCTCAGATACCGTTCCATAAACCCAATATGTAGTAGACAAGACCTACTCCTTGCTCAGAGAACTGGACTCAACACGCCCTATTCACCGCACAAGAATATATCTGACTAGTAATAATCTTAAAACCTATGTATTGATATCTCTCTGTTAGTGTGTCAAGTGGGTGTAAAGCGGCATAAACACAGCAGTGAAAAGCAGCTAAACCCCATTATGAAAATAAATTACTTTGAAAAACCCATGAAACAACGACAGTGAAAGAGAGAGAAATTCTTACACAATGCGTTCAGGGGATGTGATGCAACCTGGATTGACCATATCTAGACCCACAGCTGGATGAGACATAAGGGTGGACACTCTTGGGGCTGAGAGGTTTGGTGAGGTTGGGTGAGCAAACGCAGACCCTTTAAAGTAATACTGCGTGGTACCCATCGCATGGGTCCCAAATCTCCAGGTTCAAGGGCATCTTCCTACATCGAAAACATGCATGAGAAACCCAGAAGATGGTACACCGTGTGATGGGGAAAGGTTTCTAAAACGCACCTCATTTCTCATCTCCTTGTGCCCGGGTTCGCCTTTCCAGCCGCTTTACTAGCAATCTCCCTACTTGGAGCATCAGCACCTTTAACCTCCTGTTCCGTACAGGTTGCAATTTGTCCTGAGGATGAACGGGAAGACGGGGAACCAACGAGAGACTAGCTCTTGGTGTCGGGACAGGCACAGGTCACTCTATTTTCCCATCAGGAAGAAGAATTAACCACAGGCTCAGCCTGCCTCCCGGAACCAGAACAGGGCCTGAAGCCATCCTGCGCTTTTGCGGCCAGCTCCCAAAAAAGCGAGTTGTAAAATGGAGGTTCAGGGCACTGCAATTCACAAACCTGCAGAGTTATAAATGATAACTCTCGTCCACAAATATATTGAGGGAAGGCAAAGAAGAGGATTTGAAATCAAGGCAGAATTGCACGAAACAGATTTCAGGAGGTAGATACGAATCGCCTTTAAAGCACATGAAAAGCGGCAAAACGTTGACAATGATGCCCTTGGCCAAAAAGGGCGTATGCGTTTTTTCCTGAATATATTCAGGAAAAAACGCATACGCCCTTTTTGGCCAACCAAGCAACCTGGAAAGGCAAATCAGCGCTACAGAGAAGTCTCGCTTCCCATCGGTCAAAAGGGCCATGCTGAAAAAAGTGTCAAAACCAGAAATGCAGGACAGGCCATGGAGAAATGGGAGCCTTGCTACACTGATGGGCGGGATGTAAATTGCCAACAGCCACTCTGGAGAAGTGTACGGTGTGTCCTGAAACATCTGAAAAACACAGCTTAGAGAGCATAGGGCACTTCCACTCATGGGGGTATAAATTGGGAAAATGAAAAATCAGCAAGACACAAGCACCCCAAAGTTGAGGGCTGCTCTGTTGACAAGGACCTCCACTTCATTCCACCGTCAATATCCCAGGAAAGAGAAAAATGGATAAAGAAGTTGTGGTCCTTATGTACAATGGAATATCACTCAGCCATGAAATCAATGTCATAAGGTTAGTAGCAGCATGATGAGTGGATTTAGGTACGACGATTCTAAGTGAAATAAGTCACACAGAAAAGGACACTTCTCATAAGGTATCACTGATAGAGGGAATGTAAAAACCGTTACACTTGAACTGAATTACAAAACAGAACAGAGTCACACATGCAGAAAACAGACTATGGCTGCTTAACGGGAAAGGGGAGGTGGGGTGATACATAAAACAAGGGTATCAAATTAGCTCAGATACCGTTCCATAAACCCAATATGTAGTAGACAAGACCTACTCCTTGCTCAGAGAACTGGACTCAACACGCCCTATTCACCGCACAAGAATATACCTGACTAGTAATAATCTTAAAACCTATGTATTGATATCTCTCTGTTAGTGTGTCAAGTGGGTGTAAAGCGGCATAAACACAGCAGTGAAAAGCAGCTAAACCCCATTATGAAAATAAATTACTTTGAAAAACCCATGAAACAACGACAGTGAAAGAGATAGAAATTCTTACACAATGAGTTCAGGGGCTGTGATGCAACCTGGATTGACCATATCTAGACCCACAGCTGGATGAGACATAAGGGTGGACACTCTTGGGGCTGAGAGGTTTGGTGAGGTTGGGTGAGCAAACGCAGACCCTTTAAAGTAATACTGCGTGGTACCCATCGCATGGGTCCCAAATCTCCAGGTTCAAGGGCATCTTCCTACATCGAAAACATGCATGAGAAACCCAGAAGATGGTACACCGTGTGATGGGGAAAGGTTTCTAAAACGCACCTCATTTCTCATCTCCTTGTGCCCGGGTTCGCCTTTCCAGCCGCTTTACTAGCAATCTCCCTACTTGGAGCATCAGCACCTTTAACCTCCTGTTCCGTACAGGTTGCAATTTGTCCTGAGGATGAACGGGAAGACGGGGAACCAACGAGAGACTAGCTCTTGGTGTCGGGACAGGCACAGGTCACTCTATTTTCCCATCAGGAAGAAGAATTAACCACAGGCTCAGCCTGCCCCCCGGAACCAGAACAGGGCCTGAAACCATCCTGCGCTTTTGCGGCCAGCTCCCAAAAAAGCGAGTTGTAAAATGGAGGTTCAGGGCACTGCAATTCACAAACCTGCAGAGTTATAAATGATAACTCTCGTCCACAAATATATTGAGGGAAGGCAAAGAAGAGGATTTGAAATCAAGGCAGAATTGCACGAAACAGATTTCAGGAGGTAGATACGAATCGCCTTTAAAGCACATGAAAAGCGGCAAAACGTTGACAATGATGCCCTTGGCCAAAAAGGGCGTATGCGTTTTTTCCTGAATATATTCAGGAAAAAACGCATACGCCCTTTTTGGCCAACCAAGCAACCTGGAAAGGCAAATCAGCGCTACAGAGAAGTCTCGCTTCCCATCGGTCAAAAGGGCCATGCTGAAAAAAGTGTCAAAACCAGAAATGCAGGACAGGCCATGGAGAAATGGGAGCCTTGCTACACTGATGGGCGGGATGTAAATTGCCAACAGCCACTCTGGAGAAGTGTACGGTGTGTCCTGAAACATCTGAAAAACACAGCTTAGAGAGCATAGGGCACTTCCACTCATGGGGGTATAAATTGGGAAAATGAAAAATCAGCAAGACACAAGCACCCCAAAGTTGAGGGCTGCTCTGTTGACAAGGACCTCCACTTCATTCCACCGTCAATATCCCAGGAAAGAGAAAAATGGATAAAGAAGTTGTGGTCCTTATGTACAATGGAATATCACTCAGCCATGAAATCAATGTCATAAGGTTAGTAGCAGCATGATGAGTGGATTTAGGTACGACGATTCTAAGTGAAATAAGTCACACAGAAAAGGACACTTCTCATAAGGTATCACTGATAGAGGGAATGTAAAAACCGTTACACTTGAACTGAATTACAAAACAGAACAGAGTCACACATGCAGAAAACAGACTATGGCTGCTTAACGGGAAAGGGGAGGTGGGGTGATACATAAAACAAGGGTATCAAATTAGCTCAGATACCGTTCCATAAACCCAATATGTAGTAGACAAGACCTACTCCTTGCTCAGAGAACTGGACTCAACACGCCCTATTCACCGCACAAGAATATATCTGACTAGTAATAATCTTAAAACCTATGTATTGATATCTCTCTGTTAGTGTATCAAGTGGGTGTAAAGCGGCATAAACACAGCAGTGAAAAGCAGCTAAACCCCATTATGAAAATAAATTACTTTGAAAAACCCATGAAACAACGACAGTGAAAGAGAGAGAAATTCTTACACAATGCGTTCAGGGGATGTGATGCAACCTGGATTGACCATATCTAGACCCACAGCTGGATGAGACATAAGGGTGGACACTCTTGGGGCTGAGAGGTTTGGTGAGGTTGGGTGAGCAAACGCAGACCCTTTAAAGTAATACTGCGTGGTACCCATCGCATGGGTCCCAAATCTCCAGGTTCAAGGGCATCTTCCTACATCGAAAACATGCATGAGAAACCCAGAAGATGGTACACCGTGTGATGGGGAAAGGTTTCTAAAAGGCACCTCATTTCTCATCTCCTTGTGCCCGGGTTCGCCATTCCAGCCGCTTTACTAGCAATCTCCCTACTTGGAGCATCAGCACCTTTAACCTCCTGTTCCGTACAGGTTGCAATTTGTCCTGAGGATGAACGGGAAGACGGGGAACCAACGAGAGACTAGCTCTTGTTGTCGGGACAGGCACAGGTCACTCTATTTTCCCATCAGGAAGAAGAATTAACCACAGGCTCAGCCTGCCCCCCGGAACCAGAACAGGGCCTGAAGCCATCCTGCGCTTTTGCGGCCAGCTCCCAAAAAAGCGAGTTGTAAAATGGAGGTTCAGGGCACTGCAATTCACAAACCTGCAGAGTTATAAATGATAACTCTCGTCCACAAATATATTGAGGGAAGGCAAAGAAGAGGATTTGAAATCAAGGCAGAATTGCACGAAACAGATTTCAGGAGGTAGATACGAATCGCCTTTAAAGCACATGAAAAGCGGCAAAACGTTGACAATGATGCCCTTGGCCAAAAAGGGCGTATGCGTTTTTTCCTGAATATATTCAGGAAAAAACACATACGCCCTTTTTGGCCAACCAAGCAACCTGGAAAGGCAAATCAGCGCTACAGAGAAGTCTCGCTTCCCATCGGTCAAAAGGGCCATGCTGAAAAAAGTGTCAAAACCAGAAATGCAGGACAGGCCATGGAGAAATGGGAGCCTTGCTACTCTGATGGGCGGGATGTAAATTGCCAACAGCCACTCTGGAGAAGTGTACGGTGTGTCCTGAAACATCTGAAAAACACAGCTTAGAGAGCATAGGGCACTTCCACTCATGGGGGTATAAATTGGGAAAATGAAAAATCAGCAAGACACAAGCACCCCAAAGTTGAGGGCTGCTCTGTTGACAAGGACCTCCACTTCATTCCACCTTAAATATCCCAGGAAAGAGAAAAATGGATAAAGAAGTTGTGGTCCTTATGTACAATGGAATATCACTCAGCCATGAAATCAATGTCATAAGGCTAGTAGCAGCATGATGAGTGGATTTAGGTACGACGATTCTAAGTGAAATAAGTCACACAGAAAAGGACACTTCTCATAAGGTATCACTGATAGAGGGAATGTAAAAACCGTTACACTTGAACTGAATTACAAAACAGAACAGAGTCACACATGCAGAAAACAGACTATGGCTGCTTAACGGGAAAGGGGAGGTGGGGTGATACATAAAACAAGGGTATCAAATTAGCTCAGATACCGTTCCATAAACCCAATATGTAGTAGACAAGACCTACTCCTTGCTCAGAGAACTGGACTCAACACGCCCTATTCACCGCACAAGAATATATCTGACTAGTAATAATCTTAAAACCTATGTATTGATATCTCTCTGTTAGTGTGTCAAGTGGGTGTAAAGCGGCATAAACACAGCAGTGAAAAGCAGCTAAACCCCATTATGAAAATAAATTACTTTGAAAAACCCATGAAACAACGACAGTGAAAGAGAGAGAAATTCTTACACAATGCGTTCAGGGGCTGTGATGCAACCTGGATTGACCATATCTAGACCCACAGCTGGATGAGGCATAAGGGTGGACACTCTTGGGGCTGAGAGGTTTGGTGAGGTTGGGTGAGCAAACGCAGACCCTTTAAAGTAATACTTCGTGGTACCCATCGCATGGGTCCCAAATCTCCAGCTTCAAGGGCATCTTCCTACATCGAAAACATGCATGAGAAACCCAGAAGATGGTACACCGTGTGATGGGGAAAGGTTTCTAAAACGCACCTCATTTCTCATCTCCTTGTGCCCGGGTTCGCCATTCCAGCCGCTTTACTAGCAATCTCCCTACTTGGAGCATCAGCACCTTTAACCTCCTGTTCCGTACAGGTTGCAATTTGTCCTGAGGATGAACGGGAAGACGGGGAACCAACGAGAGACTAGCTCTTGGTGTCGGGACAGGCACAGGTCACTCTATTTTCCCATCAGGAAGAAGAATTAACCACAGGCTCAGCCTGCCCCCCGGAACCAGAACAGGGCCTGAAGCCATCCTGCGCTTTTGCGGCCAGCTCCCAAAAAAGCGAGTTGTAAAATGGAGGTTCAGGGCACTGCAATTCACAAACCTGCAGAGTTATAAATGATAACTCTCGTCCACAAATATATTGAGGGAAGGCAAAGAAGAGGATTTGAAATCAAGGCAGAATTGCACGAAACAGATTTCAGGAGGTAGATACGAATCGCCTTTAAAGCACATGAAAAGCGGCAAAACGTTGACAATGATGCCCTTGGCCAAAAAGGGCGTATGCGTTTTTTCCTGAATATATTCAGGAAAAAACACATACGCCCTTTTTGGCCAACCAAGCAACCTGGAAAGGCAAATCAGCGCTACAGAGAAGTCTCGCTTCCCATCGGTCAAAAGGGCCATGCTGAAAAAAGTGTCAAAACCAGAAATGCAGGACAGGCCATGGAGAAATGGGAGCCTTGCTACTCTGATGGGCGGGATGTAAATTGCCAACAGCCACTCTGGAGAAGTGTACGGTGTGTCCTGAAACATCTGAAAAACACAGCTTAGAGAGCATAGGGCACTTCCACTCATGGGGGTATAAATTGGGAAAATGAAAAATCAGCAAGACACAAGCACCCCAAAGTTGAGGGCTGCTCTGTTGACAAGGACCTCCACTTCATTCCACCTTAAATATCCCAGGAAAGAGAAAAATGGATAAAGAAGTTGTGGTCCTTATGTACAATGGAATATCACTCAGCCATGAAATCAATGTCATAAGGCTAGTAGCAGCATGATGAGTGGATTTAGGTACGACGATTCTAAGTGAAATAAGTCACACAGAAAAGGACACTTCTCATAAGGTATCACTGATAGAGGGAATGTAAAAACCGTTACACTTGAACTGAATTACAAAACAGAACAGAGTCACACATGCAGAAAACAGACTATGGCTGCTTAACGGGAAAGGTGAGGTGGGGTGATACATAAAACAAGGGTATCAAATTAGCTCAGATACCGTTCCATAAACCCAATATGTAGTAGACAAGACCTACTCCTTGCTCAGAGAACTGGACTCAACACGCCCTATTCACCGCACAAGAATATATCTGACTAGTAATAATCTTAAAACCTATGTATTGATATCTCTCTGTTAGTGTGTCAAGTGGGTGTAAAGCGGCATAAACACAGCAGTGAAAAGCAGCTAAACCCCATTATGAAAATAAATTACTTTGAAAAACCCATGAAACAACGACAGTGAAAGAGAGAGAAATTCTTACACAATGCGTTCAGGGGCTGTGATGCAACCTGGATTGACCATATCTAGACCCACAGCTGGATGAGGCATAAGGGTGGACACTCTTGGGGCTGAGAGGTTTGGTGAGGTTGGGTGAGCAAACGCAGACCCTTTAAAGTAATACTTCGTGGTACCCATCACATGGGTCCCAAATCTCCAGCTTCAAGGGCATCTTCCTACATCGAAAACATGCATGAGAAACCCAGAAGATGGTACACCGTGTGATGGGGAAAGGTTTCTAAAACGCACCTCATTTCTCATCTCCTTGTGCCCGGGTTCGCCATTCCAGCCGCTTTACTAGCAATCTCCCTACTTGGAGCATCAGCACCTTTAACCTCCTGTTCCGTACAGGTTGCAATTTGTCCTGAGGATGAACGGGAAGACGGGGAACCAACGAGAGACTAGCTCTTGGTGTCGGGACAGGCACAGGTCACTCTATTTTCCCATCAGGAAGAAGAATTAACCACAGGCTCAGCCTGCCCCCCGGAACCAGAACAGGGCCTGAAGCCATCCTGCGCTTTTGCGGCCAGCTCCCAAAAAAGCGAGTTGTAAAATGGAGGTTCAGGGCACTGCAATTCACAAACCTGCAGAGTTATAAATGATAACTCTCGTCCACAAATATATTGAGGGAAGGCAAAGAAGAGGATTTGAAATCAAGGCAGAATTGCACGAAACAGATTTCAGGAGGTAGATACGAATCGCCTTTAAAGCACATGAAAAACGGCAAAACGTTGACAATGATGCCCTTGGCCAAAAAGGGCGTATGCGTTTTTTCCTGAATATATTCAGGAAAAAACGCATACGCCCTTTTTGGCCAACCAAGCAACCTGGAAAGGCAAATCAGCGCTACAGAGAAGTCTCGCTTCCCATCGGTCAAAAGGGCCATGCTGAAAAAAAGTGTCAAAACCAGAAATGCAGTACAGGCCATGGAGAAATGGGAGCCTTGCTACACTGATGGGCGGGATGTAAATTGCCAACAGCCACTCTGGAGAAGTGTACGGTGTGTCCTGAAACATCTGAAAAACACAGCTTAGAGAGCATAGGGCACTTCCACTCATGGGGGTATAAATTGGGAAAATGAAAAATCAGCAAGACACAAGCACCCCAAAGTTGAGGGCTGCTCTGTTGACAAGGACCTCCACTTCATTCCACCGTCAATATCCCAGGAAAGAGAAAAATGGATAAAGAAGTTGTGGTCCTTATGTACAATGGAATATCACTCAGCCATGAAATCAATGTCATAAGGTTAGTAGCAGCATGATGAGTGGATTTAGGTATGACGATTCTAAGTGAAATAAGTCACACAGAAAAGGACACTTCTCATAAGGTATCACTGATAGAGGGAATGTAAAAACCGTTACACTTGAACTGAATTACAAAACAGAACAGAGTCACACATGCAGAAAACAGACTATGGCTGCTTAACGGGAAAGGGGAGGTGGGGTGATACATAAAACAAGGGTATCAAATTAGCTCAGATACCGTTCCATAAACCCAATATGTAGTAGACAAGACCTACTCCTTGCTCAGAGAACTGGACTCAACACGCCCTATTCACCGCACAAGAATATACCTGACTAGTAATAATCTTAAAACCTATGTATTGATATCTCTCTGTTAGTGTGTCAAGTGGGTGTAAAGCGGCATAAACACAGCAGTGAAAAGCAGCTAAACCCCATTATGAAAATAAATTACTTTGAAAAACCCATGAAACAACGACAGTGAAAGAGAGAGAAATTCTTACACAATGCGTTCAGGGGCTGTGATGCAACCTGGATTGACCATATCTAGACCCACAGCTGGATGAGGCATAAGGGTGGACACTCTTGGGGCTGAGAGGTTTGGTGAGGTTGGGTGAGCAAACGCAGACCCTTTAAAGTAATACTTCGTGGTACCCATCGCATGGGTCCCAAATCTCCAGCTTCAAGGGCATCTTCCTACATCGAAAACATGCATGAGAAACCCAGAAGATGGTACACCGTGTGATGGGGAAAGGTTTCTAAAACGCACCTCATTTCTCATCTCCTTGTGCCCGGGTTCGCCATTCCAGCCGCTTTACTAGCAATCTCCCTACTTGGAGCATCAGCACCTTTAACCTCCTGTTCCGTACAGGTTGCAATTTGTCCTGAGGATGAACGGGAAGACGGGGAACCAACGAGAGACTAGCTCTTGGTGTCGGGACAGGCACAGGTCACTCTATTTTCCCATCAGGAAGAAGAATTAACCACAGGCTCAGCCTGCCCCCCGGAACCAGAACAGGGCCTGAAGCCATCCTGCGCTTTTGCGGCCAGCTCCCAAAAAAGCGAGTTGTAAAATGGAGGTTCAGGGCACTGCAATTCACAAACCTGCAGAGTTATAAATGATAACTCTCGTCCATAAATATATTGAGGGAAGGCAAAGAAGAGGATTTGAAATCAAGGCAGAATTGCACGAAACAGATTTCAGGAGGTAGATACGAATCGCCTTTAAAGCACATGAAAAGCGGCAAAACGTTGACAATGATGCCCTTGGCCAAAAAGGGCGTATGCGTTTTTTCCTGAATATATTCAGGAAAAAACGCATACGCCCTTTTTGGCCAACCAAGCAACCTGGAAAGGCAAATCAGCGCTACAGAGAAGTCTCGCTTCCCATCGGTCAAAAGGGCCATGCTGAAAAAAGTGTCAAAACCAGAAATGCAGTACAGGCCATGGAGAAATGGGAGCCTTGCTACACTGATGGGCGGGATGTAAATTGCCAACAGCCACTCTGGAGAAGTGTACGGTGTGTCCTGAAACATCTGAAAAACACAGCTTAGAGAGCATAGGGCACTTCCACTCATGGGGGTATAAATTGGGAAAATTAAAAATCAGCAAGACACAAGCACCCCAAAGTTGAGGGCTGCTCTGTTGACAAGGACCTCCACTTCATTCCACCGTCAATATCCCAGGAAAGAGAAAAATGGATAAAGAAGTTGTGGTCCTTATGTACAATGGAATATCACTCAGCCATGAAATCAATGTCATAAGGTTAGTAGCAGCATGATGAGTGGATTTAGGTACGACGATTCTAAGTGAAATAAGTCACACAGAAAAGGACACTTCTCATAAGGTATCACTTTTAGAGGGAATGTAAAAACCGTTACACTTGAACTGAATTACAAAACAGAACAGAGTCACACATGCAGAAAACAGACTATGGCTGCTTAACGGGAAAGGGGAGGTGGGGTGATACATAAAACAAGGGTATCAAATTAGCTCAGATACCGTTCCATAAACCCAATATGTAGTAGACAAGACCTACTCCTTGCTCAGAGAACTGGACTCAACACGCCCTATTCACCGCACAAGAATATATCTGACTAGTAATAATCTTAAAACCTATGTATTGACATCTCTCTGTTAGTGTATCAAGTGGGTGTAAAGCGGCATAAACACAGCAGTGAAAAGCAGCTAAACCCCATTATGAAAATAAATTACTTTGAAAAACCCATGAAACAACGACAGTGAAAGAGAGAGAAATTCTTACACAATGCGTTCAGGGGCTGTGATGCAACCTGGATTGACCATATCTAGACCCACAGCTGGATGAGACATAAGGGTGGACACTCTTGGGGCTGAGAGGTTTGGTGAGGTTGGGTGAGCAAACGCAGACCCTTTAAAGTAATACTGCGTGGTACCCATCGCATGGGTCCCAAATCTCCAGGTTCAAGGGCATCTTCCTACATCGAAAACATGCATGAGAAACCCAGAAGATGGTACACCGTGTGATGGGGAAAGGTTTCTAAAACGCACCTCATTTCTCATCTCCTTGTGCCCGGGTTCGCCATTCCAGCCGCTTTACTAGCAATCTCCCTACTTGGAGCATCAGCACCTTTAACCTCCTGTTCCGTACAGGTTGCAATTTGTCCTGAGGATGAACGGGAAGACGGGGAACCAACGAGAGACTAGCTCTTGGTGTCGGGACAGGCACAGGTCACTCTATTTTCCCATCAGGAAGAAGAATTAACCACAGGCTCAGCCTGCCCCCCGGAACCAGAACAGGGCCTGAAGCCATCCTGCGCTTTTGCGGCCAGCTCCCAAAAAAGCGAGTTGTAAAATGGAGGTTCAGGGCACTGCAATTCACAAACCTGCAGAGTTATAAATGATAACTCTCGTCCACAAATATATTGAGGGAAGGCAAAGAAGAGGATTTGAAATCAAGGCAGAATTGCACGAAACAGATTTCAGGAGGTAGATACGAATCGCCTTTAAAGCACATGAAAAGCGGCAAAACGTTGACAATGATGCCCTTGGCCAAAAAGGGCGTATGCGTTTTTTCCTGAATATATTCAGGAAAAAACGCATACGCCCTTTTTGGCCAACCAAGCAACCTGGAAAGGCAAATCAGCGCTACAGAGAAGTCTCGCTTCCCATCGGTCAAAAGGGCCATGCTGAAAAAAGTGTCAAAACCAGAAATGCAGGACAGGCCATGGAGAAATGGGAGCCTTGCTACACTGATGGGCGGGATGTAAATTGCCAACAGCCACTCTGGAGAAGTGTACGGTGTGTCCTGAAACATCTGAAAAACACAGCTTAGAGAGCATAGGGCACTTCCACTCATGGGGGTATAAATTGGGAAAATGAAAAATCAGCAAGACACAAGCACCCCAAAGTTGAGGGCTGCTCTGTTGACAAGGACCTCCACTTCATTCCACCGTCAATATCCCAGGAAAGAGAAAAATGGATAAAGAAGTTGTGGTCCTTATGTACAATGGAATATCACTCAGCCATGAAATCAATGTCATAAGGTTAGTAGCAGCATGATGAGTGGATTTAGGTACGACGATTCTAAGTGAAATAAGTCACACAGAAAAGGACACTTCTCATAAGGTATCACTTTTAGAGGGAATGTAAAAACCGTTACACTTGAACTGAATTACAAAACAGAACAGAGTCACACATGCAGAAAACAGACTATGGCTGCTTAACGGGAAAGGGGAGGTGGGGTGATACATAAAACAAGGGTATCAAATTAGCTCAGATACCGTTCCATAAACCCAATATGTAGTAGACAAGACCTACTCCTTGCTCAGAGAACTGGACTCAACACGCCCTATTCACCGCACAAGAATATACCTGACTAGTAATAATCTTAAAACCTATGTATTGATATCTCTCTGTTAGTGTGTCAAGTGGGTGTAAAGCGGCATAAACACAGCAGTGAAAAGCAGCTAAACCCCATTATGAAAATAAATTACTTTGAAAAACCCATGAAACAACGACAGTGAAAGAGAGAGAAATTCTTACACAATGCGTTCAGGGGATGTGATGCAACCTGGATTGACCATATCTAGACCCACAGCTGGATGAGACATAAGGGTGGACACTCTTGGGGCTGAGAGGTTTGGTGAGGTTGGGTGAGCAAACGCAGACCCTTTAAAGTAATACTGCGTGGTACCCATCGCATGGGTCCCAAATCTCCAGGTTCAAGGGCATCTTCCTACATCGAAAACATGCATGAGAAACCCAGAAGATGGTACACCGTGTGATGGGGAAAGGTTTCTAAAACGCACCTCATTTCTCATCTCCTTGTGCCCGGGTTCGCCTTTCCAGCCGCTTTACTAGCAATCTCCCTACTTGGAGCATCAGCACCTTTAACCTCCTGTTTCATACAGGTTGCAATTTGTCCTGAGGATGAACGGGAAGACGGGGAACCAACGAGAGACTAGCTCTTGGTGTCGGGACAGGCACAGGTCACTCTATTTTCCCATCAGGAAGAAGAATTAACCACAGGCTCAGCCTGCCCCCCGGAACCAGAACAGGGCCTGAAGCCATCCTGCGCTTTTGCGGCCAGCTCCCAAAAAAGCGAGTTGTAAAATGGAGGTTCAGGGCACTGCAATTCACAAACCTGCAGAGTTATAAATGATAACTCTCGTCCACAAATATATTGAGGGAAGGCAAAGAAGAGGATTTGAAATCAAGGCAGAATTGCACGAAACAGATTTCAGGAGGTAGATACGAATCGCCTTTAAAGCACATGAAAAGCGGCAAAACGTTGACAATGATGCCCTTGGCCAAAAAGGGCGTATGCGTTTTTTCCTGAATATATTCAGGAAAAAACGCATACGCCCTTTTTGGCCAACCAAGCAACCTGGAAAGGCAAATCAGCGCTACAGAGAAGTCTCGCTTCCCATCGGTCAAAAGGGCCATGCTGAAAAAAGTGTCAAAACCAGAAATGCAGGACAGGCCATGGAGAAATGGGAGCCTTGCTACACTGATGGGCGGGATGTAAATTGCCAACAGCCACTCTGGAGAAGTGTACGGTGTGTCCTGAAACATCTGAAAAACACAGCTTAGAGAGCATAGGGCACTTCCACTCATGGGGGTATAAATTGGGAAAATGAAAAATCAGCAAGACACAAGCACCCCAAAGTTGAGGGCTGCTCTGTTGACAAGGACCTCCACTTCATTCCACCGTCAATATCCCAGGAAAGAGAAAAATGGATAAAGAAGTTGTGGTCCTTATGTACAATGGAATATCACTCAGCCATGAAATCAATGTCATAAGGTTAGTAGCAGCATGATGAGTGGATTTAGGTACGACGATTCTAAGTGAAATAAGTCACACAGAAAAGGACACTTCTCATAAGGTATCACTGATAGAGGGAATGTAAAAACCGTTACACTTGAACTGAATTACAAAACAGAACAGAGTCACACATGCAGAAAACAGACTATGGCTGCTTAACGGGAAAGGGGAGGTGGGGTGATACATAAAACAAGGGTATCAAATTAGCTCAGATACCGTTCCATAAACCCAATATGTAGTAGACAAGACCTACTCCTTGCTCAGAGAACTGGACTCAACACGCCCTATTCACCGCACAAGAATATATCTGACTAGTAATAATCTTAAAACCTATGTATTGATATCTCTCTGTTAGTGTGTCAAGTGGGTGTAAAGCGGCATAAACACAGCAGTGAAAAGCAGCTAAACCCCATTATGAAAATAAATTACTTTGAAAAACCCATGAAACAACGACAGTGAAAGAGAGAGAAATTCTTACACAATGCGTTCAGGGGATGTGATGCAACCTGGATTGACCATATCTAGACCCACAGCTGGATGAGACATAAGGGTGGACACTCTTGGGGCTGAGAGGTTTGGTGAGGTTGGGTGAGCAAACGCAGACCCTTTAAAGTAATACTGCGTGGTACCCATCGCATGGGTCCCAAATCTCCAGGTTCAAGGGCATCTTCCTACATCGAAAACATGCATGAGAAACCCAGAAGATGGTACACCGTGTGATGGGGAAAGGTTTCTAAAACGCACCTCATTTCTCATCTCCTTGTGCCCGGGTTCGCCTTTCCAGCCGCTTTACTAGCAATCTCCCTACTTGGAGCATCAGCACCTTTAACCTCCTGTTCCGTACAGGTTGCAATTTGTCCTGAGGATGAACGGGAAGACGGGGAACCAACGAGAGACTAGCTCTTGGTGTCGGGACAGGCACAGGTCACTCTATTTTCCCATCAGGAAGAAGAATTAACCACAGGCTCAGCCTGCCCCCCGGAACCAGAACAGGGCCTGAAGCCATCCTGCGCTTTTGCGGCCAGCTCCCAAAAAAGCGAGTTGTAAAATGGAGGTTCAGGGCACTGCAATTCACAAACCTGCAGAGTTATAAATGATAACTCTCGTCCACAAATATATTGAGGGAAGGCAAAGAAGAGGATTTGAAATCAAGGCAGAATTGCACGAAACAGATTTCAGGAGGTAGATACGAATCGCCTTTAAAGCACATGAAAAGCGGCAAAACGTTGACAATGATGCCCTTGGCCAAAAAGGGCGTATGCGTTTTTTCCTGAATATATTCAGGAAAAAACGCATACGCCCTTTTTGGCCAACCAAGCAACCTGGAAAGGCAAATCAGCGCTACAGAGAAGTCTCGCTTCCCATCGGTCAAAAGGGCCATGCTGAAAAAAGTGTCAAAACCAGAAATGCAGTACAGGCCATGGAGAAATGGGAGCCTTGCTACACTGATGGGCGGGATGTAAATTGCCAACAGCCACTCTGGAGAAGTGTACGGTGTGTCCTGAAACATCTGAAAAACACAGCTTAGAGAGCATAGGGCACTTCCACTCATGGGGGTATAAATTGGGAAAATGAAAAATCAGCAAGACACAAGCACCCCAAAGTTGAGGGCTGCTCTGTTGACAAGGACCTCCACTTCATTCCACCGTCAATATCCCAGGAAAGAGAAAAATGGATAAAGAAGTTGTGGTCCTTATGTACAATGGAATATCACTCAGCCATGAAATCAATGTCATAAGGTTAGTAGCAGCATGATGAGTGGATTTAGGTACGACGATTCTAAGTGAAATAAGTCACACAGAAAAGGACACTTCTCATAAGGTATCACTGATAGAGGGAATGTAAAAACCGTTACACTTGAACTGAATTACAAAACAGAACAGAGTCACACATGCAGAAAACAGACTATGGCTGCTTAACGGGAAAGGGGAGGTGGGGTGATACATAAAACAAGGGTATCAAATTAGCTCAGATACCGTTCCATAAACCCAATATGTAGTAGACAAGACCTACTCCTTGCTCAGAGAACTGGACTCAACACGCCCTATTCACCGCACAAGAATATATCTGACTAGTAATAATCTTAAAACCTATGTATTGATATCTCTCTGTTAGTGTATCAAGTGGGTGTAAAGCGGCATAAACACAGCAGTGAAAAGCAGCTAAACCCCATTATGAAAATAAATTACTTTGAAAAACCCATGAAACAACGACAGTGAAAGAGAGAGAAATTCTTACACAATGCGTTCAGGGGATGTGATGCAACCTGGATTGACCATATCTAGACCCACAGCTGGATGAGACATAAGGGTGGACACTCTTGGGGCTGAGAGGTTTGGTGAGGTTGGGTGAGCAAACGCAGACCCTTTAAAGTAATACTGCGTGGTACCCATCGCATGGGTCCCAAATCTCCAGGTTCAAGGGCACCTTCCTACATCGAAAACATGCATGAGAAACCCAGAAGATGGTACACCGTGTGATGGGGAAAGGTTTCTAAAACGCACCTCATTTCTCATCTCCTTGTGCCCGGGTTCGCCATTCCAGCCGCTTTACTAGCAATCTCCCTACTTGGAGCATCAGCACCTTTAACCTCCTGTTCCGTACAGGTTGCAATTTGTCCTGAGGATGAACGGGAAGACGGGGAACCAACGAGAGACTAGCTCTTGGTGTCGGGACAGGCACAGGTCACTCTATTTTCCCATCAGGAAGAAGAATTAACCACAGGCTCAGCCTGCCCCCCGGAACCAGAACAGGGCCTGAAGCCATCCTGCGCTTTTGCGGCCAGCTCCCAAAAAAGCGAGTTGTAAAATGGAGGTTCAGGGCACTGCAATTCACAAACCTGCAGAGTTATAAATGATAACTCTCGTCCACAAATATATTGAGGGAAGGCAAAGAAGAGGATTTGAAATCAAGGCAGAATTGCACGAAACAGATTTCAGGAGGTAGATACGAATCGCCTTTAAAGCACATGAAAAGCGGCAAAACGTTGACAATGATGCCCTTGGCCAAAAAGGGCGTATGCGTTTTTTCCTGAATATATTCAGGAAAAAACGCATACGCCCTTTTTGGCCAACCAAGCAACCTGGAAAGGCAAATCAGCGCTACAGAGAAGTCTCGCTTCCCATCGGTCAAAAGGGCCATGCTGAAAAAAGTGTCAAAACCAGAAATGCAGGACAGGCCATGGAGAAATGGGAGCCTTGCTACACTGATGGGCGGGATGTAAATTGCCAACAGCCACTCTGGAGAAGTGTACGGTGTGTCCTGAAACATCTGAAAAACACAGCTTAGAGAGCATAGGGCACTTCCACTCATGGGGGTATAAATTGGGAAAATGAAAAATCAGCAAGACACAAGCACCCCAAAGTTGAGGGCTGCTCTGTTGACAAGGACCTCCACTTCATTCCACCGTCAATATCCCAGGAAAGAGAAAAATGGATAAAGAAGTTGTGGTCCTTATGTACAATGGAATATCACTCAGCCATGAAATCAATGTCATAAGGTTAGTAGCAGCATGATGAGTGGATTTAGGTACGACGATTCTAAGTGAAATAAGTCACACAGAAAAGGACACTTCTCATAAGGTATCACTGATAGAGGGAATGTAAAAACCGTTACACTTGAACTGAATTACAAAACAGAACAGAGTCACACATGCAGAAAACAGACTATGGCTGCTTAACGGGAAAGGGGAGGTGGGGTGATACATAAAACAAGGGTATCAAATTAGCTCAGATACCGTTCCATAAACCCAATATGTAGTAGACAAGACCTACTCCTTGCTCAGAGAACTGGACTCAACACGCCCTATTCACCGCACAAGAATATACCTGACTAGTAATAATCTTAAAACCTATGTATTGATATCTCTCTGTTAGTGTGTCAAGTGGGTGTAAAGCGGCATAAACACAGCAGTGAAAAGCAGCTAAACCCCATTATGAAAATAAATTACTTTGAAAAACCCATGAAACAACGACAGTGAAAGAGATAGAAATTCTTACACAATGAGTTCAGGGGCTGTGATGCAACCTGGATTGACCATATCTAGACCCACAGCTGGATGAGACATAAGGGTGGACACTCTTGGGGCTGAGAGTTTTGGTGAGGTTGGGTGAGCAAACGCAGACCCTTTAAAGTAATACTGCGTGGTACCCATCGCATGGGTCCCAAATCTCCAGGTTCAAGGGCATCTTCCTACATCGAAAACATGCATGAGAAACCCAGAAGATGGTACACCGTGTGATGGGGAAAGGTTTCTAAAACGCACCTCATTTCTCATCTCCTTGTGCCCGGGTTCGCCTTTCCAGCCGCTTTACTAGCAATCTCCCTACTTTGAGCATCAGCACCTTTAACCTCCTGTTCCGTACAGGTTGCAATTTGTCCTGAGGATGAACGGGAAGACGGGGAACCAACGAGAGACTAGCTCTTGGTGTCGGGACAGGCACAGGTCACTCTATTTTCCCATCAGGAAGAAGAATTAACCACAGGCTCAGCCTGCCCCCCGGAACCAGAACAGGGCCTGAAGCCATCCTGCGCTTTTGCGGCCAGCTCCCAAAAAAGCAAGTTGTAAAATGGAGGTTCAGGGCACTGCAATTCACAAACCTGCAGAGTTATAAATGATAACTCTCGTCCACAAATATATTGAGGGAAGGCAAAGAAGAGGATTTGAAATCAAGGCAGAATTGCACGAAACAGATTTCAGGAGGTAGATACGAATCGCCTTTAAAGCACATGAAAAGCGGCAAAACGTTGACAATGATGCCCTTGGCCAAAAAGGGCGTATGCGTTTTTTCCTGAATATATTCAGGAAAAAACGCATACGCCCTTTTTGGCCAACCAAGCAACCTGGAAAGGCAAATCAGCGCTACAGAGAAGTCTCGCTTCCCATCGGTCAAAAGGGCCATGCTGAAAAAAGTGTCAAAACCAGAAATGCAGGACAGGCCATGGAGAAATGGGAGCCTTGCTACACTGATGGGCGGGATGTAAATTGCCAACAGCCACTCTGGAGAAGTGTACGGTGTGTCCTGAAACATCTGAAAAACACAGCTTAGAGAGCATAGGGCACTTCCACTCATGGGGGTATAAATTGGGAAAATGAAAAATCAGCAAGACACAAGCACCCCAAAGTTGAGGGCTGCTCTGTTGACAAGGACCTCCACTTCATTCCACCTTAAATATCCCAGGAAAGAGAAAAATGGATAAAGAAGTTGTGGTCCTTATGTACAATGGAATATCACTCAGCCATGAAATCAATGTCATAAGGTTAGTAGCAGCATGATGAGTGGATTTAGGTACGACGATTCTAAGTGAAATAAGTCACACAGAAAAGGACACTTCTCATAAGGTATCACTGATAGAGGGAATGTAAAAACCGTTACACTTGAACTGAATTACAAAACAGAACAGAGTCACACATGCAGAAAACAGACTATGGCTGCTTAAAGGGAAAGGGGAGGTGGGGTGATACATAAAACAAGGGTATCAAATTAGCTCAGATACCGTTCCATAAACCCAATATGTAGTAGACAAGACCTACTCCTTGCTCAGAGAACTGGACTCAACACGCCCTATTCACCGCACAAGTATATATCTGACTAGTAATAATCTTAAAACCTATGTATTGACATCTCTCTGTTAGTGTGTCAAGTGGGTGTAAAGCGGCATAAACACAGCAGTGAAAAGCAGCTAAACCCCATTATGAAAATAAATTACTTTGAAAAACCCATGAAACAACGACAGTGAAAGAGAGAGAAATTCTTACACAATGCGTTCAGGGGCTGTGATGCAACCTGGATTGACCATATCTAGACCCACAGCTGGATGAGACATAAGGGTGGACACTCTTGGGGCTGAGAGGTTTGGTGAGGTTGGGTGAGCAAACGCAGACCCTTTAAAGTAATACTGCGTGGTACCCATCGCATGGGTCCCAAATCTCCAGGTTCAAGGGCATCTTCCTACATCGAAAACATGCATGAGAAACCCAGAAGATGGTACACCGTGTGATGGGGAAAGGTTTCTAAAACGCACCTCATTTCTCATCTCCTTGTGCCCGGGTTCGCCATTCCAGCCGCTTTACTAGCAATCTCCCTACTTGGAGCATCATCACCTTTAACCTCCTGTTCCTTACAGGTTGCAATTTGTCCTGAGGATGAACGGGAAGACGGGGAACCAACGAGAGACTAGCTCTTGGTGTCGGGACAGGCACAGGTCACTCTATTTTCCCATCAGGAAGAAGAATTAACCACAGGCTCAGCCTGCCCCCCGGAACCAGAACAGGGCCTGAAGCCATCCTGCGCTTTTGCGGCCAGCTCCCAAAAAAGCGAGTTGTAAAATGGAGGTTCAGGGCACTGCAATTCACAAACCTGCAGAGTTATAAATGATAACTCTCGTCCACAAATATATTGAGGGAAGGCAAAGAAGAGGATTTGAAATCAAGGCAGAATTGCACGAAACAGATTTCAGGAGGTAGATACGAATCGCCTTTAAAGCACATGAAAAGCGGCAAAACGTTGACAATGATGCCCTTGGCCAAAAAGGGCGTATGCGTTTTTTCCTGAATATATTCAGGAAAAAACGCATACGCCCTTTTTGGCCAACCAAGCAACCTGGAAAGGCAAATCAGCGCTACAGAGAAGTCTCGCTTCCCATCGGTCAAAAGGGCCATGCTGAAAAAAGTGTCAAAACCAGAAATGCAGGACAGGCCATGGAGAAATGGGAGCCTTGCTACACTGATGGGCGGGATGTAAATTGCCAACAGCCACTCTGGAGAAGTGTACGGTGTGTCCTGAAACATCTGAAAAACACAGCTTAGAGAGCATAGGGCACTTCCACTCATGGGGGTATAAATTGGGAAAATGAAAAATCAGCAAGACACAAGCACCCCAAAGTTGAGGGCTGCTCTGTTGACAAGGACCTCCACTTCATTCCACCGTCAATATCCCAGGAAAGAGAAAAATGGATAAAGAAGTTGTGGTCCTTATGTACAATGGAATATCACTCAGCCATGAAATCAATGTCATAAGGTTAGTAGCAGCATGATGAGTGGATTTAGGTACGACGATTCTAAGTGAAATAAGTCACACAGAAAAGGACACTTCTCATAAGGTATCACTGATAGAGGGAATGTAAAAACCGTTACACTTGAACTGAATTACAAAACAGAACAGAGTCACACATGCAGAAAACAGACTATGGCTGCTTAACGGGAAAGGGGAGGTGGGGTGATACATAAAACAAGGGTATCAAATTAGCTCAGATACCATTCCATAAACCCAATATGTAGTAGACAAGACCTACTCCTTGCTCAGAGAACTGGACTCAACACGCCCTATTCACCGCACAAGAATATATCTGACTAGTAATAATCTTAAAACCTATGTATTGATATCTCTCTGTTAGTGTATCAAGTGGGTGTAAAGCGGCATAAACACAGCAGTGAAAAGCAGCTAAACCCCATTATGAAAATAAATTACTTTGAAAAACCCATGAAACAACGACAGTGAAAGAGAGAGAAATTCTTACACAATGCGTTCAGGGGATGTGATGCAACCTGGATTGACCATATCTAGACCCACAGCTGGATGAGACATAAGGGTGGACACTCTTGGGGCTGAGAGGTTTGGTGAGGTTGGGTGAGCAAACGCAGACCCTTTAAAGTAATACTGCGTGGTACCCATCGCATGGGTCCCAAATCTCCAGGTTCAAGGGCATCTTCCTACATCGAAAACATGCATGAGAAACCCAGAAGATGGTACACCGTGTGATGGGGAAAGGTTTCTAAAAGGCACCTCATTTCTCATCTCCTTGTGCCCGGGTTCGCCATTCCAGCCGCTTTACTAGCAATCTCCCTACTTGGAGCATCAGCACCTTTAACCTCCTGTTCCGTACAGGTTGCAATTTGTCCTGAGGATGAACGGGAAGACGGGGAACCAACGAGAGACTAGCTCTTGTTGTCGGGACAGGCACAGGTCACTCTATTTTCCCATCAGGAAGAAGAATTAACCACAGGCTCAGCCTGCCCCCCGGAACCAGAACAGGGCCTGAAGCCATCCTGCGCTTTTGCGGCCAGCTCCCAAAAAAGCGAGTTGTAAAATGGAGGTTCAGGGCACTGCAATTCACAAACCTGCAGAGTTATAAATGATAACTCTCGTCCACAAATATATTGAGGGAAGGCAAAGAAGAGGATTTGAAATCAAGGCAGAATTGCACGAAACAGATTTCAGGAGGTAGATACGAATCGCCTTTAAAGCACATGAAAAGCGGCAAAACGTTGACAATGATGCCCTTGGCCAAAAAGGGCGTATGCGTTTTTTCCTGAATATATTCAGGAAAAAACACATACGCCCTTTTTGGCCAACCAAGCAACCTGGAAAGGCAAATCAGCGCTACAGAGAAGTCTCGCTTCCCATCGGTCAAAAGGGCCATGCTGAAAAAAGTGTCAAAACCAGAAATGCAGGACAGGCCATGGAGAAATGGGAGCCTTGCTACTCTGATGGGCGGGATGTAAATTGCCAACAGCCACTCTGGAGAAGTGTACGGTGTGTCCTGAAACATCTGAAAAACACAGCTTAGAGAGCATAGGGCACTTCCACTCATGGGGGTATAAATTGGGAAAATGAAAAATCAGCAAGACACAAGCACCCCAAAGTTGAGGGCTGCTCTGTTGACAAGGACCTCCACTTCATTCCACCTTAAATATCCCAGGAAAGAGAAAAATGGATAAAGAAGTTGTGGTCCTTATGTACAATGGAATATCACTCAGCCATGAAATCAATGTCATAAGGCTAGTAGCAGCATGATGAGTGGATTTAGGTACGACGATTCTAAGTGAAATAAGTCACACAGAAAAGGACACTTCTCATAAGGTATCACTGATAGAGGGAATGTAAAAACCGTTACACTTGAACTGAATTACATAACAGAACAGAGTCACACATGCAGAAAACAGACTATGGCTGCTTAACGGGAAAGGGGAGGTGGGGTGATACATAAAACAAGGGTATCAAATTAGCTCAGATACCGTTCCATAAACCCAATATGTAGTAGACAAGACCTACTCCTTGCTCAGAGAACTGGACTCAACACGCCCTATTCACCGCACAAGAATATATCTGACTAGTAATAATCTTAAAACCTATGTATTGATATCTCTCTGTTAGTGTGTCAAGTGGGTGTAAAGCGGCATAAACACAGCAGTGAAAAGCAGCTAAACCCCATTATGAAAATAAATTACTTTGAAAAACCCATGAAACAACGACAGTGAAAGAGAGAGAAATTCTTACACAATGCGTTCAGGGGCTGTGATGCAACCTGGATTGACCATATCTAGACCCACAGCTGGATGAGGCATAAGGGTGGACACTCTTGGGGCTGAGAGGTTTGGTGAGGTTGGGTGAGCAAACGCAGACCCTTTAAAGTAATACTTCGTGGTACCCATCGCATGGGTCCCAAATCTCCAGCTTCAAGGGCATCTTCCTACATCGAAAACATGCATGAGAAACCCAGAAGATGGTACACCGTGTGATGGGGAAAGGTTTCTAAAACGCACCTCATTTCTCATCTCCTTGTGCCCGGGTTCGCCATTCCAGCCGCTTTACTAGCAATCTCCCTACTTGGAGCATCAGCACCTTTAACCTCCTGTTCCGTACAGGTTGCAATTTGTCCTGAGGATGAACGGGAAGACGGGGAACCAACGAGAGACTAGCTCTTGGTGTCGGGACAGGCACAGGTCACTCTATTTTCCCATCAGGAAGAAGAATTAACCACAGGCTCAGCCTGCCCCCCGGAACCAGAACAGGGCCTGAAGCCATCCTGCGCTTTTGCGGCCAGCTCCCAAAAAAGCGAGTTGTAAAATGGAGGTTCAGGGCACTGCAATTCACAAACCTGCAGAGTTATAAATGATAACTCTCGTCCACAAATATATTGAGGGAAGGCAAAGAAGAGGATTTGAAATCAAGGCAGAATTGCACGAAACAGATTTCAGGAGGTAGATACGAATCGCCTTTAAAGCACATGAAAAGCGGCAAAACGTTGACAATGATGCCCTTGGCCAAAAAGGGCGTATGCGTTTTTTCCTGAATATATTCAGGAAAAAACACATACGCCCTTTTTGGCCAACCAAGCAACCTGGAAAGGCAAATCAGCGCTACAGAGAAGTCTCGCTTCCCATCGGTCAAAAGGGCCATGCTGAAAAAAGTGTCAAAACCAGAAATGCAGGACAGGCCATGGAGAAATGGGAGCCTTGCTACTCTGATGGGCGGGATGTAAATTGCCAACAGCCACTCTGGAGAAGTGTACGGTGTGTCCTGAAACATCTGAAAAACACAGCTTAGAGAGCATAGGGCACTTCCACTCATGGGGGTATAAATTGGGAAAATGAAAAATCAGCAAGACACAAGCACCCCAAAGTTGAGGGCTGCTCTGTTGACAAGGACCTCCACTTCATTCCACCTTAAATATCCCAGGAAAGAGAAAAATGGATAAAGAAGTTGTGGTCCTTATGTACAATGGAATATCACTCAGCCATGAAATCAATGTCATAAGGCTAGTAGCAGCATGATGAGTGGATTTAGGTACGACGATTCTAAGTGAAATAAGTCACACAGAAAAGGACACTTCTCATAAGGTATCACTGATAGAGGGAATGTAAAAACCGTTACACTTGAACTGAATTACAAAACAGAACAGAGTCACACATGCAGAAAACAGACTATGGCTGCTTAACGGGAAAGGTGAGGTGGGGTGATACATAAAACAAGGGTATCAAATTAGCTCAGATACCGTTCCATAAACCCAATATGTAGTAGACAAGACCTACTCCTTGCTCAGAGAACTGGACTCAACACGCCCTATTCACCGCACAAGAATATATCTGACTAGTAATAATCTTAAAACCTATGTATTGATATCTCTCTGTTAGTGTGTCAAGTGGGTGTAAAGCGGCATAAACACAGCAGTGAAAAGCAGCTAAACCCCATTATGAAAATAAATTACTTTGAAAAACCCATGAAACAACGACAGTGAAAGAGAGAGAAATTCTTACACAATGCGTTCAGGGGCTGTGATGCAACCTGGATTGACCATATCTAGACCCACAGCTGGATGAGGCATAAGGGTGGACACTCTTGGGGCTGAGAGGTTTGGTGAGGTTGGGTGAGCAAACGCAGACCCTTTAAAGTAATACTTCGTGGTACCCATCACATGGGTCCCAAATCTCCAGCTTCAAGGGCATCTTCCTACATCGAAAACATGCATGAGAAACCCAGAAGATGGTACACCGTGTGATGGGGAAAGGTTTCTAAAACGCACCTCATTTCTCATCTCCTTGTGCCCGGGTTCGCCATTCCAGCCGCTTTACTAGCAATCTCCCTACTTGGAGCATCAGCACCTTTAACCTCCTGTTCCGTACAGGTTGCAATTTGTCCTGAGGATGAACGGGAAGACGGGGAACCAACGAGAGACTAGCTCTTGGTGTCGGGACAGGCACAGGTCACTCTATTTTCCCATCAGGAAGAAGAATTAACCACAGGCTCAGCCTGCCCCCCGGAACCAGAACAGGGCCTGAAGCCATCCTGCGCTTTTGCGGCCAGCTCCCAAAAAAGCGAGTTGTAAAATGGAGGTTCAGGGCACTGCAATTCACAAACCTGCAGAGTTATAAATGATAACTCTCGTCCACAAATATATTGAGGGAAGGCAAAGAAGAGGATTTGAAATCAAGGCAGAATTGCACGAAACAGATTTCAGGAGGTAGATACGAATCGCCTTTAAAGCACATGAAAAACGGCAAAACGTTGACAATGATGCCCTTGGCCAAAAAGGGCGTATGCGTTTTTTCCTGAATATATTCAGGAAAAAACGCATACGCCCTTTTTGGCCAACCAAGCAACCTGGAAAGGCAAATCAGCGCTACAGAGAAGTCTCGCTTCCCATCGGTCAAAAGGGCCATGCTGAAAAAAAGTGTCAAAACCAGAAATGCAGTACAGGCCATGGAGAAATGGGAGCCTTGCTACACTGATGGGCGGGATGTAAATTGCCAACAGCCACTCTGGAGAAGTGTACGGTGTGTCCTGAAACATCTGAAAAACACAGCTTAGAGAGCATAGGGCACTTCCACTCATGGGGGTATAAATTGGGAAAATGAAAAATCAGCAAGACACAAGCACCCCAAAGTTGAGGGCTGCTCTGTTGACAAGGACCTCCACTTCATTCCACCGTCAATATCCCAGGAAAGAGAAAAATGGATAAAGAAGTTGTGGTCCTTATGTACAATGGAATATCACTCAGCCATGAAATCAATGTCATAAGGTTAGTAGCAGCATGATGAGTGGATTTAGGTATGACGATTCTAAGTGAAATAAGTCACACAGAAAAGGACACTTCTCATAAGGTATCACTGATAGAGGGAATGTAAAAACCGTTACACTTGAACTGAATTACAAAACAGAACAGAGTCACACATGCAGAAAACAGACTATGGCTGCTTAACGGGAAAGGGGAGGTGGGGTGATACATAAAACAAGGGTATCAAATTAGCTCAGATACCGTTCCATAAACCCAATATGTAGTAGACAAGACCTACTCCTTGCTCAGAGAACTGGACTCAACACGCCCTATTCACCGCACAAGAATATACCTGACTAGTAATAATCTTAAAACCTATGTATTGATATCTCTCTGTTAGTGTGTCAAGTGGGTGTAAAGCGGCATAAACACAGCAGTGAAAAGCAGCTAAACCCCATTATGAAAATAAATTACTTTGAAAAACCCATGAAACAACGACAGTGAAAGAGAGAGAAATTCTTACACAATGCGTTCAGGGGCTGTGATGCAACCTGGATTGACCATATCTAGACCCACAGCTGGATGAGGCATAAGGGTGGACACTCTTGGGGCTGAGAGGTTTGGTGAGGTTGGGTGAGCAAACGCAGACCCTTTAAAGTAATACTTCGTGGTACCCATCGCATGGGTCCCAAATCTCCAGCTTCAAGGGCATCTTCCTACATCGAAAACATGCATGAGAAACCCAGAAGATGGTACACCGTGTGATGGGGAAAGGTTTCTAAAACGCACCTCATTTCTCATCTCCTTGTGCCCGGGTTCGCCATTCCAGCCGCTTTACTAGCAATCTCCCTACTTGGAGCATCAGCACCTTTAACCTCCTGTTCCGTACAGGTTGCAATTTGTCCTGAGGATGAACGGGAAGACGGGGAACCAACGAGAGACTAGCTCTTGGTGTCGGGACAGGCACAGGTCACTCTATTTTCCCATCAGGAAGAAGAATTAACCACAGGCTCAGCCTGCCCCCCGGAACCAGAACAGGGCCTGAAGCCATCCTGCGCTTTTGCGGCCAGCTCCCAAAAAAGCGAGTTGTAAAATGGAGGTTCAGGGCACTGCAATTCACAAACCTGCAGAGTTATAAATGATAACTCTCGTCCATAAATATATTGAGGGAAGGCAAAGAAGAGGATTTGAAATCAAGGCAGAATTGCACGAAACAGATTTCAGGAGGTAGATACGAATCGCCTTTAAAGCACATGAAAAGCGGCAAAACGTTGACAATGATGCCCTTGGCCAAAAAGGGCGTATGCGTTTTTTCCTGAATATATTCAGGAAAAAACGCATACGCCCTTTTTGGCCAACCAAGCAACCTGGAAAGGCAAATCAGCGCTACAGAGAAGTCTCGCTTCCCATCGGTCAAAAGGGCCATGCTGAAAAAAGTGTCAAAACCAGAAATGCAGTACAGGCCATGGAGAAATGGGAGCCTTGCTACACTGATGGGCGGGATGTAAATTGCCAACAGCCACTCTGGAGAAGTGTACGGTGTGTCCTGAAACATCTGAAAAACACAGCTTAGAGAGCATAGGGCACTTCCACTCATGGGGGTATAAATTGGGAAAATGAAAAATCAGCAAGACACAAGCACCCCAAAGTTGAGGGCTGCTCTGTTGACAAGGACCTCCACTTCATTCCACCGTCAATATCCCAGGAAAGAGAAAAATGGATAAAGAAGTTGTGGTCCTTATGTACAATGGAATATCACTCAGCCATGAAATCAATGTCATAAGGTTAGTAGCAGCATGATGAGTGGATTTAGGTACGACGATTCTAAGTGAAATAAGTCACACAGAAAAGGACACTTCTCATAAGGTATCACTTTTAGAGGGAATGTAAAAACCGTTACACTTGAACTGAATTACAAAACAGAACAGAGTCACACATGCAGAAAACAGACTATGGCTGCTTAACGGGAAAGGGGAGGTGGGGTGATACATAAAACAAGGGTATCAAATTAGCTCAGATACCGTTCCATAAACCCAATATGTAGTAGACAAGACCTACTCCTTGCTCAGAGAACTGGACTCAACACGCCCTATTCACCGCACAAGAATATATCTGACTAGTAATAATCTTAAAACCTATGTATTGACATCTCTCTGTTAGTGTATCAAGTGGGTGTAAAGCGGCATAAACACAGCAGTGAAAAGCAGCTAAACCCCATTATGAAAATAAATTACTTTGAAAAACCCATGAAACAACGACAGTGAAAGAGAGAGAAATTCTTACACAATGCGTTCAGGGGCTGTGATGCAACCTGGATTGACCATATCTAGACCCACAGCTGGATGAGACATAAGGGTGGACACTCTTGGGGCTGAGAGGTTTGGTGAGGTTGGGTGAGCAAACGCAGACCCTTTAAAGTAATACTGCGTGGTACCCATCGCATGGGTCCCAAATCTCCAGGTTCAAGGGCATCTTCCTACATCGAAAACATGCATGAGAAACCCAGAAGATGGTACACCGTGTGATGGGGAAAGGTTTCTAAAACGCACCTCATTTCTCATCTCCTTGTGCCCGGGTTCGCCATTCCAGCCGCTTTACTAGCAATCTCCCTACTTGGAGCATCAGCACCTTTAACCTCCTGTTCCGTACAGGTTGCAATTTGTCCTGAGGATGAACGGGAAGACGGGGAACCAACGAGAGACTAGCTCTTGGTGTCGGGACAGGCACAGGTCACTCTATTTTCCCATCAGGAAGAAGAATTAACCACAGGCTCAGCCTGCCCCCCGGAACCAGAACAGGGCCTGAAGCCATCCTGCGCTTTTGCGGCCAGCTCCCAAAAAAGCGAGTTGTAAAATGGAGGTTCAGGGCACTGCAATTCACAAACCTGCAGAGTTATAAATGATAACTCTCGTCCACAAATATATTGAGGGAAGGCAAAGAAGAGGATTTGAAATCAAGGCAGAATTGCACGAAACAGATTTCAGGAGGTAGATACGAATCGCCTTTAAAGCACATGAAAAGCGGCAAAACGTTGACAATGATGCCCTTGGCCAAAAAGGGCGTATGCGTTTTTTCCTGAATATATTCAGGAAAAAACGCATACGCCCTTTTTGGCCAACCAAGCAACCTGGAAAGGCAAATCAGCGCTACAGAGAAGTCTCGCTTCCCATCGGTCAAAAGGGCCATGCTGAAAAAAGTGTCAAAACCAGAAATGCAGGACAGGCCATGGAGAAATGGGAGCCTTGCTACACTGATGGGCGGGATGTAAATTGCCAACAGCCACTCTGGAGAAGTGTACGGTGTGTCCTGAAACATCTGAAAAACACAGCTTAGAGAGCATAGGGCACTTCCACTCATGGGGGTATAAATTGGGAAAATGAAAAATCAGCAAGACACAAGCACCCCAAAGTTGAGGGCTGCTCTGTTGACAAGGACCTCCACTTCATTCCACCGTCAATATCCCAGGAAAGAGAAAAATGGATAAAGAAGTTGTGGTCCTTATGTACAATGGAATATCACTCAGCCATGAAATCAATGTCATAAGGTTAGTAGCAGCATGATGAGTGGATTTAGGTACGACGATTCTAAGTGAAATAAGTCACACAGAAAAGGACACTTCTCATAAGGTATCACTTTTAGAGGGAATGTAAAAACCGTTACACTTGAACTGAATTACAAAACAGAACAGAGTCACACATGCAGAAAACAGACTATGGCTGCTTAACGGGAAAGGGGAGGTGGGGTGATACATAAAACAAGGGTATCAAATTAGCTCAGATACCGTTCCATAAACCCAATATGTAGTAGACAAGACCTACTCCTTGCTCAGAGAACTGGACTCAACACGCCCTATTCACCGCACAAGAATATACCTGACTAGTAATAATCTTAAAACCTATGTATTGATATCTCTCTGTTAGTGTGTCAAGTGGGTGTAAAGCGGCATAAACACAGCAGTGAAAAGCAGCTAAACCCCATTATGAAAATAAATTACTTTGAAAAACCCATGAAACAACGACAGTGAAAGAGAGAGAAATTCTTACACAATGCGTTCAGGGGATGTGATGCAACCTGGATTGACCATATCTAGACCCACAGCTGGATGAGACATAAGGGTGGACACTCTTGGGGCTGAGAGGTTTGGTGAGGTTGGGTGAGCAAACGCAGACCCTTTAAAGTAATACTGCGTGGTACCCATCGCATGGGTCCCAAATCTCCAGGTTCAAGGGCATCTTCCTACATCGAAAACATGCATGAGAAACCCAGAAGATGGTACACCGTGTGATGGGGAAAGGTTTCTAAAACGCACCTCATTTCTCATCTCCTTGTGCCCGGGTTCGCCTTTCCAGCCGCTTTACTAGCAATCTCCCTACTTGGAGCATCAGCACCTTTAACCTCCTGTTCCATACAGGTTGCAATTTGTCCTGAGGATGAACGGGAAGACGGGGAACCAACGAGAGACTAGCTCTTGGTGTCGGGACAGGCACAGGTCACTCTATTTTCCCATCAGGAAGAAGAATTAACCACAGGCTCAGCCTGCCCCCCGGAACCAGAACAGGGCCTGAAGCCATCCTGCGCTTTTGCGGCCAGCTCCCAAAAAAGCGAGTTGTAAAATGGAGGTTCAGGGCACTGCAATTCACAAACCTGCAGAGTTATAAATGATAACTCTCGTCCACAAATATATTGAGGGAAGGCAAAGAAGAGGATTTGAAATCAAGGCAGAATTGCACGAAACAGATTTCAGGAGGTAGATACGAATCGCCTTTAAAGCACATGAAAAGCGGCAAAACGTTGACAATGATGCCCTTGGCCAAAAAGGGCGTATGCGTTTTTTCCTGAATATATTCAGGAAAAAACGCATACGCCCTTTTTGGCCAACCAAGCAACCTGGAAAGGCAAATCAGCGCTACAGAGAAGTCTCGCTTCCCATCGGTCAAAAGGGCCATGCTGAAAAAAGTGTCAAAACCAGAAATGCAGGACAGGCCATGGAGAAATGGGAGCCTTGCTACACTGATGGGCGGGATGTAAATTGCCAACAGCCACTCTGGAGAAGTGTACGGTGTGTCCTGAAACATCTGAAAAACACAGCTTAGAGAGCATAGGGCACTTCCACTCATGGGGGTATAAATTGGGAAAATGAAAAATCAGCAAGACACAAGCACCCCAAAGTTGAGGGCTGCTCTGTTGACAAGGACCTCCACTTCATTCCACCGTCAATATCCCAGGAAAGAGAAAAATGGATAAAGAAGTTGTGGTCCTTATGTACAATGGAATATCACTCAGCCATGAAATCAATGTCATAAGGTTAGTAGCAGCATGATGAGTGGATTTAGGTACGACGATTCTAAGTGAAATAAGTCACACAGAAAAGGACACTTCTCATAAGGTATCACTGATAGAGGGAATGTAAAAACCGTTACACTTGAACTGAATTACAAAACAGAACAGAGTCACACATGCAGAAAACAGACTATGGCTGCTTAACGGGAAAGGGGAGGTGGGGTGATACATAAAACAAGGGTATCAAATTAGCTCAGATACCGTTCCATAAACCCAATATGTAGTAGACAAGACCTACTCCTTGCTCAGAGAACTGGACTCAACACGCCCTATTCACCGCACAAGAATATATCTGACTAGTAATAATCTTAAAACCTATGTATTGATATCTCTCTGTTAGTGTGTCAAGTGGGTGTAAAGCGGCATAAACACAGCAGTGAAAAGCAGCTAAACCCCATTATGAAAATAAATTACTTTGAAAAACCCATGAAACAACGACAGTGAAAGAGAGAGAAATTCTTACACAATGCGTTCAGGGGATGTGATGCAACCTGGATTGACCATATCTAGACCCACAGCTGGATGAGACATAAGGGTGGACACTCTTGGGGCTGAGAGGTTTGGTGAGGTTGGGTGAGCAAACGCAGACCCTTTAAAGTAATACTGCGTGGTACCCATCGCATGGGTCCCAAATCTCCAGGTTCAAGGGCATCTTCCTACATCGAAAACATGCATGAGAAACCCAGAAGATGGTACACCGTGTGATGGGGAAAGGTTTCTAAAACGCACCTCATTTCTCATCTCCTTGTGCCCGGGTTCGCCTTTCCAGCCGCTTTACTAGCAATCTCCCTACTTGGAGCATCAGCACCTTTAACCTCCTGTTCCGTACAGGTTGCAATTTGTCCTGAGGATGAACGGGAAGACGGGGAACCAACGAGAGACTAGCTCTTGGTGTCGGGACAGGCACAGGTCACTCTATTTTCCCATCAGGAAGAAGAATTAACCACAGGCTCAGCCTGCCCCCCGGAACCAGAACAGGGCCTGAAGCCATCCTGCGCTTTTGCGGCCAGCTCCCAAAAAAGCGAGTTGTAAAATGGAGGTTCAGGGCACTGCAATTCACAAACCTGCAGAGTTATAAATGATAACTCTCGTCCACAAATATATTGAGGGAAGGCAAAGAAGAGGATTTGAAATCAAGGCAGAATTGCACGAAACAGATTTCAGGAGGTAGATACGAATCGCCTTTAAAGCACATGAAAAGCGGCAAAACGTTGACAATGATGCCCTTGGCCAAAAAGGGCGTATGCGTTTTTTCCTGAATATATTCAGGAAAAAACGCATACGCCCTTTTTGGCCAACCAAGCAACCTGGAAAGGCAAATCAGCGCTACAGAGAAGTCTCGCTTCCCATCGGTCAAAAGGGCCATGCTGAAAAAAGTGTCAAAACCAGAAATGCAGTACAGGCCATGGAGAAATGGGAGCCTTGCTACACTGATGGGCGGGATGTAAATTGCCAACAGCCACTCTGGAGAAGTGTACGGTGTGTCCTGAAACATCTGAAAAACACAGCTTAGAGAGCATAGGGCACTTCCACTCATGGGGGTATAAATTGGGAAAATGAAAAATCAGCAAGACACAAGCACCCCAAAGTTGAGGGCTGCTCTGTTGACAAGGACCTCCACTTCATTCCACCGTCAATATCCCAGGAAAGAGAAAAATGGATAAAGAAGTTGTGGTCCTTATGTACAATGGAATATCACTCAGCCATGAAATCAATGTCATAAGGTTAGTAGCAGCATGATGAGTGGATTTAGGTACGACGATTCTAAGTGAAATAAGTCACACAGAAAAGGACACTTCTCATAAGGTATCACTGATAGAGGGAATGTAAAAACCGTTACACTTGAACTGAATTACAAAACAGAACAGAGTCACACATGCAGAAAACAGACTATGGCTGCTTAACGGGAAAGGGGAGGTGGGGTGATACATAAAACAAGGGTATCAAATTAGCTCAGATACCGTTCCATAAACCCAATATGTAGTAGACAAGACCTACTCCTTGCTCAGAGAACTGGACTCAACACGCCCTATTCACCGCACAAGAATATATCTGACTAGTAATAATCTTAAAACCTATGTATTGATATCTCTCTGTTAGTGTATCAAGTGGGTGTAAAGCGGCATAAACACAGCAGTGAAAAGCAGCTAAACCCCATTATGAAAATAAATTACTTTGAAAAACCCATGAAACAACGACAGTGAAAGAGAGAGAAATTCTTACACAATGCGTTCAGGGGATGTGATGCAACCTGGATTGACCATATCTAGACCCACAGCTGGATGAGACATAAGGGTGGACACTCTTGGGGCTGAGAGGTTTGGTGAGGTTGGGTGAGCAAACGCAGACCCTTTAAAGTAATACTGCGTGGTACCCATCGCATGGGTCCCAAATCTCCAGGTTCAAGGGCACCTTCCTACATCGAAAACATGCATGAGAAACCCAGAAGATGGTACACCGTGTGATGGGGAAAGGTTTCTAAAACGCACCTCATTTCTCATCTCCTTGTGCCCGGGTTCGCCATTCCAGCCGCTTTACTAGCAATCTCCCTACTTGGAGCATCAGCACCTTTAACCTCCTGTTCCGTACAGGTTGCAATTTGTCCTGAGGATGAACGGGAAGACGGGGAACCAACGAGAGACTAGCTCTTGGTGTCGGGACAGGCACAGGTCACTCTATTTTCCCATCAGGAAGAAGAATTAACCACAGGCTCAGCCTGCCCCCCGGAACCAGAACAGGGCCTGAAGCCATCCTGCGCTTTTGCGGCCAGCTCCCAAAAAAGCGAGTTGTAAAATGGAGGTTCAGGGCACTGCAATTCACAAACCTGCAGAGTTATAAATGATAACTCTCATCCACAAATATATTGAGGGAAGGCAAAGAAGAGGATTTGAAATCAAGGCAGAATTGCAGGAAACAGATTTCAGGAGGTAGATACGAATCGCCTTTAAAGCACATGAAAAGCGGCAAAACGTTGACAATGATGCCCTTGGCCAAAAAGGGCGTATGCGTTTTTTCCTGAATATATTCAGGAAAAAACGCATACGCCCTTTTTGGCCAACCAAGCAACCTGGAAAGGCAAATCAGCGCTACAGAGAAGTCTCGCTTCCCATCGGTCAAAAGGGCCATGCTGAAAAAAGTGTCAAAACCAGAAATGCAGGACAGGCCATGGAGAAATGGGAGCCTTGCTACACTGATGGGCGGGATGTAAATTGCCAACAGCCACTCTGGAGAAGTGTACGGTGTGTCCTGAAACATCTGAAAAACACAGCTTAGAGAGCATAGGGCACTTCCACTCATGGGGGTATAAATTGGGAAAATGAAAAATCAGCAAGACACAAGCACCCCAAAGTTGAGGGCTGCTCTGTTGACAAGGACCTCCACTTCATTCCACCGTCAATATCCCAGGAAAGAGAAAAATGGATAAAGAAGTTGTGGTCCTTATGTACAATGGAATATCACTCAGCCATGAAATCAATGTCATAAGGTTAGTAGCAGCATGATGAGTGGATTTAGGTACGACGATTCTAAGTGAAATAAGTCACACAGAAAAGGACACTTCTCATAAGGTATCACTGATAGAGGGAATGTAAAAACCGTTACACTTGAACTGAATTACAAAACAGAACAGAGTCACACATGCAGAAAACAGACTATGGCTGCTTAACGGGAAAGGGGAGGTGGGGTGATACATAAAACAAGGGTATCAAATTAGCTCAGATACCGTTCCATAAACCCAATATGTAGTAGACAAGACCTACTCCTTGCTCAGAGAACTGGACTCAACACGCCCTATTCACCGCACAAGAATATACCTGACTAGTAATAATCTTAAAACCTATGTATTGATATCTCTCTGTTAGTGTGTCAAGTGGGTGTAAAGCGGCATAAACACAGCAGTGAAAAGCAGCTAAACCCCATTATGAAAATAAATTACTTTGAAAAACCCATGAAACAACGACAGTGAAAGAGATAGAAATTCTTACACAATGAGTTCAGGGGCTGTGATGCAACCTGGATTGACCATATCTAGACCCACAGCTGGATGAGACATAAGGGTGGACACTCTTGGGGCTGAGAGTTTTGGTGAGGTTGGGTGAGCAAACGCAGACCCTTTAAAGTAATACTGCGTGGTACCCATCGCATGGGTCCCAAATCTCCAGGTTCAAGGGCATCTTCCTACATCGAAAACATGCATGAGAAACCCAGAAGATGGTACACCGTGTGATGGGGAAAGGTTTCTAAAACGCACCTCATTTCTCATCTCCTTGTGCCCGGGTTCGCCTTTCCAGCCGCTTTACTAGCAATCTCCCTACTTTGAGCATCAGCACCTTTAACCTCCTGTTCCGTACAGGTTGCAATTTGTCCTGAGGATGAACGGGAAGACGGGGAACCAACGAGAGACTAGCTCTTGGTGTCGGGACAGGCACAGGTCACTCTATTTTCCCATCAGGAAGAAGAATTAACCACAGGCTCAGCCTGCCCCCCGGAACCAGAACAGGGCCTGAAGCCATCCTGCGCTTTTGCGGCCAGCTCCCAAAAAAGCAAGTTGTAAAATGGAGGTTCAGGGCACTGCAATTCACAAACCTGCAGAGTTATAAATGATAACTCTCGTCCACAAATATATTGAGGGAAGGCAAAGAAGAGGATTTGAAATCAAGGCAGAATTGCACGAAACAGATTTCAGGAGGTAGATACGAATCGCCTTTAAAGCACATGAAAAGCGGCAAAACGTTGACAATGATGCCCTTGGCCAAAAAGGGCGTATGCGTTTTTTCCTGAATATATTCAGGAAAAAACGCATACGCCCTTTTTGGCCAACCAAGCAACCTGGAAAGGCAAATCAGCGCTACAGAGAAGTCTCGCTTCCCATCGGTCAAAAGGGCCATGCTGAAAAAAGTGTCAAAACCAGAAATGCAGGACAGGCCATGGAGAAATGGGAGCCTTGCTACACTGATGGGCGGGATGTAAATTGCCAACAGCCACTCTGGAGAAGTGTACGGTGTGTCCTGAAACATCTGAAAAACACAGCTTAGAGAGCATAGGGCACTTCCACTCATGGGGGTATAAATTGGGAAAATGAAAAATCAGCAAGACACAAGCACCCCAAAGTTGAGGGCTGCTCTGTTGACAAGGACCTCCACTTCATTCCACCTTAAATATCCCAGGAAAGAGAAAAATGGATAAAGAAGTTGTGGTCCTTATGTACAATGGAATATCACTCAGCCATGAAATCAATGTCATAAGGTTAGTAGCAGCATGATGAGTGGATTTAGGTACGACGATTCTAAGTGAAATAAGTCACACAGAAAAGGACACTTCTCATAAGGTATCACTGATAGAGGGAATGTAAAAACCGTTACACTTGAACTGAATTACAAAACAGAACAGAGTCACACATGCAGAAAACAGACTATGGCTGCTTAACGGGAAAGGGGAGGTGGGGTGATACATAAAACAAGGGTATCAAATTAGCTCAGATACCGTTCCATAAACCCAATATGTAGTAGACAAGACCTACTCCTTGCTCAGAGAACTGGACTCAACACGCCCTATTCACCGCACAAGAATATATCTGACTAGTAATAATCTTAAAACCTATGTATTGACATCTCTCTGTTAGTGTGTCAAGTGGGTGTAAAGCGGCATAAACACAGCAGTGAAAAGCAGCTAAACCCCATTATGAAAATAAATTACTTTGAAAAACCCATGAAACAACGACAGTGAAAGAGAGAGAAATTCTTACACAATGCGTTCAGGGGCTGTGATGCAACCTGGATTGACCATATCTAGACCCACAGCTGGATGAGACATAAGGGTGGACACTCTTGGGGCTGAGAGGTTTGGTGAGGTTGGGTGAGCAAACGCAGACCCTTTAAAGTAATACTGCGTGGTACCCATCGCATGGGTCCCAAATCTCCAGGTTCAAGGGCATCTTCCTACATCGAAAACATGCATGAGAAACCCAGAAGATGGTACACCGTGTGATGGGGAAAGGTTTCTAAAACGCACCTCATTTCTCATCTCCTTGTGCCCGGGTTCGCCATTCCAGCCGCTTTACTAGCAATCTCCCTACTTGGAGCATCATCACCTTTAACCTCCTGTTCCTTACAGGTTGCAATTTGTCCTGAGGATGAACGGGAAGACGGGGAACCAACGAGAGACTAGCTCTTGGTGTCGGGACAGGCACAGGTCACTCTATTTTCCCATCAGGAAGAAGAATTAACCACAGGCTCAGCCTGCCCCCCGGAACCAGAACAGGGCCTGAAGCCATCCTGCGCTTTTGCGGCCAGCTCCCAAAAAAGCGAGTTGTAAAATGGAGGTTCAGGGCACTGCAATTCACAAACCTGCAGAGTTATAAATGACAACTCTCGTCCACAAATATATTGAGGGAAGGCAAAGAAGAGGATTTGAAATCAAGGCAGAATTGCACGAAACAGATTTCAGGAGGTAGATACGAATCGCCTTTAAAGCACATGAAAAGCGGCAAAACGTTGACAATGATGCCCTTGGCCAAAAAGGGCGTATGCGGTTTTTCCTGAATATATTCAGGAAAAAACGCATACGCCCTTTTTGGCCAACCAAGCAACCTGGAAAGGCAAATCAGCGCTACAGAGAAGTCTCGCTTCCCATCGGTCAAAAGGGCCATGCTGAAAAAAGTGTCAAAACCAGAAATGCAGGACAGGCCATGGAGAAATGGGAGCCTTGCTACACTGATGGGCGGGATGTAAATTGCCAACAGCCACTCTGGAGAAGTGTACGGTGTGTCCTGAAACATCTGAAAAACACAGCTTAGAGAGCATAGGGCACTTCCACTCATGGGGGTATAAATTGGGAAAATTAAAAATCAGCAAGACACAAGCACCCCAAAGTTGAGGGCTGCTCTGTTGACAAGGACCTCCACTTCATTCCACCTTAAATATCCCAGGAAAGAGAAAAATGGATAAAGAAGTTGTGGTCCTTATGTACAATGGAATATCACTCAGCCATGAAATCAATGTCATAAGGTTAGTAGCAGCATGATGAGTGGATTTAGGTACGACGATTCTAAGTGAAATAAGTCACACAGAAAAGGACACTTCTCATAAGGTATCACTGATAGAGGGAATGTAAAAACCGTTACACTTGAACTGAATTACAAAACAGAATAGAGTCACACATGCAGAAAACAGACTATGGCTGCTTAACGGGAAAGGGGAGGTGGGGTGATACATAAAACAAGGGTATCAAATTAGCTCAGATACCGTTCCATAAACCCAATATGTAGTAGACAAGACCTACTCCTTGCTCAGAGAACTGGACTCAACACGCCCTATTCACCGCACAAGAATATACCTGACTAGTAATAATCTTAAAACCTATGTATTGATATCTCTCTGTTAGTGTGTCAAGTGGGTGTAAAGCGGCATAAACACAGCAGTGAAAAGCAGCTAAACCCCATTATGAAAATAAATTACTTTGAAAAACCCATGAAACAACGACAGTGAAAGAGAGAGAAATTCTTACACAATGCGTGCAGGGGCTGTGATGCAACCTGGATTGACCATATCTAGACCCACAGCTGGATGAGGCATAAGGGTGGACACTCTTGGGGCTGAGAGGTTTGGTGAGGTTGGGTGAGCAAACGCAGACCCTTTAAAGTAATACTGCGTGGTACCCATCGCATGGGTCCCAAATCTCCAGGTTCAAGGGCATCTTCCTACATCGAAAACATGCATGAGAAACCCAGAAGATGGTACACCGTGTGATGGGGAAAGGTTTCTAAAACGCACCTCATTTCTCATCTCCTGGTGCCCGGGTTCGCCATTCCAGCCGCTTTACTAGCAATCTCCCTACTTGGAGCATCAGCACCTTTAACCTCCTGTTCCTTACAGGTTGCAATTTGTCCTGAGGATGAACGGGAAGACGGGGAACCAACGAGAGACTAGCTCTTGGTGTCGGGACAGGCACAGGTCACTCTATTTTCCCATCAGGAAGAAGAATTAACCACAGGCTCAGCCTGCCCCCCGGAACCAGAACAGGGCCTGAAGCCATCCTGCGCTTTTGCGGCCAGCTCCCAAAAAAGCGAGTTGTAAAATGGAGGTTCAGGGCACTGCAATTCACAAACCTGCAGAGTTATAAATGATAACTCTCGTCCATAAATATATTGAGGGAAGGCAAAGAAGAGGATTTGAAATCAAGGCAGAATTGCACGAAACAGATTTCAGGAGGTAGATACGAATCGCCTTTAAAGCACATGAAAAGCGGCAAAACGTTGACAATGATGCCCTTGGCCAAAAAGGGCGTATGCGTTTTTTCCTGAATATATTCAGGAAAAAACGCATACGCCCTTTTTGGCCAACCAAGCAACCTGGAAAGGCAAATCAGCGCTACAGAGAAGTCTCGCTTCCCATCGGTCAAAAGGGCCATGCTGAAAAAAGTGTCAAAACCAGAAATGCAGTATAGGCCATGGAGAAATGGGAGCCTTGCTACACTGATGGGCGGGATGTAAATTGCCAACAGCCACTCTGGAGAAGTGTACGGTGTGTCCTGAAACATCTGAAAAACACAGCTTAGAGAGCATAGGGCACTTCCACTCATGGGGGTATAAATTGGGAAAATTAAAAATCAGCAAGACACAAGCACCCCAAAGTTGAGGGCTGCTCTGTTGACAAGGACCTCCACTTCATTCCACCGTCAATATCCCAGGAAAGAGAAAAATGGATAAAGAAGTTGTGGTCCTTATGTACAATGGAATATCACTCAGCCATGAAATCAATGTCATAAGGTTAGTAGCAGCATGATGAGTGGATTTAGGTACGACGATTCTAAGTGAAATAAGTCACACAGAAAAGGACACTTCTCATAAGGTATCACTGATAGAGGGAATGTAAAAACCGTTACACTTGAACTGAATTACAAAACAGAACAGAGTCACACATGCAGAAAACAGACTATGGCTGCTTAACGGGAAAGGGGAGGTGGGGTGATACATAAAACAAGGGTATCAAATTAGCTCAGATACCGTTCCATAAACCCAATATGTAGTAGACAAGACCTACTCCTTGCTCAGAGAACTGGACTCAACACGCCCTATTCACCGCACAAGAATATACCTGACTAGCAATAATCTTAAAACCTATGTATTGATATCTCTCTGTTAGTGTGTCAAGTGGGTGTAAAGCGGCATAAACACAGCAGTGAAAAGCAGCTAAACCCCATTATGAAATTAAATTACTTTGAAAAACCCATGAAACAACGACAGTGAAAGAGAGAGAAATTCTTACACAATGCGTTCAGGGGCTGTGATGCAACCTGGATTGACCATATCTAGACCCACAGCTGGATGAGACATAAGGGTGGACACTCTTGGGGCTGAGAGGTTTGGTGAGGTTGGGTGAGCAAACGCAGACCCTTTAAAGTAATACTGCGTGGTACCCATCGCATGGGTCCCAAATCTCCAGGTTCAAGGGCATCTTCCTACATCGAAAACATGCATGAGAAACCCAGAAGATGGTATATCGTGTGATGGGGAAATGTTTCTAAAACGCACCTCATTTCTCATCTCCTTGTGCCCGGGTTCGCCTTTCCAGCCGCTTTACTAGCAATCTCCCTACTTGGAGCATCAGCACCTTTAACCTCCTGTTCCGTACAGGTTGCAATTTGTCCTGAGGATGAACGGGAAGACGGGGAACCAACGAGAGACTAGCTCTTGGTGTCGGGACAGGCACAGGTCACTCTATTTTCCCATCAGGAAGAAGAATTAACCACAGGCTCAGCCTGCCCCCCGGAACCAGAACAGGGCCTGAAGCCATCCTGCGCTTTTGCGGCCAGCTCCCAAAAAAGCGAGTTGTAAAATGGACGTTCAGGGCACTGCAATTCACAAACCTGCAGAGTTATAAATGATAACTCTCGTCCACAAATATATTGAGGGAAGGCAAAGAAGAGGATTTGAAATCAAGGCAGAATTGCACGAAACAGATTTCAGGAGGTAGATACGAATCGCCTTTAAAGCACATGAAAAGCGGCAAAACGTTGACAATGATGCCCTTGGCCAAAAAGGGCGTATGCGTTTTTTCCTGAATATATTCAGGAAAAAACGCATACGCCCTTTTTGGCCAACCAAGCAACCTGGAAAGGCAAATCAGCGCTACAGAGAAGTCTCGCTTCCCATCGGTCAAAAGGGCCATGCTGAAAAAAGTGTCAAAACCAGAAATGCAGGACAGGCCATGGAGAAATGGGAGCCTTGCTACACTGATGGGCGGGATGTAAATTGCCAACAGCCACTCTGGAGAAGTGTACGGTGTGTCCTGAAACATCTGAAAAACACAGCTTAGAGAGCATAGGGCACTTCCACTCATGGGGGTATAAATTGGGAAAATGAAAAATCAGCAAGACACAAGCACCCCAAAGTTGAGGGCTGCTCTGTTGACAAGGACCTCCACTTCATTCCACCTTAAATATCCCAGGAAAGAGAAAAATGGATAAAGAAGTTGTGGTCCTTATGTACAATGGAATATCACTCAGCCATGAAATCAATGTCATAAGGTTAGTAGCAGCATGATGAGTGGATTTAGGTACGACGATTCTAAGTGAAATAAGTCACACAGAAAAGGACACTTCTCATAAGGTATCACTGATAGAGGGAATGTAAAAACCGTTACACTTGAACTGAATTACAAAACAGAACAGAGTCACACATGCAGAAAACAGACTATGGCTGCTTAACGGGAAAGGGGAGGTGGGGTGATACATAAAACAAGGGTATCAAATTAGCTCAGATACCGTTCCATAAACCCAATATGTAGTAGACAAGACCTACTCCTTGCTCAGAGAACTGGACTCAACACGCCCTATTCACCGCACAAGAATATATCTGACTAGTAATAATCTTAAAACCTATGTATTGACATCTCTCAGTTAGTGTGTCAAGTGGGTATAAAGCGGCATAAACACAGCAGTGAAAAGCAGCTAAACCCCATTATGAAAATAAATTACTTTGAAAAACCGATGAAACAACGACAGTGAAAGAGAGAGAAATTCTTACACAATGCGTTCAGGGGCTGTGATGCAACCTGGATTGACCATATCTAGACCCACAGCTGGATGAGACATAAGGGTGGACACTCTTGGGGCTGAGAGGTTTGGTGAGGTTGGGTGAGCAAACGCAGACCCTTTAAAGTAATACTGCGTGGTACCCATCGCATGGGTCCCAAATCTCCAGGTTCAAGGGCATCTTCCTACATCGAAAACATGCATGAGAAACCCAGAAGATGGTACACCGTGTGATGGGGAAAGGTTTCTAAAACGCACCTCATTTCTCATCTCCTTGTGCCCGGGTTCGCCTTTCCAGCCGCTTTACTAGCAATCTCCCTACTTGGAGCATCAGCACCTTTAACCTCCTGTTCCGTACAGGTTGCAATTTGTCCTGAGGATGAACGGGAAGACGGGGAACCAACGAGAGACTAGCTCTTGGTGTCGGGACAGGCACAGGTCACTCTATTTTCCCATCAGGAAGAAGAATTAACCACAGGCTCAGCCTGCCCCCCGGAACCAGAACAGGGCCTGAAGCCATCCTGCGCTTTTGCGGCCAGCTCCCAAAAAAGCGAGTTGTAAAATGGAGGTTCAGGGCACTGCAATTCACAAACCTGCAGAGTTATAAATGATAACTCTCGTCCACAAATATATTGAGGGAAGGCAAAGAAGAGGATTTGAAATCAAGGCAGAATTGCACGAAACAGATTTCAGGAGGTAGATACGAATCGCCTTTAAAGCACATGAAAAGCGGCAAAACGTTGACAATGATGCCCTTGGCCAAAAAGGGCGTATGCGTTTTTTCCTGAATATATTCAGGAAAAAACGCATACGCCCTTTTTGGCCAACCAAGCAACCTGGAAAGGCAAATCAGCGCTACAGAGAAGTCTCGCTTCCCATCGGTCAAAAGGGCCATGCTGAAAAAAGTGTCAAAACCAGAAATGCAGGACAGGCCATGGAGAAATGGGAGCCTTGCTACACTGATGGGCGGGATGTAAATTGCCAACAGCCACTCTGGAGAAGTGTACGGTGTGTCCTGAAACATCTGAAAAACACAGCTTAGAGAGCATAGGGCACTTCCACTCATGGGGGTATAAATTGGGAAAATTAAAAATCAGCAAGACACAAGCACCCCAAAGTTGAGGGCTGCTCTGTTGACAAGGACCTCCACTTCATTCCACCTTAAATATCCCAGGAAAGAGAAAAATGGATAAAGAAGTTGTGGTCCTTATGTACAATGGAATATCACTCAGCCATGAAATCAATGTCATAAGGTTAGTAGCAGCATGATGAGTGGATTTAGGTACGACGATTCTAAGTGAAATAAGTCACACAGAAAAGGACACTTCTCATAAGGTATCACTGATAGAGGGAATGTAAAAACCGTTACACTTGAACTGAATTACAAAACAGAACAGAGTCACACATGCAGAAAACAGACTATGGCTGCTTAACGGGAAAGGGGAGGTGGGGTGATACATAAAACAAGGGTATCAAATTAGCTCAGATACCGTTCCATAAACCCAATATGTAGTAGACAAGACCTACTCCTTGCTCAGAGAACTGGACTCAACACGCCCTATTCACCGCACAAGAATATATCTGACTAGTAATAATCTTAAAACCTATGTATTGACATCTCTCTGTTAGTGTGTCAAGTGGGTGTAAAGCGGCATAAACACAGCAGTGAAAAGCAGCTAAACCCCATTATGAAAATAAATTACTTTGAAAAACCGATGAAACAACGACAGTGAAAGAGAGAGAAATTCTTACACAATGCGTTCAGGGGCTGTGATGCAACCTGGATTGACCATATCTAGACCCACAGCTGGATGAGACATAAGGGTGGACACTCTTGGGGCTGAGAGGTTTGGTGAGGTTGGGTGAGCAAACGCAGACCCTTTAAAGTAATACTGCGTGGTACCCATCGCATGGGTCCCAAATCTCCAGGTTCAAGGGCATCTTCCTACATCGAAAACATGCATGAGAAACCCAGAAGATGGTACACCGTGTGATGGGGAAAGGTTTCTAAAACGCACCTCATTTCTCATCTCCTTGTGCCCGGGTTCGCCATTCCAGCCGCTTTACTAGCAATCTCCCTACTTGGAGCATCAGCACCTTTAACCTCCTGTTCCTTACAGGTTGCAATTTGTCCTGAGGATGAACGGGAAGACGGGGAACCAACGAGAGACTAGCTCTTGGTGTCGGGACAGGCACAGGTCACTCTATTTTCCCATCAGGAAGAAGAATTAACCACAGGCTCAGCCTGCCCCCCGGAACCAGAACAGGGCCTGAAGCCATCCTGCGCTTTTGCGGCCAGCTCCCAAAAAAGCGAGTTGTAAAATGGAGGTTCAGGGCACTGCAATTCACAAACCTGCAGAGTTGTAAATGATAACTCTCGTCCACAAATATATTGAGGGAAGGCAAAGAAGAGGATTTGAAATCAAGGCAGAATTGCACGAAACAGATTTCAGGAGGTAGATACGAATCGCCTTTAAAGCACATGAAAAGCGGCAAAACGTTGACAATGATGCCCTTGGCCAAAAAGGGCGTATGCGTTTTTTCCTGAATATATTCAGGAAAAAACGCATACGCCCTTTTTGGCCAACCAAGCAACCTGGAAAGGCAAATCAGCGCTACAGAGAAGTCTCGCTTCCCATCGGTCAAAAGGGCCATGCTGAAAAAAGTGTCAAAACCAGAAATGCAGGACAGGCCATGGAGAAATGGGAGCCTTGCTACACTGATGGGCGGGATGTAAATTGCCAACAGCCACTCTGGAGAAGTGTACGGTGTGTCCTGAAACATCTGAAAAACACAGCTTAGAGAGCATAGGGCACTTCCACTCATGGGGGTATAAATTGGGAAAATTAAAAATCAGCAAGACACAAGCACCCCAAAGTTGAGGGCTGCTCTGTTGACAAGGACCTCCACTTCATTCCACCTTAAATATCCCAGGAAAGAGAAAAATGGATAAAGAAGTTGTGGTCCTTATGTACAATGGAATATCACTCAGCCATGAAATCAATGTCATAAGGTTAGTAGCAGCATGATGAGTGGATTTAGGTACGACGATTCTAAGTGAAATAAGTCACACAGAAAAGGACACTTCTCATAAGGTATCACTGATAGAGGGAATGTAAAAACCGTTACACTTGAACTGAATTACAAAACAGAACAGAGTCACACATGCAGAAAACAGACTATGGCTGCTTAACGGGAAAGGGGAGGTGGGGTGATACATAAAACAAGGGTATCAAATTAGCTCAGATACCGTTCCATAAACCCAATATGTAGTAGACAAGACCTACTCCTTGCTCAGAGAACTGGACTCAACACGCCCTATTCACCGCACAAGAATATATCTGACTAGTAATAATCTTAAAACCTATGTATTGATATCTCTCTGTTAGTGTGTCAAGTGGGTGTAAAGCGGCATAAACACAGCAGTGAAAAGCAGCTAAACCCCATTATGAAAATAAATTACTTTGAAAAACCCATGAAACAACGACAGTGAAAGAGAGAGAAATTCTTACACAATGCGTTCAGGGGCTGTGATGCAACCTGGATTGACCATATCTAGACCCACAGCTGGATGAGACATAAGGGTGGACACTCTTGGGGCTGAGAGGTTTGGTGAGGTTGGGTGAGCAAACGCAGACCCTTTAAAGTAATACTGCGTGGTACCCATCGCATGGGTCCCAAATCTCCAGGTTCAAGGGCATCTTCCTACATCGAAAACATGCATGAGAAACCCAGAAGATGGTACACCGTGTGATGGGGAAAGGTTTCTAAAACGCACCTCATTTCTCATCTCCTTGTGCCCGGGTTCGCCATTCCAGCCGCTTTACTAGCAATCTCCCTACTTGGAGCATCAGCACCTTTAACCTCCTGTTCCGTACAGGTTGCAATTTGTCCTGAGGATGAACGGGAAGACGGGGAACCAACGAGAGACTAGCTCTTGGTGTCGGGACAGGCACAGGTCACTCTATTTTCCCATCAGGAAGAAGAATTAACCACAGGCTCAGCCTGCCCCCCGGAACCAGAACAGGGCCTGAAGCCATCCTGCGCTTTTGCGGCCAGCTCCCAAAAAAGCGAGTTGTAAAATGGAGGTTCAGGGCACTGCAATTCACAAACCTGCAGAGTTATAAATGATAACTCTCGTCCACAAATATATTGAGGGAAGGCAAAGAAGAGGATTTGAAATCAAGGCAGAATTGCACGAAACAGATTTCAGGAGGTAGATACGAATCGCCTTTAAAGCACATGAAAAGCGGCAAAACGTTGACAATGATGCCCTTGGCCAAAAAGGGCGTATGCGTTTTTTCCTGAATATATTCAGGAAAAAACGCATACGCCCTTTTTGGCCAACCAAGCAACCTGGAAAGGCAAATCAGCGCTACAGAGAAGTCTCGCTTCCCATCGGTCAAAAGGGCCATGCTGAAAAAAGTGTCAAAACCAGAAATGCAGGACAGGCCATGGAGAAATGGGAGCCTTGCTACACTGATGGGCGGGATGTAAATTGCCAACAGCCACTCTGGAGAAGTGTACGGTGTGTCCTGAAACATCTGAAAAACACAGCTTAGAGAGCATAGGGCACTTCCACTCATGGGGGTATAAATTGGGAAAATTAAAAATCAGCAAGACACAAGCACCCCAAAGTTGAGGGCTGCTCTGTTGACAAGGACCTCCACTTCATTCCACCTTAAATATCCCAGGAAAGAGAAAAATGGATAAAGAAGTTGTGGTCCTTATGTACAATGGAATATCACTCAGCCATGAAATCAATGTCATAAGGTTAGTAGCAGCATGATGAGTGGATTTAGGTACGACGATTCTAAGTGAAATAAGTCACACAGAAAAGGACACTTCTCATAAGGTATCACTGATAGAGGGAATGTAAAAACCGTTACACTTGAACTGAATTACAAAACAGAACAGAGTCACACATGCAGAAAACAGACTATGGCTGCTTAACGGGAAAGGGGAGGTGGGGTGATACATAAAACAAGGGTATCAAATTAGCTCAGATACCGTTCCATAAACCCAATATGTAGTAGACAAGACCTACTCCTTGCTCAGAGAACTGGACTCAACACGCCCTATTCACCGCACAAGAATATATCTGACTAGTAATAATCTTAAAACCTATGTATTGATATCTCTCTGTTAGTGTGTCAAGTGGGTGTAAAGCGGCATAAACACAGCAGTGAAAAGCAGCTAAACCCCATTATGAAAATAAATTACTTTGAAAAACCCATGAAACAACGACAGTGAAAGAGATAGAAATTCTTACACAATGCGTTCAGGGGCTGTGATGCAACCTGGATTGACCATATCTAGACCCACAGCTGGATGAGACATAAGGGTGGACACTCTTGGGGCTGAGAGGTTTGGTGAGGTTGGGTGAGCAAACGCAGACCCTTTAAAGTAATACTGCGTGGTACCCATCGCATGGGTCCCAAATCTCCAGCTTCAAGGGCATCTTCCTACATCGAAAACATGCATGAGAAACCCAGAAGATAGTACACCGTGTGATGGGGAAAGGTTTCTAAAACGCACCTCATTTCTCATTTCCTTGTGCCCGGGTTCGCCATTCTTTCCGCTTTACTAGCAATCTCCCTACTTGGAGCATCAGCACCTTTAACCTCCTGTTCCGTACAGGTTGCAATTTGTCCTGAGGATGAACGGGAAGACGGGGAACCAACGAGAGACTAGCTCTTGGTGTTGGGACAGGCACAGGTCACTCTATTTTCCCATCAGGAAGAAGAATTAACCACAGGCTCAGCCTGCCCCCCGGAACCAGAACAGGGCCTGAAGCCATCCTGCACTTTTGCGGCCAGCTCCCAAAAAAGCGAGTTGTAAAATGGAGGTTCAGGACACTGCAATTCACAAACCTGCAGAGTTATAAATGATAACTCTCGTCCACAAATATATTGAGGGAAGGCAAAGAAGAGGATTTGAAATCAAGGCAGAATTGCACGAAACAGATTTCAGGAGGTAGATACGAATCGTCTTTAAAGCACATGAAAAGCGGCAAAACGTTGACAATGATGCCCTTGGCCAAAAAGGGCGTATGCGTTTTTTCCTGAATATATTCAGGAAAAAACGCATACGCCCTTTTTGGCCAACCAAGCAACCTGGAAAGGCAAATCAGCGCTACAGAGAAGTCTCGCTTCCCATCGGTCAAAAGGGCCATGCTGAAAAAAGTGTCAAAACCAGAAATGCAGGACAGGCCATGGAGAAATGGGAGCCTTGCTACACTGATGGGCGGGATGTAAATTGCCAACAGCCACTCTGGAGAAGTGTACGGTGTGTCCTGAAACATCTGAAAAACACAGCTTAGAGAGCATAGGGCACTTCCACTCATGGGGGTATAAATTGGGAAAATTAAAAATCAGCAAGACACAAGCACCCCAAAGTTGAGGGCTGCTCTGTTGACAAGGACCTCCACTTCATTCCACCGTCAATATCCCAGGAAAGAGAAAAATGGATAAAGAAGTTGTGGTCCTTATGTACAATGGAATATCACTCAGCCATGAAATCAATGTCATAAGGTTAGTAGCAGCATGATGAGTGGATTTAGGTACGACGATTCTAAGTGAAATAAGTCACACAGAAAAGGACACTTCTCATAAGGTATCACTTTTAGAGGGAATGTAAAAACCGTTACACTTGAACTGAATTACAAAACAGAACAGAGTCACACATGCAGAAAACAGACTATGGCTGCTTAACGGGAAAGGGGAGGTGGGGTGATACATAAAACAAGGGTATCAAATTAGCTCAGATACCGTTCCATAAACCCAATATGTAGTAGACAAGACCTACTCCTTGCTCAGAGAACTGGACTCAACACGCCCTATTCACCGCACAAGAATATACCTGACTAGTAATAATCTTAAAACCTATGTATTGATATCTCTCTGTTAGTGTGTCAAGTGGGTATAAAGCGGCATAAACACAGCAGTGAAAAGCAGCTAAACCCCATTATGAAAATAAATTAATTTGAAAAACCCATGAAACAACGACAGTGAAAGAGAGAGAAATTCTTACACAATGCGTTCAGGGGCTGTGATGCAACCTGGATTGACCATATCTAGACCCACAGCTGGATGAGACATAAGGGTGGACACTCTTGGGGCTGAGAGGTTTGGTGAGGTTGGGTGAGCAAACGCAGACCCTTTAAAGTAATACTGCGTGGTACCCATCGCATGGGTCCCAAATCTCCAGGTTCAAGGGCATCTTCCTACATCGAAAACATGCATGAGAAACCCAGAAGATGGTACACCGTGTGATGGGGAAAGGTTTCTAAAACGCACCTCATTTCTCATCTCCTTGTGCCCGGGTTCGCCATTCCAGCCGCTTTACTAGCAATCTCCCTACTTGGAGCATCAGCACCTTTAACCTCCTGTTCCTTACAGGTTGCAATTTGTCCTGAGGATGAACGGGAAGACGGGGAACCAACGAGAGACTAGCTCTTGGTGTCGGGACAGGCACAGGTCACTCTATTTTCCCATCAGGAAGAAGAATTAACCACAGGCTCAGCCTGCCCCCCGGAACCAGAACAGGGCCTGAAGCCATCCTGCGCTTTTGCGGCCAGCTCCCAAAAAAGCGAGTTGTAAAATGGAGGTTCAGGGCACTGCAATTCACAAACCTGCAGAGTTGTAAATGATAACTCTCGTCCACAAATATATTGAGGGAAGGCAAAGAAGAGGATTTGAAATCAAGGCAGAATTGCACGAAACAGATTTCAGGAGGTAGATACGAATCGCCTTTAAAGCACATGAAAAGCGGCAAAACGTTGACAATGATGCCCTTGGCCAAAAAGGGCGTATGCGTTTTTTCCTGAATATATTCAGGAAAAAACGCATACGCCCTTTTTGGCCAACCAAGCAACCTGGAAAGGCAAATCAGCGCTACAGAGAAGTCTCGCTTCCCATCGGTCAAAAGGGCCATGCTGAAAAAAGTGTCAAAACCAGAAATGCAGGACAGGCCATGGAGAAATGGGAGCCTTGCTACACTGATGGGCGGGATGTAAATTGCCAACAGCCACTCTGGAGAAGTGTACGGTGTGTCCTGAAACATCTGAAAAACACAGCTTAGAGAGCATAGGGCACTTCCACTCATGGGGGTATAAATTGGGAAAATTAAAAATCAGCAAGACACAAGCACCCCAAAGTTGAGGGCTGCTCTGTTGACAAGGACCTCCACTTCATTCCACCTTAAATATCCCAGGAAAGAGAAAAATGGATAAAGAAGTTGTGGTCCTTATGTACAATGGAATATCACTCAGCCATGAAATCAATGTCATAAGGTTAGTAGCAGCATGATGAGTGGATTTAGGTACGACGATTCTAAGTGAAATAAGTCACACAGAAAAGGACACTTCTCATAAGGTATCACTGATAGAGGGAATGTAAAAACCGTTACACTTGAACTGAATTACAAAACAGAACAGAGTCACACATGCAGAAAACAGACTATGGCTGCTTAACGGGAAAGGGGAGGTGGGGTGATACATAAAACAAGGGTATCAAATTAGCTCAGATACCGTTCCATAAACCCAATATGTAGTAGACAAGACCTATTCCTTGCTCAGAGAACTGGACTCAACACGCCCTATTCACCGCACAAGAATATATCTGACTAGTAATAATCTTAAAACCTATGTATTGATATCTCTCTGTTAGTGTGTCAAGTGGGTGTAAAGCGGCATAAACACAGCAGTGAAAAGCAGCTAAACCCCATTATGAAAATAAATTACTTTGAAAAACCCATGAAACAACGACAGTGAAAGAGAGAGAAATTCTTACACAATGCGTTCAGGGGCTGTGATGCAACCTGGATTGACCATATCTAGACCCACAGCTGGATGAGACATAAGGGTGGACACTCTTGGGGCTGAGAGGTTTGGTGAGGTTGGGTGAGCAAACGCAGACCCTTTAAAGTAATACTGCGTGGTACCCATCGCATGGGTCCCAAATCTCCAGGTTCAAGGGCATCTTCCTACATCGAAAACATGCATGAGAAACCCAGAAGATGGTACACCGTGTGATGGGGAAAGGTTTCTAAAACGCACCTCATTTCTCATCTCCTTGTGCCCGGGTTCGCCATTCCAGCCGCTTTACTAGCAATCTCCCTACTTGGAGCATCAGCACCTTTAACCTCCTGTTCCGTACAGGTTGCAATTTGTCCTGAGGATGAACGGGAAGACGGGGAACCAACGAGAGACTAGCTCTTGGTGTCGGGACAGGCACAGGTCACTCTATTTTCCCATCAGGAAGAAGAATTAACCACAGGCTCAGCCTGCCCCCCGGAACCAGAACAGGGCCTGAAGCCATCCTGCGCTTTTGCGGCCAGCTCCCAAAAAAGCGAGTTGTAAAATGGAGGTTCAGGGCACTGCAATTCACAAACCTGCAGAGTTATAAATGATAACTCTCGTCCACAAATATATTGAGGGAAGGCAAAGAAGAGGATTTGAAATCAAGGCAGAATTGCACGAAACAGATTTCAGGAGGTAGATACGAATCGCCTTTAAAGCACATGAAAAGCGGCAAAACGTTGACAATGATGCCCTTGGCCAAAAAGGGCGTATGCGTTTTTTCCTGAATATATTCAGGAAAAAACGCATACGCCCTTTTTGGCCAACCAAGCAACCTGGAAAGGCAAATCAGCGCTACAGAGAAGTCTCGCTTCCCATCGGTCAAAAGGGCCATGCTGAAAAAAGTGTCAAAACCAGAAATGCAGGACAGGCCATGGAGAAATGGGAGCCTTGCTACACTGATGGGCGGGATGTAAATTGCCAACAGCCACTCTGGAGAAGTGTACGGTGTGTCCTGAAACATCTGAAAAACACAGCTTAGAGAGCATAGGGCACTTCCACTCATGGGGGTATAAATTGGGAAAATTAAAAATCAGCAAGACACAAGCACCCCAAAGTTGAGGGCTGCTCTGTTGACAAGGACCTCCACTTCATTCCACCTTAAATATCCCAGGAAAGAGAAAAATGGATAAAGAAGTTGTGGTCCTTATGTACAATGGAATATCACTCAGCCATGAAATCAATGTCATAAGGTTAGTAGCAGCATGATGAGTGGATTTAGGTACGACGATTCTAAGTGAAATAAGTCACACAGAAAAGGACACTTCTCATAAGGTATCACTGATAGAGGGAATGTAAAAACCGTTACACTTGAACTGAATTACAAAACAGAACAGAGTCACACATGCAGAAAACACACTATGGCTGCTTAACGGGAAAGGGGAGGTGGGGTGATACATAAAACAAGGGTATCAAATTAGCTCAGATACCGTTCCATAAACCCAATATGTAGTAGACAAGACCTACTCCTTGCTCAGAGAACTGGACTCAACACGCCCTATTCACCGCACAAGAATATATCTGACTAGTAATAATCTTAAAACCTATGTATTGATATCTCTCTGTTAGTGTGTCAAGTGGGTGTAAAGCGGCATAAACACAGCAGTGAAAAGCAGCTAAACCCCATTATGAAAATAAATTACTTTGAAAAACCCATGAAACAACGACAGTGAAAGAGATAGAAATTCTTACACAATGCGTTCAGGGGCTGTGATGCAACCTGGATTGACCATATCTAGACCCACAGCTGGATGAGACATAAGGGTGGACACTCTTGGGGCTGAGAGGTTTGGTGAGGTTGGGTGAGCAAACGCAGACCCTTTAAAGTAATACTGCGTGGTACCCATCGCATGGGTCCCAAATCTCCAGCTTCAAGGGCATCTTCCTACATCGAAAACATGCATGAGAAACCCAGAAGATAGTACACCGTGTGATGGGGAAAGGTTTCTAAAACGCACCTCATTTCTCATTTCCTTGTGCCCGGGTTCGCCATTCTTTCCGCTTTACTAGCAATCTCCCTACTTGGAGCATCAGCACCTTTAACCTCCTGTTCCGTACAGGTTGCAATTTGTCCTGAGGATGAAGGGGAAGACGGGGAACCAACGAGAGACTAGCTCTTGGTGTTGGGACAGGCACAGGTCACTCTATTTTCCCATCAGGAAGAAGAATTAACCACAGGCTCAGCCTGCCCCCCGGAACCAGAACAGGGCCTGAAGCCATCCTGCACTTTTGCGGCCAGCTCCCAAAAAAGCGAGTTGTAAAATGGAGGTTCAGGACACTGCAATTCACAAACCTGCAGAGTTATAAATGATAACTCTCGTCCACAAATATATTGAGGGAAGGCAAAGAAGAGGATTTGAAATCAAGGCAGAATTGCACGAAACAGATTTCAGGAGGTAGATACGAATCGTCTTTAAAGCACATGAAAAGCGGCAAAACGTTGACAATGATGCCCTTGGCCAAAAAGGGCGTATGCGTTTTTTCCTGAATATATTCAGGAAAAAACGCATACGCCCTTTTTGGCCAACCAAGCAACCTGGAAAGGCAAATCAGCGCTACAGAGAAGTCTCGCTTCCCATCGGTCAAAAGGGCCATGCTGAAAAAAGTGTCAAAACCAGAAATGCAGGACAGGCCATGGAGAAATGGGAGCCTTGCTACACTGATGGGCGGGATGTAAATTGCCAACAGCCACTCTGGAGAAGTGTACGGTGTGTCCTGAAACATCTGAAAAACACAGCTTAGAGAGCATAGGGCACTTCCACTCATGGGGGTATAAATTGGGAAAATTAAAAATCAGCAAGACACAAGCACCCCAAAGTTGAGGGCTGCTCTGTTGACAAGGACCTCCACTTCATTCCACCGTCAATATCCCAGGAAAGAGAAAAATGGATAAAGAAGTTGTGGTCCTTATGTACAATGGAATATCACTCAGCCATGAAATCAATGTCATAAGGTTAGTAGCAGCATGATGAGTGGATTTAGGTACGACGATTCTAAGTGAAATAAGTCACACAGAAAAGGACACTTCTCATAAGGTATCACTGATAGAGGGAATGTAAAAACCGTTACACTTGAACTGAATTACAAAACAGAACAGAGTCACACATGCAGAAAACAGACTATGGCTGCCTAACGGGAAAGGGGAGGTGGGGTGATACATAAAACAAGGGTATCAAATTAGCTCAGATACCGTTCCATAAACCCAATATGTAGTAGACAAGACCTACTCCTTGCTCAGAGAACTGGACTCAACACGCCCTATTCACCGCACAAGAATATATCTGACTAGTAATAATCTTAAAACCTATGTATTGACATCTCTCTGTTAGTGTGTCAAGTGGGTGTAAAGCGGCATAAACACAGCAGTGAAAAGCAGCTAAACCCCATTATGAAAATAAATTACTTTGAAAAACCGATGAAACAACGACAGTGAAAGAGAGAGAAATTCTTACACAATGCGTTCAGGGGCTGTGATGCAACCTGGATTGACCATATCTAGACCCACAGCTGGATGAGACATAAGGGTGGACACTCTTGGGGCTGAGAGGTTTGGTGAGGTTGGGTGAGCAAACGCAGACCCTTTAAAGTAATACTGCGTGGTACCCATCGCATGGGTCCCAAATCTCCAGGTTCAAGGGCATCTTCCTACATCGAAAACATGCATGAGAAACCCAGAAGATGGTACACCGTGTGATGGGGAAAGGTTTCTAAAACGCACCTCATTTCTCATCTCCTTGTGCCCGGGTTCGCCATTCCAGCCGCTTTACTAGCAATCTCCCTACTTGGAGCATCAGCACCTTTAACCTCCTGTTCCTTACAGGTTGCAATTTGTCCTGAGGATGAACGGGAAGACGGGGAACCAACGAGAGACTAGCTCTTGGTGTCGGGACAGGCACAGGTCACTCTATTTTCCCATCAGGAAGAAGAATTAACCACAGGCTCAGCCTGCCCCCCGGAACCAGAACAGGGCCTGAAGCCATCCTGCGCTTTTGCGGCCAGCTCCCAAAAAAGCGAGTTGTAAAATGGAGGTTCAGGGCACTGCAATTCACAAACCTGCAGAGTTGTAAATGATAACTCTCGTCCACAAATATATTGAGGGAAGGCAAAGAAGAGGATTTGAAATCAAGGCAGAATTGCACGAAACAGATTTCAGGAGGTAGATACGAATCGCCTTTAAAGCACATGAAAAGCGGCAAAACGTTGACAATGATGCCCTTGGCCAAAAAGGGCGTATGCGTTTTTTCCTGAATATATTCAGGAAAAAACGCATACGCCCTTTTTGGCCAACCAAGCAACCTGGAAAGGCAAATCAGCGCTACAGAGAAGTCTCGCTTCCCATCGGTCAAAAGGGCCATGCTGAAAAAAGTGTCAAAACCAGAAATGCAGGACAGGCCATGGAGAAATGGGAGCCTTGCTACACTGATGGGCGGGATGTAAATTGCCAACAGCCACTCTGGAGAAGTGTACGGTGTGTCCTGAAACATCTGAAAAACACAGCTTAGAGAGCATAGGGCACTTCCACTCATGGGGGTATAAATTGGGAAAATTAAAAATCAGCAAGACACAAGCACCCCAAAGTTGAGGGCTGCTCTGTTGACAAGGACCTCCACTTCATTCCACCTTAAATATCCCAGGAAAGAGAAAAATGGATAAAGAAGTTGTGGTCCTTATGTACAATGGAATATCACTCAGCCATGAAATCAATGTCATAAGGTTAGTAGCAGCATGATGAGTGGATTTAGGTACGACGATTCTAAGTGAAATAAGTCACACAGAAAAGGACACTTCTCATAAGGTATCACTGATAGAGGGAATGTAAAAACCGTTACACTTGAACTGAATTACAAAACAGAACAGAGTCACACATGCAGAAAACAGACTATGGCTGCTTAACGGGAAAGGGGAGGTGGGGTGATACATAAAACAAGGGTATCAAATTAGCTCAGATACCGTTCCATAAACCCAATATGTAGTAGACAAGACCTACTCCTTGCTCAGAGAACTGGACTCAACACGCCCTATTCACCGCACAAGAATATATCTGACTAGTAATAATCTTAAAACCTATGTATTGATATCTCTCTGTTAGTGTGTCAAGTGGGTGTAAAGCGGCATAAACACAGCAGTGAAAAGCAGCTAAACCCCATTATGAAAATAAATTACTTTGAAAAACCCATGAAACAACGACAGTGAAAGAGAGAGAAATTCTTACACAATGCGTTCAGGGGCTGTGATGCAACCTGGATTGACCATATCTAGACCCACAGCTGGATGAGACATAAGGGTGGACACTCTTGGGGCTGAGAGGTTTGGTGAGGTTGGGTGAGCAAACGCAGACCCTTTAAAGTAATACTGCGTGGTACCCATCGCATGGGTCCCAAATCTCCAGGTTCAAGGGCATCTTCCTACATCGAAAACATGCATGAGAAACCCAGAAGATGGTACACCGTGTGATGGGGAAAGGTTTCTAAAACGCACCTCATTTCTCATCTCCTTGTGCCCGGGTTCGCCATTCCAGCCGCTTTACTAGCAATCTCCCTACTTGGAGCATCAGCACCTTTAACCTCCTGTTCCGTACAGGTTGCAATTTGTCCTGAGGATGAACGGGAAGACGGGGAACCAACGAGAGACTAGCTCTTGGTGTCGGGACAGGCACAGGTCACTCTATTTTCCCATCAGGAAGAAGAATTAACCACAGGCTCAGCCTGCCCCCCGGAACCAGAACAGGGCCTGAAGCCATCCTGCGCTTTTGCGGCCAGCTCCCAAAAAAGCGAGTTGTAAAATGGAGGTTCAGGGCACTGCAATTCACAAACCTGCAGAGTTATAAATGATAACTCTCGTCCACAAATATATTGAGGGAAGGCAAAGAAGAGGATTTGAAATCAAGGCAGAATTGCACGAAACAGATTTCAGGAGGTAGATACGAATCGCCTTTAAAGCACATGAAAAGCGGCAAAACGTTGACAATGATGCCCTTGGCCAAAAAGGGCGTATGCGTTTTTTCCTGAATATATTCAGGAAAAAACGCATACGCCCTTTTTGGCCAACCAAGCAACCTGGAAAGGCAAATCAGCGCTACAGAGAAGTCTCGCTTCCCATCGGTCAAAAGGGCCATGCTGAAAAAAGTGTCAAAACCAGAAATGCAGGACAGGCCATGGAGAAATGGGAGCCTTGCTACACTGATGGGCGGGATGTAAATTGCCAACAGCCACTCTGGAGAAGTGTACGGTGTGTCCTGAAACATCTGAAAAACACAGCTTAGAGAGCATAGGGCACTTCCACTCATGGGGGTATAAATTGGGAAAATTAAAAATCAGCAAGACACAAGCACCCCAAAGTTGAGGGCTGCTCTGTTGACAAGGACCTCCACTTCATTCCACCTTAAATATCCCAGGAAAGAGAAAAATGGATAAAGAAGTTGTGGTCCTTATGTACAATGGAATATCACTCAGCCATGAAATCAATGTCATAAGGTTAGTAGCAGCATGATGAGTGGATTTAGGTACGACGATTCTAAGTGAAATAAGTCACACAGAAAAGGACACTTCTCATAAGGTATCACTGATAGAGGGAATGTAAAAACCGTTACACTTGAACTGAATTACAAAACAGAACAGAGTCACACATGCAGAAAACAGACTATGGCTGCTTAACGGGAAAGGGGAGGTGGGGTGATACATAAAACAAGGGTATCAAATTAGCTCAGATACCGTTCCATAAACCCAATATGTAGTAGACAAGACCTACTCCTTGCTCAGAGAACTGGACTCAACACGCCCTATTCACCGCACAAGAATATATCTGACTAGTAATAATCTTAAAACCTATGTATTGATATCTCTCTGTTAGTGTGTCAAGTGGGTGTAAAGCGGCATAAACACAGCAGTGAAAAGCAGCTAAACCCCATTATGAAAATAAATTACTTTGAAAAACCCATGAAACAACGACAGTGAAAGAGATAGAAATTCTTACACAATGCGTTCAGGGGCTGTGATGCAACCTGGATTGACCATATCTAGACCCACAGCTGGATGAGACATAAGGGTGGACACTCTTGGGGCTGAGAGGTTTGGTGAGGTTGGGTGAGCAAACGCAGACCCTTTAAAGTAATACTGCGTGGTACCCATCGCATGGGTCCCAAATCTCCAGCTTCAAGGGCATCTTCCTACATCGAAAACATGCATGAGAAACCCAGAAGATAGTACACCGTGTGATGGGGAAAGGTTTCTAAAACGCACCTCATTTCTCATTTCCTTGTGCCCGGGTTCGCCATTCTTTCCGCTTTACTAGCAATCTCCCTACTTGGAGCATCAGCACCTTTAACCTCCTGTTCCGTACAGGTTGCAATTTGTCCTGAGGATGAACGGGAAGACGGGGAACCAACGAGAGACTAGCTCTTGGTGTTGGGACAGGCACAGGTCACTCTATTTTCCCATCAGGAAGAAGAATTAACCACAGGCTCAGCCTGCCCCCCGGAACCAGAACAGGGCCTGAAGCCATCCTGCACTTTTGCGGCCAGCTCCCAAAAAAGCGAGTTGTAAAATGGAGGTTCAGGACACTGCAATTCACAAACCTGCAGAGTTATAAATGATAACTCTCGTCCACAAATATATTGAGGGAAGGCAAAGAAGAGGATTTGAAATCAAGGCAGAATTGCACGAAACAGATTTCAGGAGGTAGATACGAATCGTCTTTAAAGCACATGAAAAGCGGCAAAACGTTGACAATGATGCCCTTGGCCAAAAAGGGCGTATGCGTTTTTTCCTGAATATATTCAGGAAAAAACGCATACGCCCTTTTTGGCCAACCAAGCAACCTGGAAAGGCAAATCAGCGCTACAGAGAAGTCTCGCTTCCCATCGGTCAAAAGGGCCATGCTGAAAAAAGTGTCAAAACCAGAAATGCAGGACAGGCCATGGAGAAATGGGAGCCTTGCTACACTGATGGGCGGGATGTAAATTGCCAACAGCCACTCTGGAGAAGTGTACGGTGTGTCCTGAAACATCTGAAAAACACAGCTTAGAGAGCATAGGGCACTTCCACTCATGGGGGTATAAATTGGGAAAATTAAAAATCAGCAAGACACAAGCACCCCAAAGTTGAGGGCTGCTCTGTTGACAAGGACCTCCACTTCATTCCACCGTCAATATCCCAGGAAAGAGAAAAATGGATAAAGAAGTTGTGGTCCTTATGTACAATGGAATATCACTCAGCCATGAAATCAATGTCATAAGGTTAGTAGCAGCATGATGAGTGGATTTAGGTACGACGATTCTAAGTGAAATAAGTCACACAGAAAAGGACACTTCTCATAAGGTATCACTTTTAGAGGGAATGTAAAAACCGTTACACTTGAACTGAATTACAAAACAGAACAGAGTCACACATGCAGAAAACAGACTATGGCTGCTTAACGGGAAAGGGGAGGTGGGGTGATACATAAAACAAGGGTATCAAATTAGCTCAGATACCGTTCCATAAACCCAATATGTAGTAGACAAGACCTACTCCTTGCTCAGAGAACTGGACTCAACACGCCCTATTCACCGCACAAGAATATACCTGACTAGTAATAATCTTAAAACCTATGTATTGATATCTCTCTGTTAGTGTGTCAAGTGGGTATAAAGCGGCATAAACACAGCAGTGAAAAGCAGCTAAACCCCATTATGAAAATAAATTAATTTGAAAAACCCATGAAACAACGACAGTGAAAGAGAGAGAAATTCTTACACAATGCGTTCAGGGGCTGTGATGCAACCTGGATTGACCATATCTAGACCCACAGCTGGATGAGACATAAGGGTGGACACTCTTGGGGCTGAGAGGTTTGGTGAGGTTGGGTGAGCAAACGCAGACCCTTTAAAGTAATACTGCGTGGTACCCATCGCATGGGTCCCAAATCTCCAGGTTCAAGGGCATCTTCCTACATCGAAAACATGCATGAGAAACCCAGAAGATGGTACACCGTGTGATGGGGAAAGGTTTCTAAAACGCACCTCATTTCTCATCTCCTTGTGCCCGGGTTCGCCATTCCAGCCGCTTTACTAGCAATCTCCCTACTTGGAGCATCAGCACCTTTAACCTCCTGTTCCTTACAGGTTGCAATTTGTCCTGAGGATGAACGGGAAGACGGGGAACCAACGAGAGACTAGCTCTTGGTGTCGGGACAGGCACAGGTCACTCTATTTTCCCATCAGGAAGAAGAATTAACCACAGGCTCAGCCTGCCCCCCGGAACCAGAACAGGGCCTGAAGCCATCCTGCGCTTTTGCGGCCAGCTCCCAAAAAAGCGAGTTGTAAAATGGAGGTTCAGGGCACTGCAATTCACAAACCTGCAGAGTTGTAAATGATAACTCTCGTCCACAAATATATTGAGGGAAGGCAAAGAAGAGGATTTGAAATCAAGGCAGAATTGCACGAAACAGATTTCAGGAGGTAGATACGAATCGCCTTTAAAGCACATGAAAAGCGGCAAAACGTTGACAATGATGCCCTTGGCCAAAAAGGGCGTATGCGTTTTTTCCTGAATATATTCAGGAAAAAACGCATACGCCCTTTTTGGCCAACCAAGCAACCTGGAAAGGCAAATCAGCGCTACAGAGAAGTCTCGCTTCCCATCGGTCAAAAGGGCCATGCTGAAAAAAGTGTCAAAACCAGAAATGCAGGACAGGCCATGGAGAAATGGGAGCCTTGCTACACTGATGGGCGGGATGTAAATTGCCAACAGCCACTCTGGAGAAGTGTACGGTGTGTCCTGAAACATCTGAAAAACACAGCTTAGAGAGCATAGGGCACTTCCACTCATGGGGGTATAAATTGGGAAAATTAAAAATCAGCAAGACACAAGCACCCCAAAGTTGAGGGCTGCTCTGTTGACAAGGACCTCCACTTCATTCCACCTTAAATATCCCAGGAAAGAGAAAAATGGATAAAGAAGTTGTGGTCCTTATGTACAATGGAATATCACTCAGCCATGAAATCAATGTCATAAGGTTAGTAGCAGCATGATGAGTGGATTTAGGTACGACGATTCTAAGTGAAATAAGTCACACAGAAAAGGACACTTCTCATAAGGTATCACTGATAGAGGGAATGTAAAAACCGTTACACTTGAACTGAATTACAAAACAGAACAGAGTCACACATGCAGAAAACAGACTATGGCTGCTTAACGGGAAAGGGGAGGTGGGGTGATACATAAAACAAGGGTATCAAATTAGCTCAGATACCGTTCCATAAACCCAATATGTAGTAGACAAGACCTATTCCTTGCTCAGAGAACTGGACTCAACACGCCCTATTCACCGCACAAGAATATATCTGACTAGTAATAATCTTAAAACCTATGTATTGATATCTCTCTGTTAGTGTGTCAAGTGGGTGTAAAGCGGCATAAACACAGCAGTGAAAAGCAGCTAAACCCCATTATGAAAATAAATTACTTTGAAAAACCCATGAAACAACGACAGTGAAAGAGAGAGAAATTCTTACACAATGCGTTCAGGGGCTGTGATGCAACCTGGATTGACCATATCTAGACCCACAGCTGGATGAGACATAAGGGTGGACACTCTTGGGGCTGAGAGGTTTGGTGAGGTTGGGTGAGCAAACGCAGACCCTTTAAAGTAATACTGCGTGGTACCCATCGCATGGGTCCCAAATCTCCAGGTTCAAGGGCATCTTCCTACATCGAAAACATGCATGAGAAACCCAGAAGATGGTACACCGTGTGATGGGGAAAGGTTTCTAAAACGCACCTCATTTCTCATCTCCTTGTGCCCGGGTTCGCCATTCCAGCCGCTTTACTAGCAATCTCCCTACTTGGAGCATCAGCACCTTTAACCTCCTGTTCCGTACAGGTTGCAATTTGTCCTGAGGATGAACGGGAAGACGGGGAACCAACGAGAGACTAGCTCTTGGTGTCGGGACAGGCACAGGTCACTCTATTTTCCCATCAGGAAGAAGAATTAACCACAGGCTCAGCCTGCCCCCCGGAACCAGAACAGGGCCTGAAGCCATCCTGCGCTTTTGCGGCCAGCTCCCAAAAAAGCGAGTTGTAAAATGGAGGTTCAGGGCACTGCAATTCACAAACCTGCAGAGTTATAAATGATAACTCTCGTCCACAAATATATTGAGGGAAGGCAAAGAAGAGGATTTGAAATCAAGGCAGAATTGCACGAAACAGATTTCAGGAGGTAGATACGAATCGCCTTTAAAGCACATGAAAAGCGGCAAAACGTTGACAATGATGCCCTTGGCCAAAAAGGGCGTATGCGTTTTTTCCTGAATATATTCAGGAAAAAACGCATACGCCCTTTTTGGCCAACCAAGCAACCTGGAAAGGCAAATCAGCGCTACAGAGAAGTCTCGCTTCCCATCGGTCAAAAGGGCCATGCTGAAAAAAGTGTCAAAACCAGAAATGCAGGACAGGCCATGGAGAAATGGGAGCCTTGCTACACTGATGGGCGGGATGTAAATTGCCAACAGCCACTCTGGAGAAGTGTACGGTGTGTCCTGAAACATCTGAAAAACACAGCTTAGAGAGCATAGGGCACTTCCACTCATGGGGGTATAAATTGGGAAAATTAAAAATCAGCAAGACACAAGCACCCCAAAGTTGAGGGCTGCTCTGTTGACAAGGACCTCCACTTCATTCCACCTTAAATATCCCAGGAAAGAGAAAAATGGATAAAGAAGTTGTGGTCCTTATGTACAATGGAATATCACTCAGCCATGAAATCAATGTCATAAGGTTAGTAGCAGCATGATGAGTGGATTTAGGTACGACGATTCTAAGTGAAATAAGTCACACAGAAAAGGACACTTCTCATAAGGTATCACTGATAGAGGGAATGTAAAAACCGTTACACTTGAACTGAATTACAAAACAGAACAGAGTCACACATGCAGAAAACAGACTATGGCTGCTTAACGGGAAAGGGGAGGTGGGGTGATACATAAAACAAGGGTATCAAATTAGCTCAGATACCGTTCCATAAACCCAATATGTAGTAGACAAGACCTACTCCTTGCTCAGAGAACTGGACTCAACACGCCCTATTCACCGCACAAGAATATATCTGACTAGTAATAATCTTAAAACCTATGTATTGATATCTCTCTGTTAGTGTGTCAAGTGGGTGTAAAGCGGCATAAACACAGCAGTGAAAAGCAGCTAAACCCCATTATGAAAATAAATTACTTTGAAAAACCCATGAAACAACGACAGTGAAAGAGATAGAAATTCTTACACAATGCGTTCAGGGGCTGTGATGCAACCTGGATTGACCATATCTAGACCCACAGCTGGATGAGACATAAGGGTGGACACTCTTGGGGCTGAGAGGTTTGGTGAGGTTGGGTGAGCAAACGCAGACCCTTTAAAGTAATACTGCGTGGTACCCATCGCATGGGTCCCAAATCTCCAGCTTCAAGGGCATCTTCCTACATCGAAAACATGCATGAGAAACCCAGAAGATAGTACACCGTGTGATGGGGAAAGGTTTCTAAAACGCACCTCATTTCTCATTTCCTTGTGCCCGGGTTCGCCATTCTTTCCGCTTTACTAGCAATCTCCCTACTTGGAGCATCAGCACCTTTAACCTCCTGTTCCGTACAGGTTGCAATTTGTCCTGAGGATGAAGGGGAAGACGGGGAACCAACGAGAGACTAGCTCTTGGTGTTGGGACAGGCACAGGTCACTCTATTTTCCCATCAGGAAGAAGAATTAACCACAGGCTCAGCCTGCCCCCCGGAACCAGAACAGGGCCTGAAGCCATCCTGCACTTTTGCGGCCAGCTCCCAAAAAAGCGAGTTGTAAAATGGAGGTTCAGGACACTGCAATTCACAAACCTGCAGAGTTATAAATGATAACTCTCGTCCACAAATATATTGAGGGAAGGCAAAGAAGAGGATTTGAAATCAAGGCAGAATTGCACGAAACAGATTTCAGGAGGTAGATACGAATCGTCTTTAAAGCACATGAAAAGCGGCAAAACGTTGACAATGATGCCCTTGGCCAAAAAGGGCGTATGCGTTTTTTCCTGAATATATTCAGGAAAAAACGCATACGCCCTTTTTGGCCAACCAAGCAACCTGGAAAGGCAAATCAGCGCTACAGAGAAGTCTCGCTTCCCATCGGTCAAAAGGGCCATGCTGAAAAAAGTGTCAAAACCAGAAATGCAGGACAGGCCATGGAGAAATGGGAGCCTTGCTACACTGATGGGCGGGATGTAAATTGCCAACAGCCACTCTGGAGAAGTGTACGGTGTGTCCTGAAACATCTGAAAAACACAGCTTAGAGAGCATAGGGCACTTCCACTCATGGGGGTATAAATTGGGAAAATTAAAAATCAGCAAGACACAAGCACCCCAAAGTTGAGGGCTGCTCTGTTGACAAGGACCTCCACTTCATTCCACCGTCAATATCCCAGGAAAGAGAAAAATGGATAAAGAAGTTGTGGTCCTTATGTACAATGGAATATCACTCAGCCATGAAATCAATGTCATAAGGTTAGTAGCAGCATGATGAGTGGATTTAGGTACGACGATTCTAAGTGAAATAAGTCACACAGAAAAGGACACTTCTCATAAGGTATCACTTTTAGAGGGAATGTAAAAACCGTTACACTTGAACTGAATTACAAAACAGAACAGAGTCACACATGCAGAAAACAGACTATGGCTGCTTAACGGGAAAGGGGAGGTGGGGTGATACATAAAACAAGGGTATCAAATTAGCTCAGATACCGTTCCATAAACCCAATATGTAGTAGACAAGACCTACTCCTTGCTCAGAGAACTGGACTCAACACGCCCTATTCACCGCACAAGAATATACCTGACTAGTAATAATCTTAAAACCTATGTATTGATATCTCTCTGTTAGTGTGTCAAGTGGGTATAAAGCGGCATAAACACAGCAGTGAAAAGCAGCTAAACCCCATTATGAAAATAAATTAATTTGAAAAACCCATGAAACAACGACAGTGAAAGAGAGAGAAATTCTTACACAATGAGTTCAGGGGCTGTGATGCAACCTGGATTGACCATATCTAGACCCACAGCTGGATGAGACATAAGGGTGGACACTCTTGGGGCTGAGAGGTTTGGTGAGGTTGGGTGAGCAAACGCAGACCCTTTAAAGTAATACTGCGTGGTACCCATCGCATGGGTCCCAAATCTCCAGCTTCAAGGGCATCTTCCTACATCGAAAACATGCATGAGAAACCCAGAAGATGGTACACCGTGTGATGGGGAAAGGTTTCTAAAACGCACCTCATTTCTCATCTCCTTGTGCCCGGGTTCGCCATTCCAGCCGCTTTACTAGCAATCTCCCTACCTGGAGCATCAGCACCTTTAACCTCCTGTTCCGTACAGGTTGCAATTTGTCCTGAGGATGAACGGGAAGACGGGGAACCAACGAGAGACTAGCTCTTGGTGTTGGGACAGGCACAGGTCACTCTATTTTCCCATCAGGAAGAAGAATTAACCACAGGCTCAGCCTGCCCCCCGGAACCAGAACAGGGCCTGAAGCCATCCTGCGCTTTTGCGGCCAGCTCCCAAAAAAGCGAGTTGTAAAATGGAGGTTCAGGGCACTGCAATTCACAAACCTGCAGAGTTATAAATGATAACTCTCGTCCACAAATATATTGAGGGAAGGCAAAGAAGAGGATTTGAAATCAAGGCAGAATTGCACGAAACAGATTTCAGGAGGTAGATACGAATCGCCTTTAAAGCACATGAAAAGCGGCAAAACGTTGACAATGATGCCCTTGGCCAAAAAGGGCGTATGTGTTTTTTCCTGAATATATTCAGGAAAAAACGCATACGCCCTTTTTGGCCAACCAAGCAACCTGGAAAGGCAAATCAGCGCTACAGAGAAGTCTCGCTTCCCATCGGTCAAAAGGGCCATGCTGAAAAAAGTGTCAAAACCAGAAATGCAGGACAGGCCATGGAGAAATGGGAGCCTTGCTACACTGATGGGCGGGATGTAAATTGCCAACAGCCACTCTGGAGAAGTGTACGGTGTGTCCTGAAACATCTGAAAAACACAGCTTAGAGAGCATAGGGCACTTCCACTCATGGGGGTATAAATTGGGAAAATTAAAAATCAGCAAGACACAAGCACCCCAAAGTTGAGGGCTGCTCTGTTGACAAGGACCTCCACTTCATTCCACCGTCAATATCCCAGGAAAGAGAAAAATGGATAAAGAAGTTGTGGTCCTTATGTACAATGGAATATCACTCAGCCATGAAATCAATGTCATAAGGTTAGTAGCAGCATGATGAGTGGATTTAGGTACGACGATTCTAAGTGAAATAAGTCACACAGAAAAGGACACTTCTCATAAGGTATCACTTTTAGAGGGAATGTAAAAACCGTTACACTTGAACTGAATTACAAAACAGAACAGAGTCACACATGCAGAAAACACACTATGGCTGCTTAACGGGAAAGGGGAGGTGGGGTGATACATAAAACAAGGGTATCAAATTAGCTCAGATACCGTTCCATAAACCCAATATGTAGTAGACAAGACCTACTCCTTGCTCAGAGAACTGGACTCAACACGCCCTATTCACCGCACAAGAATATACCTGACTAGTAATAATCTTAAAACCTATGTATTGATATCTCTCTGTTAGTGTGTCAAGTGGGTGTAAAGCGGCATAAACACAGCAGTGAAAAGCAGCTAAACCCCATTATGAAAATAAGTTACTTTGAAAAACCCATGAAACAACGACAGTGAAAGAGATAGAAATTCTTACACAATGAGTTCAGGGCCTGTGATGCAACCTGGATTGACCATATCTAGACCCACAGCTGGATGAGACATAAGGGTGGACACTCTTGGGGCTGAGAGGTTTGGTGAGGTTGGGTGAGCAAACGCAGACCCTTTAAAGTAATACTGCGTGGTACCCATCGCATGGGTCCCAAATCTCCAGCTTCAAGGGCATCTTCCTACATCGAAAACATGCATGAGAAACCCAGAAGATGGTACACCGTGTGATAGGGAAAGGTTTCTAAAACGCACCTCATTTCTCATCTCCTTGTGCCCGGGTTCGCCATTCCAGCCGCTTTACTAGCAATCTCCCTACTTGGAGCATCAGCACCTTTAACCTCCTGTTCCGTACAGGTTGCAATTTGTCCTGAGGATGAACGGGAAGACGGGGAACCAACGAGAAACAAGCTCTTGGTGTCAGGACAGGCACAGGTCACTCTATTTTCCCATCAGGAAGAAGAATTAACCACAGGCTCAGCCTGCCCCCCGGAACCAGAACAGGGCCTGAAGCCATCCTGCGCTTTTGCGGCCAGCTCCCAAAAAAGCGAGTTGTAAAATGGAGGTTCAGGGCACTCCAATTCACAAACCTGCAGAGTTATAAATGATAACTCTCGTCCACCAATATATTGAGGGAAGGCAAAGAAGAGGATTTGAAATCAAGGCAGAATTGCACGAAACAGATTTCAGGAGGTAGATACGAATCGCCTTTAAAGCACATGAAAAGTGGCAAAATGTTGACAATGATGCCCTTGGCCAAAAAGGGCGTATGCGTTTTTTCCTGAATATATTCAGGAAAAAACGCATACGCCCTTTTTGGCCAACCAAGCAACCTGGAAAGGCAAATCAGCGCTACAAAGAAGTCTCGCTTCCCATCGGTCAAAAGGGCCATGCTGAAAAAAGTGTCAAAACCAGAAATGCAGGACAGGCCATGGAGAAATGGGAGCCTTGCTACACTGATGGGCGGGATGTAAATTGCCAACAGCCACTCTGGAGAAGTGTACGGTGTGTCCTGAAACATCTGAAAAACACAGCTTAGAGAGCATAGGGCACTTCCACTCATGGGGGTATAAATTGGGAAAATTAAAAATCAGCAAGACACAAGCACCCCAAAGTTGAAGGCTGCTCTGTTGACAAGGACCTCCACTTCATTCCAACTTCAATATCCCAGGAAAGAGAAAAATGGATAAAGAAGTTGTGGTCCTTATGTACAATGGAATATCACTCAGCCATGAAATCAATGTCATAAGGTTAGTAGCAGCATGATGAGTGGATTTAGGTACGACGATTCTAAGTGAAATAAGTCACACAGAAAAGGACACTTCTCATAAGGTATCACTGATAGAGGGAATGTAAAAACCGTTACACTTGAACTGAATTACAAAACAGAACAGAGTCACACATGCAGAAAACACACTATGGCTGCTTAACGGGAAAGATGAGGTGGGGTGATACATAAAACAAGGTATCAAATTAGCTCAGATACCGTTCCATAAACCCAATATGTAGTAGACAAGAACTACTCCTTGCTCAGAGAACTGGACTCAACACGCCCTATTCACCGCACAAGAATATATCTGACTAGTAATAATCTTAAAACCTATATATTGATATCTCTCTGTTAGTGTGTCAAGTGGGTGTAAAGCGGCATAAACACAGCCGTGAAAAGCAGCTAAACCCCATTATTAAAATAAATTACTTTGAAAAACTCATGAAACAACGACAGTGAAAGAGATAGAAATTCTTACACAATGAGTTCAGGGGCTGTGATGCAACCTGGATTGACCATATCTAGATCCACAGCTGGATGAGACATAAGGGTGGACACTCTTGGGGCTGAGAGGTTTGGTGAGGTTGGGTGAGCAAACGCAGACCCTTTAAAGTAATACTGCGTGGTACCCATCGCATGGGTCCCAAATCTCCAGGTTCAAGGGCATCTTCCTACATCGAAAACATGCATGAGAAACCCAGAAGATGGTACACCGTGTGATGGGGAAAGGTTTCTAAAACGCACCTCATTTCTCATCTCCTTGTGCCTGGGTTCGCCTTTCCAGCCGCTTTACTAGCAATCTCCCTACTTGGAGCATCAGCACCTTTAACCTCCTGTTCCGTACAGGTTGCAATTTGTCCTGAGGATGAACGGGAAGACGGGGAACCAACGAGAGACTAGCTCTTGGTGTCGGGACAGGCACAGGTCACTCTATTTTCCCATCAGGAAGAAGAATTAACCACAGGCTCAGCCTGCCCCCCGGAACCAGAACAGGGCCTGAAGCCATCCTGCGCTTTTGCGGCCAGCTCCCAAAAAAGCGAGTTGTAAAATGGAGGTTCAGGGCACTGCAATTCACAAACCTGCAGAGTTATAAATGATAACTCTCGTCCACAAATATATTGAGGGAAGGCAAAGAAGAGGATTTGAAATCAAGGCAGAATTGCAGGAAACAGATTTCAGGAGGTAGATACGAATCGCCTTTAAAGCACATGAAAAGCGGCAAAACGTTGACAATGATGCCCTTGGCCAAAAAGGGCGTATGCGTTTTTTCCTGAATATATTCAGGAAAAAACGCATACGCCCTTTTTGGCCAACCAAGCAACCTGGAAAGGCAAATCAGCGCTACAGAGAAGTCTCGCTTCCCATCGGTCAAAAGGGCCATGCTGAAAAAAGTGTCAAAACCAGAAATGCAGGACAGGCCATGGAGAAATGGGAGCCTTGCTACACTGATGGGCGGGATGTAAATTGCCAACAGCCACTCTGGAGAAGTGTACGGTGTGTCCTGAAACATCTGAAAAACACAGCTTAGAGAGCATAGGGCACTTCCACTCATGGGGGTATAAATTGGGAAAATGAAAAATCAGCAAGACACAAGCACCCCAAAGTTGAGGGCTGCTCTGTTGACAAGGACCTCCACTTCATTCCACCGTCAATATCCCAGGAAAGAGAAAAATGGATAAAGAAGTTGTGGTCCTTATGTACAATGGAATATCACTCAGCCATGAAATCAATGTCATAAGGTTAGTAGCAGCATGATGAGTGGATTTAGGTACGACGATTCTAAGTGAAATAAGTCACACAGAAAAGGACACTTCTCATAAGGTATCACTTTTAGAGGGAATGTAAAAACCGTTACACTTGAACTGAATTACAAAACAGAACAGAGTCACACATGCAGAAAACAGACTATGGCTGCTTAACGGGAAAGGGGAGGTGGGGTGATACATAAAACAAGGGTATCAAATTAGCTCAGATACCGTTCCATAAACCCAATATGTAGTAGACAAGACCTACTCCTTGCTCAGAGAACTGGACTCAACACGCCCTATTCACCGCACAAGAATATATCTGACTAGTAATAATCTTAAAACCTATGTATTGATATCTCTCTGTTAGTGTGTCAAGTGGGTGTAAAGCGGCATAAACACAGCCGTGAAAAGCAGCTAAACCCCATTATGAAAATAAATTACTTTGAAAAACCCATGAAACAACGACAGTGAAAGAGAGAGAAATTCTTACACAATGAGTTCAGGGCCTGTGATGCAACCTGGATTGACCATATCTAGACCCACAGCTGGATGAGACATAAGGGTGGACACTCTTGGGGCTGAGAGGTTTGGTGAGGTTGGGTGAGCAAACGCAGACCCTTTAAAGTAATACTGCGTGGTACCCATCGCATGGGTCCCAAATCTCCAGGTTCAAGGGCATCTTCCTACATCGAAAACATGCATGAGAAACCCAGAAGATGGTACACCGTGTGATGGGGAAAGGTTTCTAAAACGCACCTCATTTCTCATCTCCTTGTGCCCGGGTTCGCCATTCCAGCCGCTTTACTAGCAATCTCCCTACTTGGAGCATCAGCACCTTTAACCTCCTGTTCCTTACAGGTTGCAATTTGTCCTGAGGATGAACGGGAAGACGGGGAACCAACGAGAGACTAGCTCTTGGTGTCGGGACAGGCACAGGTCACTCTATTTTCCCATCAGGAAGAAGAATTAACCACAGGCTCAGCCTGCCCCCCGGAACCAGAACAGGGCCTGAAGCCATCCTGCGCTTTTGCGGCCAGCTCCCAAAAAAGCGAGTTGTAAAATGGAGGTTCAGGGCACTGCAATTCACAAACCTGCAGAGTTATAAATGATAACTCTCGTCCATAAATATATTGAGGGAAGGCAAAGAAGAGGATTTGAAATCAAGGCAGAATTGCACGAAACAGATTTCAGGAGGTAGATACGAATCGCCTTTAAAGCACATGAAAAGCGGCAAAACGTTGACAATGATGCCCTTGGCCAAAAAGGGCGTATGCGTTTTTTCCTGAATATATTCAGGAAAAAACGCATACGCCCTTTTTGGCCAACCAAGCAACCTGGAAAGGCAAATCAGCGCTACAGAGAAGTCTCGCTTCCCATCGGTCAAAAGGGCCATGCTGAAAAAAGTGTCAAAACCAGAAATGCAGTACAGGCCATGGAGAAATGGGAGCCTTGCTACACTGATGGGCGGGATGTAAATTGCCAACAGGCACTCTGGAGAAGTGTACGGTGTGTCCTGAATCATCTGAAAAACACAGCTTAGAGAGCATAGGGCACTTCCACTCATGGGGGTATAAATTGGGAAAATGAAAAATCAGCAAGACACAAGCACCCCAAAGTTGAGGGCTGCTCTGTTGACAAGGACCTCCACTTCATTCCACCGTCAATATCCCAGGAAAGAGAAAAATGGATAAAGAAGTTGTGGTCCTTATGTACAATGGAATATCACTCAGCCATGAAATCAATGTCATAAGGTTAGTAGCAGCATGATGAGTGGATTTAGGTACGACGATTCTAAGTGAAATAAGTCACACAGAAAAGGACACTTCTCATAAGGTATCACTTTTAGAGGGAATGTAAAAACCGTTACACTTGAACTGAATTACAAAACAGAACAGAGTCACACATGCAGAAAACAGACTATGGCTGCTTAACGGGAAAGGGGAGGTGGGGTGATACATAAAACAAGGGTATCAAATTAGCTCAGATACCGTTCCATAAACCCAATATGTAGTAGACAAGACCTACTCCTTGCTCAGAGAACTGGACTCAACACGCCCTATTCACCGCACAAGAATATACCTGACTAGTAATAATCTTAAAACCTATGTATTGATATCTCTCTGTTAGTGTGTCAAGTGGGTGTAAAGCGGCATAAACACAGCCGTGAAAAGCAGCTAAACCCCATTATGAAAATAAATTACTTTGAAAAACCCATGAAACAACGACAGTGAAAGAGATAGAAATTCTTACACAATGAGTTCAGGGGCTGTGATGCAACCTGGATTGACCATATCTAGACCCACAGCTGGATGAGACATAAGGGTGGACACTCTTGGGGCTGAGAGGTTTGGTGAGGTTGGGTGAGCAAACGCAGACCCTTTAAAGTAATACTGCGTGGTACCCATCGCATGGGTCCCAAATCTCCAGGTTCAAGGGCATCTTCCTACATCGAAAACATGCATGAGAAACCCAGAAGATGGTACACCGTGTGATGGGGAAAGGTTTCTAAAACGCACCTCATTTCTCATCTCCTTGTGCCCGGGTTCGCCTTTCCAGCCGCTTTACTAGCAATCTCCCTACTTGGAGCATCAGCACCTTTAACCTCCTGTTCCGTACCGGTTGCAATTTGTCCTGAGGATGAACGGGAAGACGGGGAACCAACGAGAGACTAGCTCTTGGTGTCGGGACAGGCACAGGTCACTCTATTTTCCCATCAGGAAGAAGAATTAACCACAGGCTCAGCCTGCCCCCCGGAACCAGAACAGGGCCTGAAGCCATCCTGCGCTTTTGCGGCCAGCTCCCAAAAAAGCGAGTTGTAAAATGGAGGTTCAGGGCACTGCAATTCACAAACCTGCAGAGTTATAAATGATAACTCTCGTCCATAAATATATTGAGGGAAGGCAAAGAAGAGGATTTGAAATCAAGGCAGAATTGCACGAAACAGATTTCAGGAGGTAGATACGAATCGCCTTTAAAGCACATGAAAAGCGGCAAAACGTTGACAATGATGCCCTTGGCCAAAAAGGGCGTATGCGTTTTTTCCTGAATATATTCAGGAAAAAACGCATACGCCCTTTTTGGCCAACCAAGCAACCTGGAAAGGCAAATCAGCGCTACAGAGAAGTCTCGCTTCCCATCGGTCAAAAGGGCCATGCTGAAAAAAGTGTCAAAACCAGAAATGCAGTACAGGCCATGGAGAAATGGGAGCCTTGCTACACTGATGGGCGGGATGTAAATTGCCAACAGGCACTCTGGAGAAGTGTACGGTGTGTCCTGAATCATCTGAAAAACACAGCTTAGAGAGCATAGGGCACTTCCACTCATGGGGGTATAAATTGGGAAAATGAAAAATCAGCAAGACACAAGCACCCCAAAGTTGAGGGCTGCTCTGTTGACAAGGACCTCCACTTCATTCCACCGTCAATATCCCAGGAAAGAGAAAAATGGATAAAGAAGTTGTGGTCCTTATGTACAATGGAATATCACTCAGCCATGAAATCAATGTCATAAGGTTAGTAGCAGCATGATGAGTGGATTTAGGTACGACGATTCTAAGTGAAATAAGTCACACAGAAAAGGACACTTCTCATAAGGTATCACTTTTAGAGGGAATGTAAAAACCGTTACACTTGAACTGAATTACAAAACAGAACAGAGTCACACATGCAGAAAACACACTATGGCTGCTTAACGGGAAAGGGGAGGTGGGGTGATACATAAAACAAGGGTATCAAATTAGCTCAGATACCGTTCCATAAACCCAATATGTAGTAGACAAGACCTACTCCTTGCTCAGAGAACTGGACTCAACACGCCCTATTCACCGCACAAGAATATACCTGACTAGTAATAATCTTAAAACCTATGTATTGATATCTCTCTGTTAGTGTGTCAAGTGGGTGTAAAGCGGCATAAACACAGCCGTGAAAAGCAGCTAAACCCCATTATGAAAATAAATTACTTTGAAAAACCCATGAAACAACGACAGTGAAAGAGATAGAAATTCTTACACAATGAGTTCAGGGGCTGTGATGCAACCTGGATTGACCATATCTAGACCCACAGCTGGATGAGACATAAGGGTGGACACTCTTGGGGCTGAGAGGTTTGGTGAGGTTGGGTGAGCAAACGCAGACCCTTTAAAGTAATACTGCGTGGTACCCATCGCATGGGTCCCAAATCTCCAGGTTCAAGGGCATCTTCCTACATCGAAAACATGCATGAGAAACCCAGAAGATGGTACACCGTGTGATGGGGAAAGGTTTCTAAAACGCACCTCATTTCTCATCTCCTTGTGCCCGGGTTCGCCTTTCCAGCCGCTTTACTAGCAATCTCCCTACTTGGAGCATCAGCACCTTTAACCTCCTGTTCCGTACAGGTTGCAATTTGTCCTGAGGATGAACGGGAAGACGGGGAACCAACGAGAGACTAGCTCTTGGTGTCGGGACAGGCACAGGTCACTCTATTTTCCCATCAGGAAGAAGAATTAACCACAGGCTCAGCCTGCCCCCCGGAACCAGAACAGGGCCTGAAGCCATCCTGCGCTTTTGCGGCCAGCTCCCAAAAAAGCGAGTTGTAAAATGGAGGTTCAGGGCACTGCAATTCACAAACCTGCAGAGTTATAAATGATAACTCTCGTCCACAAATATATTGAGGGAAGGCAAAGAAGAGGATTTGAAATCAAGGCAGAATTGCACGAAACAGATTTCAGGAGGTAGATACGAATCGCCTTTAAAGCACATGAAAAGCGGCAAAACGTTGACAATGATGCCCTTGGCCAAAAAGGGCGTATGCGTTTTTTCCTGAATATATTCAGGAAAAAACGCATACGCCCTTTTTGGCCAACCAAGCAACCTGGAAAGGCAAATCAGCGCTACAGAGAAGTCTCGCTTCCCATCGGTCAAAAGGGCCATGCTGAAAAAAGTGTCAAAACCAGAAATGCAGGACAGGCCATGGAGAAATGGGAGCCTTGCTACACTGATGGGCGGGATGTAAATTGCCAACAGCCACTCTGGAGAAGTGTACGGTGTGTCCTGAAACATCTGAAAAACACAGCTTAGAGAGCATAGGGCACTTCCACTCATGGGGGTATAAATTGGGAAAATTAAAAATCAGCAAGACACAAGCACCCCAAAGTTGAGGGCTGCTCTGTTGACAAGGACCTCCACTTCATTCCACCGTCAATATCCCAGGAAAGAGAAAAATGGATAAAGAAGTTGTGGTCCTTATGTACAATGGAATATCACTCAGCCATGAAATCAATGTCATAAGGTTAGTAGCAGCATGATGAGTGGATTTAGGTACGACGATTCTAAGTGAAATAAGTCACACAGAAAAGGACACTTCTCATAAGGTATCACTGATAGAGGGAATGTAAAAACCGTTACACTTGAACTGAATTACAAAACAGAACAGAGTCACACATGCAGAAAACAGACTATGGCTGCTTAACGGGAAAGGGGAGGTGGGGTGATACATAAAACAAGGGTATCAAATTAGCTCAGATACCGTTCCATAAACCCAATATGTAATAGACAAGACCTACTCCTTGCTCAGAGAACTGGACTCAACACGCCCTATTCACCGCACAAGAATATATCCGACTAGTAATAATCTTAAAACCTATGTATTGATATCTCTCTGTTAGTGTGTCAAGTGGGTGGAAAGCGGCATAAACACAGCCGTGAAAAGCAGCTAAACCCCATTATGAAAATAAATTACTTTGAAAAACCCATGAAACAACGACAGTGAAAGAGAGAGAAATTCTTACACAATGCGTTCAGGGGCTGTGATGCAACCTGGATTGACCATATCTAGACCCACAGCTGGATGAGACATAAGGGTGGACACTCTTGGGGCTGAGAGGTTTGGTGAGGTTGGGTGAGCAAACGCAGACCCTTTAAAGTAATACTGCGTGGTACCCATCGCATGGGTCCCAAATCTCCAGGTTCAAGGGCATCTTCCTACATCGAAAACATGCATGAGAAACCCAGAAGATGGTACACCGTGTGATGGGGAAAGGTTTCTAAAACGCACCTCATTTCTCATCTCCTTGTGCCCGGGTTCGCCATTCCAGATGCTTTACTAGCAATCTCCCTACTTGGAGGATCAGCACCTTTAACCTCCTGTTCCGTACAGGTTGCAATTTGTCCTGAGGATGAACGGGAAGACGGGGAACCAACGAGAGACTAGCTCTTGGTGTCGGGACAGGCACAGGTCACTCTATTTTCCCATCAGGAAGAAGAATTAACCACAGGCTCAGCCTGCCCCCCGGAACCAGAACAGGGCCTGAAGCCATCCTGCGCTTTTGCGGCCAGCTCCCAAAAAAGCGAGTTGTAAAATGGAGGTTCAGGGCACTGCAATTCACAAACCTGCAGAGTTATAAATGATAACTCTCGTCCACAAATATATTGAGGGAAGGCAAAGAAGAGGATTTGAAATCAAGGCAGAATTGCACGAAACAGATTTCAGGAGGTAGATACGAATCGCCTTTAAAGCACATGAAAAGCGGCAAAACGTTGACAATGATGCCCTTGGTCAAAAAGGTCGTATGCGTTTTTTCCTGAATATATTCAGGAAAAAACGCATACGCCCTTTTTGGCCAACCAAGCAACCTGGAAAGGCAAATCAGCGCTACAGAGAAGTCTCGCTTCCCATCGGTCAAAAGGGCCATGCTGAAAAAAGTGTCAAAACCAAAAATGCAGGAAAGGCCATGGAGAAATGGGAGCCTTGCTACACTGATGGGCGGGATGTAAATTGCCAACAGCCACTCTGGAGAAGTGTACGGTGTGTCCTGAAACATCTGAAAAACACAGCTTAGAGAGCATAGGGCACTTCCACTCATGGGGGTATAAATTGGGAAAATTAAAAATCAGCAAGACACAAGCACCCCAAAGTTGAGGGCTGCTCTGTTGACAAGGACCTCCACTTCATTCCACCGTCAATATCCCAGGAAAGAGAAAAATGGATAAAGAAGTTGTGGTCCTTATGTACAATGGAATATCACTCAGCCATGAAATCAATGTCATAAGGTTAGTAGCAGCATGATGAGTGGATTTAGGTACGACGATTCTAAGTGAAATAAGTCACACAGAAAAGGACACTTCTCATAAGGTATCACTGATAGAGGGAATGTAAAAACCGTTACACTTGAACTGAATTACAAAACAGAACAGAGTCACACATGCAGAAAACAGACTATGGCTGCTTAACGGGAAAGGGGAGGTGGGGTGATACATAAAACAAGGGTATCAAATTAGCTCAGATACCGTTCCATAAACCCAATATGTAATAGACAAGACCTACTCCTTGCTCACAGAACTGGACTCAACACGCCCTATTCACCGCACAAGAATATATCTGACTAGTAATAATCTTAAAACCTATGTATTGATATCTCTCTGTTAGTGTGTCAAGTGGGTGTAAAGCGGCATAAACACAGCCGTGAAAAGCAGCTAAACCCCATTATGAAAATAAATTACTTTGAAAGACCCATGAAACAACGACAGTGAAAGAGAGAGAAATTCTTACACAATGAGTTCAGGGCCTGTGATGCAACCTGGATTGACCATATCTAGACCCACAGCTGGATGAGACATAAGGGTGGACACTCTTGGGGCTGAGAGGTTTGGTGAGGTTGGGTGAGCAAACGCAGACCCTTTAAAGTAATACTGCGTGGTACCCATCGCATGGGTCCCAAATCTCCAGGTTCAAGGGCATCTTCCTACATCGAAAACATGCATGAGAAACCCAGAAGATGGTACACCGTGTGATGGGGAAAGGTTTCTAAAACGCACCTCATTTCTCATCTCCTTGTGCCCGGGTTCGCCATTCCAGCCGCTTTACTAGCAATCTCCCTACTTGGAGGATCAGCACCTTTAACCTCCTGTTCCGTACAGGTTGCAATTTGTCCTGAGGATGAACGGGAAGACGGGGAACCAACGAGAGACTAGCTCTTGGTGTCGGGACAGGCACAGGTCACTCTATTTTCCCATCAGGAAGAAGAATTAACCACAGGCTCAGCCTGCCCCCCGGAACCAGAACAGGGCCTGAAGCCATCCTGCGCTTTTGCGGCCAGCTCCCAAAAAAGCGAGTTGTAAAATGGAGGTTCAGGGCACTGCAATTCACAAACCTGCAGAGTTATAAATGATAACTCTCGTCCACAAATATATTGAGGGAAGGCAAAGAAGAGGATTTGAAATCAAGGCAGAATTGCACGAAACAGATTTCAGGAGGTAGATACGAATCGCCTTTAAAGCACATGAAAAGCGGCAAAACGTTGACAATGATGCCCTTGGCCAAAAAGGGCGTATGCGTTTTTTCCTGAATATATTCAGGAAAAAACGCATACGCCCTTTTTGGCCAACCAAGCAACCTGGAAAGGCAAATCAGCGCTACAGAGAAGTCTCGCTTCCCATCGGTCAAAAGGGCCATGCTGAAAAAAGTGTCAAAACCAGAAATGCAGTACAGGCCATGGAGAAATGGGAGCCTTGCTACACTGATGGGCGGGATGTAAATTGCCAACAGGCACTCTGGAGAAGTGTACGGTGTGTCCTGAATCATCTGAAAAACACAGCTTAGAGAGCATAGGGCACTTCCACTCATGGGGGTATAAATTGGGAAAATGAAAAATCAGCAAGACACAAGCACCCCAAAGTTGAGGGCTGCTCTGTTGACAAGGACCTCCACTTCATTCCACCGTCAATATCCCAGGAAAGAGAAAAATGGATAAAGAAGTTGTGGTCCTTATGTACAATGGAATATCACTCAGCCATGAAATCAATGTCATAAGGTTAGTAGCAGCATGATGAGTGGATTTAGGTACGACGATTCTAAGTGAAATAAGTCACACAGAAAAGGACACTTCTCATAAGGTATCACTTTTAGAGGGAATGTAAAAACCGTTACACTTGAACTGAATTACAAAACAGAACAGAGTCACACATGCAGAAAACAGACTATGGCTGCTTAACGGGAAAGGGGAGGTGGGGTGATACATAAAACAAGGGTATCAAATTAGCTCAGATACCGTTCCATAAACCCAATATGTAGTAGACAAGACCTACTCCTTGCTCAGAGAACTGGACTCAACACGCCCTATTCACCGCACAAGAATATACCTGACTAGTAATAATCTTAAAACCTATGTATTGATATCTCTCTGTTAGTGTGTCAAGTGGGTGTAAAGCGGCATAAACACAGCCGTGAAAAGCAGCTAAACCCCATTATGAAAATAAATTACTTTGAAAAACCCATGAAACAACGACAGTGAAAGAGATAGAAATTCTTACACAATGAGTTCAGGGGCTGTGATGCAACCTGGATTGACCATATCTAGACCCACAGCTGGATGAGACATAAGGGTGGACACTCTTGGGGCTGAGAGGTTTGGTGAGGTTGGGTGAGCAAACGCAGACCCTTTAAAGTAATACTGCGTGGTACCCATCGCATGGGTCCCAAATCTCCAGGTTCAAGGGCATCTTCCTACATCGAAAACATGCATGAGAAACCCAGAAGATGGTACACCGTGTGATGGGGAAAGGTTTCTAAAACGCACCTCATTTCTCATCTCCTTGTGCCCGGGTTCGCCTTTCCAGCCGCTTTACTAGCAATCTCCCTACTTGGAGCATCAGCACCTTTAACCTCCTGTTCCGTACCGGTTGCAATTTGTCCTGAGGATGAACGGGAAGACGGGGAACCAACGAGAGACTAGCTCTTGGTGTCGGGACAGGCACAGGTCACTCTATTTTCCCATCAGGAAGAAGAATTAACCACAGGCTCAGCCTGCCCCCCGGAACCAGAACAGGGCCTGAAGCCATCCTGCGCTTTTGCGGCCAGCTCCCAAAAAAGCGAGTTGTAAAATGGAGGTTCAGGGCACTGCAATTCACAAACCTGCAGAGTTATAAATGATAACTCTCGTCCATAAATATATTGAGGGAAGGCAAAGAAGAGGATTTGAAATCAAGGCAGAATTGCACGAAACAGATTTCAGGAGGTAGATACGAATCGCCTTTAAAGCACATGAAAAGCGGCAAAACGTTGACAATGATGCCCTTGGCCAAAAAGGGCGTATGCGTTTTTTCCTGAATATATTCAGGAAAAAACGCATACGCCCTTTTTGGCCAACCAAGCAACCTGGAAAGGCAAATCAGCGCTACAGAGAAGTCTCGCTTCCCATCGGTCAAAAGGGCCATGCTGAAAAAAGTGTCAAAACCAGAAATGCAGTACAGGCCATGGAGAAATGGGAGCCTTGCTACACTGATGGGCGGGATGTAAATTGCCAACAGGCACTCTGGAGAAGTGTACGGTGTGTCCTGAATCATCTGAAAAACACAGCTTAGAGAGCATAGGGCACTTCCACTCATGGGGGTATAAATTGGGAAAATGAAAAATCAGCAAGACACAAGCACCCCAAAGTTGAGGGCTGCTCTGTTGACAAGGACCTCCACTTCATTCCACCGTCAATATCCCAGGAAAGAGAAAAATGGATAAAGAAGTTGTGGTCCTTATGTACAATGGAATATCACTCAGCCATGAAATCAATGTCATAAGGTTAGTAGCAGCATGATGAGTGGATTTAGGTACGACGATTCTAAGTGAAATAAGTCACACAGAAAAGGACACTTCTCATAAGGTATCACTTTTAGAGGGAATGTAAAAACCGTTACACTTGAACTGAATTACAAAACAGAACAGAGTCACACATGCAGAAAACACACTATGGCTGCTTAACGGGAAAGGGGAGGTGGGGTGATACATAAAACAAGGGTATCAAATTAGCTCAGATACCGTTCCATAAACCCAATATGTAGTAGACAAGACCTACTCCTTGCTCAGAGAACTGGACTCAACACGCCCTATTCACCGCACAAGAATATACCTGACTAGTAATAATCTTAAAACCTATGTATTGATATCTCTCTGTTAGTGTGTCAAGTGGGTGTAAAGCGGCATAAACACAGCCGTGAAAAGCAGCTAAACCCCATTATGAAAATAAATTACTTTGAAAAACCCATGAAACAACGACAGTGAAAGAGATAGAAATTCTTACACAATGAGTTCAGGGGCTGTGATGCAACCTGGATTGACCATATCTAGACCCACAGCTGGATGAGACATAAGGGTGGACACTCTTGGGGCTGAGAGGTTTGGTGAGGTTGGGTGAGCAAACGCAGACCCTTTAAAGTAATACTGCGTGGTACCCATCGCATGGGTCCCAAATCTCCAGGTTCAAGGGCATCTTCCTACATCGAAAACATGCATGAGAAACCCAGAAGATGGTACACCGTGTGATGGGGAAAGGTTTCTAAAACGCACCTCATTTCTCATCTCCTTGTGCCCGGGTTCGCCTTTCCAGCCGCTTTACTAGCAATCTCCCTACTTGGAGCATCAGCACCTTTAACCTCCTGTTCCGTACAGGTTGCAATTTGTCCTGAGGATGAACGGGAAGACGGGGAACCAACGAGAGACTAGCTCTTGGTGTCGGGACAGGCACAGGTCACTCTATTTTCCCATCAGGAAGAAGAATTAACCACAGGCTCAGCCTGCCCCCCGGAACCAGAACAGGGCCTGAAGCCATCCTGCGCTTTTGCGGCCAGCTCCCAAAAAAGCGAGTTGTAAAATGGAGGTTCAGGGCACTGCAATTCACAAACCTGCAGAGTTATAAATGATAACTCTCGTCCACAAATATATTGAGGGAAGGCAAAGAAGAGGATTTGAAATCAAGGCAGAATTGCACGAAACAGATTTCAGGAGGTAGATACGAATCGCCTTTAAAGCACATGAAAAGCGGCAAAACGTTGACAATGATGCCCTTGGCCAAAAAGGGCGTATGCGTTTTTTCCTGAATATATTCAGGAAAAAACGCATACGCCCTTTTTGGCCAACCAAGCAACCTGGAAAGGCAAATCAGCGCTACAGAGAAGTCTCGCTTCCCATCGGTCAAAAGGGCCATGCTGAAAAAAGTGTCAAAACCAGAAATGCAGGACAGGCCATGGAGAAATGGGAGCCTTGCTACACTGATGGGCGGGATGTAAATTGCCAACAGCCACTCTGGAGAAGTGTACGGTGTGTCCTGAAACATCTGAAAAACACAGCTTAGAGAGCATAGGGCACTTCCACTCATGGGGGTATAAATTGGGAAAATTAAAAATCAGCAAGACACAAGCACCCCAAAGTTGAGGGCTGCTCTGTTGACAAGGACCTCCACTTCATTCCACCGTCAATATCCCAGGAAAGAGAAAAATGGATAAAGAAGTTGTGGTCCTTATGTACAATGGAATATCACTCAGCCATGAAATCAATGTCATAAGGTTAGTAGCAGCATGATGAGTGGATTTAGGTACGACGATTCTAAGTGAAATAAGTCACACAGAAAAGGACACTTCTCATAAGGTATCACTGATAGAGGGAATGTAAAAACCGTTACACTTGAACTGAATTACAAAACAGAACAGAGTCACACATGCAGAAAACAGACTATGGCTGCTTAACGGGAAAGGGGAGGTGGGGTGATACATAAAACAAGGGTATCAAATTAGCTCAGATACCGTTCCATAAACCCAATATGTAATAGACAAGACCTACTCCTTGCTCAGAGAACTGGACTCAACACGCCCTATTCACCGCACAAGAATATATCCGACTAGTAATAATCTTAAAACCTATGTATTGATATCTCTCTGTTAGTGTGTCAAGTGGGTGGAAAGCGGCATAAACACAGCCGTGAAAAGCAGCTAAACCCCATTATGAAAATAAATTACTTTGAAAAACCCATGAAACAACGACAGTGAAAGAGAGAGAAATTCTTACACAATGCGTTCAGGGGCTGTGATGCAACCTGGATTGACCATATCTAGACCCACAGCTGGATGAGACATAAGGGTGGACACTCTTGGGGCTGAGAGGTTTGGTGAGGTTGGGTGAGCAAACGCAGACCCTTTAAAGTAATACTGCGTGGTACCCATCGCATGGGTCCCAAATCTCCAGGTTCAAGGGCATCTTCCTACATCGAAAACATGCATGAGAAACCCAGAAGATGGTACACCGTGTGATGGGGAAAGGTTTCTAAAACGCACCTCATTTCTCATCTCCTTGTGCCCGGGTTCGCCATTCCAGATGCTTTACTAGCAATCTCCCTACTTGGAGGATCAGCACCTTTAACCTCCTGTTCCGTACAGGTTGCAATTTGTCCTGAGGATGAACGGGAAGACGGGGAACCAACGAGAGACTAGCTCTTGGTGTCGGGACAGGCACAGGTCACTCTATTTTCCCATCAGGAAGAAGAATTAACCACAGGCTCAGCCTGCCCCCCGGAACCAGAACAGGGCCTGAAGCCATCCTGCGCTTTTGCGGCCAGCTCCCAAAAAAGCGAGTTGTAAAATGGAGGTTCAGGGCACTGCAATTCACAAACCTGCAGAGTTATAAATGATAACTCTCGTCCACAAATATATTGAGGGAAGGCAAAGAAGAGGATTTGAAATCAAGGCAGAATTGCACGAAACAGATTTCAGGAGGTAGATACGAATCGCCTTTAAAGCACATGAAAAGCGGCAAAACGTTGACAATGATGCCCTTGGTCAAAAAGGTCGTATGCGTTTTTTCCTGAATATATTCAGGAAAAAACGCATACGCCCTTTTTGGCCAACCAAGCAACCTGGAAAGGCAAATCAGCGCTACAGAGAAGTCTCGCTTCCCATCGGTCAAAAGGGCCATGCTGAAAAAAGTGTCAAAACCAAAAATGCAGGAAAGGCCATGGAGAAATGGGAGCCTTGCTACACTGATGGGCGGGATGTAAATTGCCAACAGCCACTCTGGAGAAGTGTACGGTGTGTCCTGAAACATCTGAAAAACACAGCTTAGAGAGCATAGGGCACTTCCACTCATGGGGGTATAAATTGGGAAAATTAAAAATCAGCAAGACACAAGCACCCCAAAGTTGAGGGCTGCTCTGTTGACAAGGACCTCCACTTCATTCCACCGTCAATATCCCAGGAAAGAGAAAAATGGATAAAGAAGTTGTGGTCCTTATGTACAATGGAATATCACTCAGCCATGAAATCAATGTCATAAGGTTAGTAGCAGCATGATGAGTGGATTTAGGTACGACGATTCTAAGTGAAATAAGTCACACAGAAAAGGACACTTCTCATAAGGTATCACTGATAGAGGGAATGTAAAAACCGTTACACTTGAACTGAATTACAAAACAGAACAGAGTCACACATGCAGAAAACAGACTATGGCTGCTTAACGGGAAAGGGGAGGTGGGGTGATACATAAAACAAGGGTATCAAATTAGCTCAGATACCGTTCCATAAACCCAATATGTAATAGACAAGACCTACTCCTTGCTCACAGAACTGGACTCAACACGCCCTATTCACCGCACAAGAATATATCTGACTAGTAATAATCTTAAAACCTATGTATTGATATCTCTCTGTTAGTGTGTCAAGTGGGTGTAAAGCGGCATAAACACAGCCGTGAAAAGCAGCTAAACCCCATTATGAAAATAAATTACTTTGAAAGACCCATGAAACAACGACAGTGAAAGAGAGAGAAATTCTTACACAATGAGTTCAGGGCCTGTGATGCAACCTGGATTGACCATATCTAGACCCACAGCTGGATGAGACATAAGGGTGGACACTCTTGGGGCTGAGAGGTTTGGTGAGGTTGGGTGAGCAAACGCAGACCCTTTAAAGTAATACTGCGTGGTACCCATCGCATGGGTCCCAAATCTCCAGGTTCAAGGGCATCTTCCTACATCGAAAACATGCATGAGAAACCCAGAAGATGGTACACCGTGTGATGGGGAAAGGTTTCTAAAACGCACCTCATTTCTCATCTCCTTGTGCCCGGGTTCGCCATTCCAGCCGCTTTACTAGCAATCTCCCTACTTGGAGGATCAGCACCTTTAACCTCCTGTTCCGTACAGGTTGCAATTTGTCCTGAGGATGAACGGGAAGACGGGGAACCAACGAGAGACTAGCTCTTGGTGTCGGGACAGGCACAGGTCACTCTATTTTCCCATCAGGAAGAAGAATTAACCACAGGCTCAGCCTGCCCCCCGGAACCAGAACAGGGCCTGAAGCCATCCTGCGCTTTTGCGGCCAGCTCCCAAAAAAGCGAGTTGTAAAATGGAGGTTCAGGGCACTGCAATTCACAAACCTGCAGAGTTATAAATGATAACTCTCGTCCACAAATATATTGAGGGAAGGCAAAGAAGAGGATTTGAAATCAAGGCAGAATTGCACGAAACAGATTTCAGGAGGTAGATACGAATCGCCTTTAAAGCACATGAAAAGCGGCAAAACGTTGACAATGATGCCCTTGGTCAAAAAGGTCGTATGCGTTTTTTCCTGAATATATTCAGGAAAAAACGCATACGCCCTTTTTGGCCAACCAAGCAACCTGGAAAGGCAAATCAGCGCTACAGAGAAGTCTCGCTTCCCATCGGTCAAAAGGGCCATGCTGAAAAAAGTGTCAAAACCAAAAATGCAGGAAAGGCCATGGAGAAATGGGAGCCTTGCTACACTGATGGGCGGGATGTAAATTGCCAACAGCCACTCTGGAGAAGTGTACGGTGTGTCCTGAAACATCTGAAAAACACAGCTTAGAGAGCATAGGGCACTTCCACTCATGGGGGTATAAATTGGGAAAATGAAAAATCAGCAAGACACAAGCACCCCAAAGTTGAGGGCTGCTCTGTTGACAAGGACCTCCACTTCATTCCACCGTCAATATCCCAGGAAAGAGAAAAATGGATAAAGAAGTTGTGGTCCTTATGTACAATGGAATATCACTCAGCCATGAAATCAATGTCATAAGGTTAGTAGCAGCATGATGAGTGGATTTAGGTACGACGATTCTAAGTGAAATAAGTCACACAGAAAAGGACACTTCTCATAAGGTATCACTTTTAGAGGGAATGTAAAAACCGTTACACTTGAACTGAATTACAAAACAGAACAGAGTCACACATGCAGAAAACAGACTATGGCTGCTTAACGGGAAAGGGGAGGTGGGGTGATACATAAAACAAGGGTATCAAATTAGCTCAGATACCGTTCCATAAACCCAATATGTAGTAGACAAGACCTACTCCTTGCTCAGAGAACTGGACTCAACACGCCCTATTCACCGCACAAGAATATACCTGACTAGTAATAATCTTAAAACCTATGTATTGATATCTCTCTGTTAGTGTGTCAAGTGGGTATAAAGCGGCATAAACACAGCAGTGAAAAGCAGCTAAACCCCATTATGAAAATAAATTAATTTGAAAAACCCATGAAACAACGACAGTGAAAGAGAGAGAAATTCTTACACAATGAGTTCAGGGGCTGTGATGCAACCTGGATTGACCATATCTAGACCCACAGCTGGATGAGACATAAGGGTGGACACTCTTGGGGCTGAGAGGTTTGGTGAGGTTGGGTGAGCAAACGCAGACCCTTTAAAGTAATACTGCGTGGTACCCATCGCATGGGTCCCAAATCTCCAGCTTCAAGGGCATCTTCCTACATCGAAAACATGCATGAGAAACCCAGAAGATGGTACACCGTGTGATGGGGAAAGGTTTCTAAAACGCACCTCATTTCTCATCTCCTTGTGCCCGGGTTCGCCATTCCAGCCGCTTTACTAGCAATCTCCCTACCTGGAGCATCAGCACCTTTAACCTCCTGTTCCGTACAGGTTGCAATTTGTCCTGAGGATGAACGGGAAGACGGGGAACCAACGAGAGACTAGCTCTTGGTGTTGGGACAGGCACAGGTCACTCTATTTTCCCATCAGGAAGAAGAATTAACCACAGGCTCAGCCTGCCCCCCGGAACCAGAACAGGGCCTGAAGCCATCCTGCGCTTTTGCGGCCAGCTCCCAAAAAAGCGAGTTGTAAAATGGAGGTTCAGGGCACTGCAATTCACAAACCTGCAGAGTTATAAATGATAACTCTCGTCCACAAATATATTGAGGGAAGGCAAAGAAGAGGATTTGAAATCAAGGCAGAATTGCACGAAACAGATTTCAGGAGGTAGATACGAATCGCCTTTAAAGCACATGAAAAGCGGCAAAACGTTGACAATGATGCCCTTGGCCAAAAAGGGCGTATGTGTTTTTTCCTGAATATATTCAGGAAAAAACGCATACGCCCTTTTTGGCCAACCAAGCAACCTGGAAAGGCAAATCAGCGCTACAGAGAAGTCTCGCTTCCCATCGGTCAAAAGGGCCATGCTGAAAAAAGTGTCAAAACCAGAAATGCAGGACAGGCCATGGAGAAATGGGAGCCTTGCTACACTGATGGGCGGGATGTAAATTGCCAACAGCCACTCTGGAGAAGTGTACGGTGTGTCCTGAAACATCTGAAAAACACAGCTTAGAGAGCATAGGGCACTTCCACTCATGGGGGTATAAATTGGGAAAATTAAAAATCAGCAAGACACAAGCACCCCAAAGTTGAGGGCTGCTCTGTTGACAAGGACCTCCACTTCATTCCACCGTCAATATCCCAGGAAAGAGAAAAATGGATAAAGAAGTTGTGGTCCTTATGTACAATGGAATATCACTCAGCCATGAAATCAATGTCATAAGGTTAGTAGCAGCATGATGAGTGGATTTAGGTACGACGATTCTAAGTGAAATAAGTCACACAGAAAAGGACACTTCTCATAAGGTATCACTGATAGAGGGAATGTAAAAACCGTTACACTTGAACTGAATTACAAAACAGAACAGAGTCACACATGCAGAAAACAGACTATGGCTGCTTAACGGGAAAGGGGAGGTGGGGTGATACATAAAACAAGGGTATCAAATTAGCTCAGATACCGTTCCATAAACCCAATATGTAGTAGACAAGACCTACTCCTTGCTCAGAGAACTGGACTCAACACGCCCTATTCACCGCACAAGAATATACCTGACTAGTAATAATCTTAAAACCTATGTATTGATATCTCTCTGTTAGTGTGTCAAGTGGGTGTAAAGCGGCATAAACACAGCAGTGAAAAGCAGCTAAACCCCATTATGAAAATAAGTTACTTTGAAAAACCCATGAAACAACGACAGTGAAAGAGATAGAAATTCTTACACAATGAGTTCAGGGCCTGTGATGCAACCTGGATTGACCATATCTAGACCCACAGCTGGATGAGACATAAGGGTGGACACTCTTGGGGCTGAGAGGTTTGGTGAGGTTGGGTGAGCAAACGCAGACCCTTTAAAGTAATACTGCGTGGTACCCATCGCATGGGTCCCAAATCTCCAGCTTCAAGGGCATCTTCCTACATCGAAAACATGCATGAGAAACCCAGAAGATGGTACACCGTGTGATAGGGAAAGGTTTCTAAAACGCACCTCATTTCTCATCTCCTTGTGCCCGGGTTCGCCATTCCAGCCGCTTTACTAGCAATCTCCCTACTTGGAGCATCAGCACCTTTAACCTCCTGTTCCGTACAGGTTGCAATTTGTCCTGAGGATGAACGGGAAGACGGGGAACCAACGAGAAACAAGCTCTTGGTGTCAGGACAGGCACAGGTCACTCTATTTTCCCATCAGGAAGAAGAATTAACCACAGGCTCAGCCTGCCCCCCGGAACCAGAACAGGGCCTGAAGCCATCCTGCGCTTTTGCGGCCAGCTCCCAAAAAAGCGAGTTGTAAAATGGAGGTTCAGGGCACTCCAATTCACAAACCTGCAGAGTTATAAATGATAACTCTCGTCCACCAATATATTGAGGGAAGGCAAAGAAGAGGATTTGAAATCAAGGCAGAATTGCACGAAACAGATTTCAGGAGGTAGATACGAATCGCCTTTAAAGCACATGAAAAGTGGCAAAACGTTGACAATGATGCCCTTGGCCAAAAAGGGCGTATGCGTTTTTTCCTGAATATATTCAGGAAAAAACGCATACGCCCTTTTTGGCCAACCAAGCAACCTGGAAAGGCAAATCAGCGCTACAAAGAAGTCTCGCTTCCCATCGGTCAAAAGGGCCATGCTGAAAAAAGTGTCAAAACCAGAAATGCAGGACAGGCCATGGAGAAATGGGAGCCTTGCTACACTGATGGGCGGGATGTAAATTGCCAACAGCCACTCTGGAGAAGTGTACGGTGTGTCCTGAAACATCTGAAAAACACAGCTTAGAGAGCATAGGGCACTTCCACTCATGGGGGTATAAATTGGGAAAATTAAAAATCAGCAAGACACAAGCACCCCAAAGTTGAAGGCTGCTCTGTTGACAAGGACCTCCACTTCATTCCAACTTCAATATCCCAGGAAAGAGAAAAATGGATAAAGAAGTTGTGGTCCTTATGTACAATGGAATATCACTCAGCCATGAAATCAATGTCATAAGGTTAGTAGCAGCATGATGAGTGGATTTAGGTACGACGATTCTAAGTGAAATAAGTCACACAGAAAAGGACACTTCTCATAAGGTATCACTGATAGAGGGAATGTAAAAACCGTTACACTTGAACTGAATTACAAAACAGAACAGAGTCACACATGCAGAAAACACACTATGGCTGCTTAACGGGAAAGATGAGGTGGGGTGATACATAAAACAAGGTATCAAATTAGCTCAGATACCGTTCCATAAACCCAATATGTAGTAGACAAGAACTACTCCTTGCTCAGAGAACTGGACTCAACACGCCCTATTCACCGCACAAGAATATATCTGACTAGTAATAATCTTAAAACCTATATATTGATATCTCTCTGTTAGTGTGTCAAGTGGGTGTAAAGCGGCATAAACACAGCCGTGAAAAGCAGCTAAACCCCATTATTAAAATAAATTACTTTGAAAAACTCATGAAACAACGACAGTGAAAGAGATAGAAATTCTTACACAATGAGTTCAGGGGCTGTGATGCAACCTGGATTGACCATATCTAGATCCACAGCTGGATGAGACATAAGGGTGGACACTCTTGGGGCTGAGAGGTTTGGTGAGGTTGGGTGAGCAAACGCAGACCCTTTAAAGTAATACTGCGTGGTACCCATCGCATGGGTCCCAAATCTCCAGGTTCAAGGGCATCTTCCTACATCGAAAACATGCATGAGAAACCCAGAAGATGGTACACCGTGTGATGGGGAAAGGTTTCTAAAACGCACCTCATTTCTCATCTCCTTGTGCCTGGGTTCGCCTTTCCAGCCGCTTTACTAGCAATCTCCCTACTTGGAGCATCAGCACCTTTAACCTCCTGTTCCGTACAGGTTGCAATTTGTCCTGAGGATGAACGGGAAGACGGGGAACCAACGAGAGACTAGCTCTTGGTGTCGGGACAGGCACAGGTCACTCTATTTTCCCATCAGGAAGAAGAATTAACCACAGGCTCAGCCTGCCCCCCGGAACCAGAACAGGGCCTGAAGCCATCCTGCGCTTTTGCGGCCAGCTCCCAAAAAAGCGAGTTGTAAAATGGAGGTTCAGGGCACTGCAATTCACAAACCTGCAGAGTTATAAATGATAACTCTCGTCCACAAATATATTGAGGGAAGGCAAAGAAGAGGATTTGAAATCAAGGCAGAATTGCAGGAAACAGATTTCAGGAGGTAGATACGAATCGCCTTTAAAGCACATGAAAAGCGGCAAAACGTTGACAATGATGCCCTTGGCCAAAAAGGGCGTATGCGTTTTTTCCTGAATATATTCAGGAAAAAACGCATACGCCCTTTTTGGCCAACCAAGCAACCTGGAAAGGCAAATCAGCGCTACAGAGAAGTCTCGCTTCCCATCGGTCAAAAGGGCCATGCTGAAAAAAGTGTCAAAACCAGAAATGCAGGACAGGCCATGGAGAAATGGGAGCCTTGCTACACTGATGGGCGGGATGTAAATTGCCAACAGCCACTCTGGAGAAGTGTACGGTGTGTCCTGAAACATCTGAAAAACACAGCTTAGAGAGCATAGGGCACTTCCACTCATGGGGGTATAAATTGGGAAAATTAAAAATCAGCAAGACACAAGCACCCCAAAGTTGAGGGCTGCTCTGTTGACAAGGACCTCCACTTCATTCCACCGTCAATATCCCAGGAAAGAGAAAAATGGATAAAGAAGTTGTGGTCCTTATGTACAATGGAATATCACTCAGCCATGAAATCAATGTCATAAGGTTAGTAGCAGCATGATGAGTGGATTTAGGTACGACGATTCTAAGTGAAATAAGTCACACAGAAAAGGACACTTCTCATAAGGTATCACTTTTAGAGGGAATGTAAAAACCGTTACACTTGAACTGAATTACAAAACAGAACAGAGTCACACATGCAGAAAACAGACTATGGCTGCTTAACGGGAAAGGGGAGGTGGGGTGATACATAAAACAAGGGTATCAAATTAGCTCAGATACCGTTCCATAAACCCAATATGTAGTAGACAAGACCTACTCCTTGCTCAGAGAACTGGACTCAACACGCCCTATTCACCGCACAAGAATATATCTGACTAGTAATAATCTTAAAACCTATGTATTGATATCTCTCTGTTAGTGTGTCAAGTGGGTGTAAAGCGGCATAAACACAGCCGTGAAAAGCAGCTAAACCCCATTATGAAAATAAATTACTTTGAAAAACCCATGAAACAACGACAGTGAAAGAGAGAGAAATTCTTACACAATGAGTTCAGGGCCTGTGATGCAACCTGGATTGACCATATCTAGACCCACAGCTGGATGAGACATAAGGGTGGACACTCTTGGGGCTGAGAGGTTTGGTGAGGTTGGGTGAGCAAACGCAGACCCTTTAAAGTAATACTGCGTGGTACCCATCGCATGGGTCCCAAATCTCCAGGTTCAAGGGCATCTTCCTACATCGAAAACATGCATGAGAAACCCAGAAGATGGTACACCGTGTGATGGGGAAAGGTTTCTAAAACGCACCTCATTTCTCATCTCCTTGTGCCCGGGTTCGCCATTCCAGCCGCTTTACTAGCAATCTCCCTACTTGGAGCATCAGCACCTTTAACCTCCTGTTCCGTACAGGTTGCAATTTGTCCTGAGGATGAACGGGAAGACGGGGAACCAACGAGAGACTAGCTCTTGGTGTCGGGACAGGCACAGGTCACTCTATTTTCCCATCAGGAAGAAGAATTAACCACAGGCTCAGCCTGCCCCCCGGAACCAGAACAGGGCCTGAAGCCATCCTGCGCTTTTGCGGCCAGCTCCCAAAAAAGCGAGTTGTAAAATGGAGGTTCAGGGCACTGCAATTCACAAACCTGCAGAGTTATAAATGATAACTCTCGTCCATAAATATATTGAGGGAAGGCAAAGAAGAGGATTTGAAATCAAGGCAGAATTGCACGAAACAGATTTCAGGAGGTAGATACGAATCGCCTTTAAAGCACATGAAAAGCGGCAAAACGTTGACAATGATGCCCTTGGCCAAAAAGGGCGTATGCGTTTTTTCCTGAATATATTCAGGAAAAAACGCATACGCCCTTTTTGGCCAACCAAGCAACCTGGAAAGGCAAATCAGCGCTACAGAGAAGTCTCGCTTCCCATCGGTCAAAAGGGCCATGCTGAAAAAAGTGTCAAAACCAGAAATGCAGTACAGGCCATGGAGAAATGGGAGCCTTGCTACACTGATGGGCGGGATGTAAATTGCCAACAGGCACTCTGGAGAAGTGTACGGTGTGTCCTGAATCATCTGAAAAACACAGCTTAGAGAGCATAGGGCACTTCCACTCATGGGGGTATAAATTGGGAAAATGAAAAATCAGCAAGACACAAGCACCCCAAAGTTGAGGGCTGCTCTGTTGACAAGGACCTCCACTTCATTCCACCGTCAATATCCCAGGAAAGAGAAAAATGGATAAAGAAGTTGTGGTCCTTATGTACAATGGAATATCACTCAGCCATGAAATCAATGTCATAAGGTTAGTAGCAGCATGATGAGTGGATTTAGGTACGACGATTCTAAGTGAAATAAGTCACACAGAAAAGGACACTTCTCATAAGGTATCACTTTTAGAGGGAATGTAAAAACCGTTACACTTGAACTGAATTACAAAACAGAACAGAGTCACACATGCAGAAAACAGACTATGGCTGCTTAACGGGAAAGGGGAGGTGGGGTGATACATAAAACAAGGGTATCAAATTAGCTCAGATACCGTTCCATAAACCCAATATGTAGTAGACAAGACCTACTCCTTGCTCAGAGAACTGGACTCAACACGCCCTATTCACCGCACAAGAATATACCTGACTAGTAATAATCTTAAAACCTATGTATTGATATCTCTCTGTTAGTGTGTCAAGTGGGTGTAAAGCGGCATAAACACAGCCGTGAAAAGCAGCTAAACCCCATTATGAAAATAAATTACTTTGAAAAACCCATGAAACAACGACAGTGAAAGAGATAGAAATTCTTACACAATGAGTTCAGGGGCTGTGATGCAACCTGGATTGACCATATCTAGACCCACAGCTGGATGAGACATAAGGGTGGACACTCTTGGGGCTGAGAGGTTTGGTGAGGTTGGGTGAGCAAACGCAGACCCTTTAAAGTAATACTGCGTGGTACCCATCGCATGGGTCCCAAATCTCCAGGTTCAAGGGCATCTTCCTACATCGAAAACATGCATGAGAAACCCAGAAGATGGTACACCGTGTGATGGGGAAAGGTTTCTAAAACGCACCTCATTTCTCATCTCCTTGTGCCCGGGTTCGCCTTTCCAGCCGCTTTACTAGCAATCTCCCTACTTGGAGCATCAGCACCTTTAACCTCCTGTTCCGTACCGGTTGCAATTTGTCCTGAGGATGAACGGGAAGACGGGGAACCAACGAGAGACTAGCTCTTGGTGTCGGGACAGGCACAGGTCACTCTATTTTCCCATCAGGAAGAAGAATTAACCACAGGCTCAGCCTGCCCCCCGGAACCAGAACAGGGCCTGAAGCCATCCTGCGCTTTTGCGGCCAGCTCCCAAAAAAGCGAGTTGTAAAATGGAGGTTCAGGGCACTGCAATTCACAAACCTGCAGAGTTATAAATGATAACTCTCGTCCATAAATATATTGAGGGAAGGCAAAGAAGAGGATTTGAAATCAAGGCAGAATTGCACGAAACAGATTTCAGGAGGTAGATACGAATCGCCTTTAAAGCACATGAAAAGCGGCAAAACGTTGACAATGATGCCCTTGGCCAAAAAGGGCGTATGCGTTTTTTCCTGAATATATTCAGGAAAAAACGCATACGCCCTTTTTGGCCAACCAAGCAACCTGGAAAGGCAAATCAGCGCTACAGAGAAGTCTCGCTTCCCATCGGTCAAAAGGGCCATGCTGAAAAAAGTGTCAAAACCAGAAATGCAGTACAGGCCATGGAGAAATGGGAGCCTTGCTACACTGATGGGCGGGATGTAAATTGCCAACAGGCACTCTGGAGAAGTGTACGGTGTGTCCTGAATCATCTGAAAAACACAGCTTAGAGAGCATAGGGCACTTCCACTCATGGGGGTATAAATTGGGAAAATGAAAAATCAGCAAGACACAAGCACCCCAAAGTTGAGGGCTGCTCTGTTGACAAGGACCTCCACTTCATTCCACCGTCAATATCCCAGGAAAGAGAAAAATGGATAAAGAAGTTGTGGTCCTTATGTACAATGGAATATCACTCAGCCATGAAATCAATGTCATAAGGTTAGTAGCAGCATGATGAGTGGATTTAGGTACGACGATTCTAAGTGAAATAAGTCACACAGAAAAGGACACTTCTCATAAGGTATCACTTTTAGAGGGAATGTAAAAACCGTTACACTTGAACTGAATTACAAAACAGAACAGAGTCACACATGCAGAAAACACACTATGGCTGCTTAACGGGAAAGGGGAGGTGGGGTGATACATAAAACAAGGGTATCAAATTAGCTCAGATACCGTTCCATAAACCCAATATGTAGTAGACAAGACCTACTCCTTGCTCAGAGAACTGGACTCAACACGCCCTATTCACCGCACAAGAATATACCTGACTAGTAATAATCTTAAAACCTATGTATTGATATCTCTCTGTTAGTGTGTCAAGTGGGTGTAAAGCGGCATAAACACAGCAGTGAAAAGCAGCTAAACCCCATTATGAAAATAAATTACTTTGAAAAACCCATGAAACAACGACAGTGAAAGAGATAGAAATTCTTACACAATGAGTTCAGGGGCTGTGATGCAACCTGGATTGACCATATCTAGACCCACAGCTGGATGAGACATAAGGGTGGACACTCTTGGGGCTGAGAGGTTTGGTGAGGTTGGGTGAGCAAACGCAGACCCTTTAAAGTAATACTGCGTGGTACCCATCGCATGGGTCCCAAATCTCCAGGTTCAAGGGCATCTTCCTACATCGAAAACATGCATGAGAAACCCAGAAGATGGTACACCGTGTGATGGGGAAAGGTTTCTAAAACGCACCTCATTTCTCATCTCCTTGTGCCCGGGTTCGCCTTTCCAGCCGCTTTACTAGCAATCTCCCTACTTGGAGCATCAGCACCTTTAACCTCCTGTTCCGTACAGGTTGCAATTTGTCCTGAGGATGAACGGGAAGACGGGGAACCAACGAGAGACTAGCTCTTGGTGTCGGGACAGGCACAGGTCACTCTATTTTCCCATCAGGAAGAAGAATTAACCACAGGCTCAGCCTGCCCCCCGGAACCAGAACAGGGCCTGAAGCCATCCTGCGCTTTTGCGGCCAGCTCCCAAAAAAGCGAGTTGTAAAATGGAGGTTCAGGGCACTGCAATTCACAAACCTGCAGAGTTATAAATGATAACTCTCGTCCACAAATATATTGAGGGAAGGCAAAGAAGAGGATTTGAAATCAAGGCAGAATTGCAGGAAACAGATTTCAGGAGGTAGATACGAATCGCCTTTAAAGCACATGAAAAGCGGCAAAACGTTGACAATGATGCCCTTGGCCAAAAAGGGCGTATGCGTTTTTTCCTGAATATATTCAGGAAAAAACGCATACGCCCTTTTTGGCCAACCAAGCAACCTGGAAAGGCAAATCAGCGCTACAGAGAAGTCTCGCTTCCCATCGGTCAAAAGGGCCATGCTGAAAAAAGTGTCAAAACCAGAAATGCAGGACAGGCCATGGAGAAATGGGAGCCTTGCTACACTGATGGGCGGGATGTAAATTGCCAACAGCCACTCTGGAGAAGCGTACGGTGTGTCCTGAAACATCTGAAAAACACAGCTTAGAGAGCATAGGGCACTTCCACTCATGGGGGTATAAATTGGGAAAATTAAAAATCAGCAAGACACAAGCACCCCAAAGTTGAGGGCTGCTCTGTTGACAAGGACCTCCACTTCATTCCACCGTCAATATCCCAGGAAAGAGAAAAATGGATAAAGAAGTTGTGGTCCTTATGTACAATGGAATATCACTCAGCCATGAAATCAATGTCATAAGGTTAGTAGCAGCATGATGAGTGGATTTAGGTACGACGATTCTAAGTGAAATAAGTCACACAGAAAAGGACACTTCTCATAAGGTATCACTGATAGAGGGAATGTAAAAACCGTTACACTTGAACTGAATTACAAAACAGAACAGAGTCACACATGCAGAAAACAGACTATGGCTGCTTAACGGGAAAGGGGAGGTGGGGTGATACATAAAACAAGGGTATCAAATTAGCTCAGATACCGTTCCATAAACCCAATATGTAATAGACAAGACCTACTCCTTGCTCAGAGAACTGGACTCAACACGCCCTATTCACCGCACAAGAATATATCCGACTAGTAATAATCTTAAAACCTATGTATTGATATCTCTCTGTTAGTGTGTCAAGTGGGTGGAAAGCGGCATAAACACAGCCGTGAAAAGCAGCTAAACCCCATTATGAAAATAAATTACTTTGAAAAACCCATGAAACAACGACAGTGAAAGAGAGAGAAATTCTTACACAATGCGTTCAGGGGCTGTGATGCAACCTGGATTGACCATATCTAGACCCACAGCTGGATGAGACATAAGGGTGGACACTCTTGGGGCTGAGAGGTTTGGTGAGGTTGGGTGAGCAAACGCAGACCCTTTAAAGTAATACTGCGTGGTACCCATCGCATGGGTCCCAAATCTCCAGGTTCAAGGGCATCTTCCTACATCGAAAACATGCATGAGAAACCCAGAAGATGGTACACCGTGTGATGGGGAAAGGTTTCTAAAACGCACCTCATTTCTCATCTCCTTGTGCCCGGGTTCGCCATTCCAGATGCTTTACTAGCAATCTCCCTACTTGGAGGATCAGCACCTTTAACCTCCTGTTCCGTACAGGTTGCAATTTGTCCTGAGGATGAACGGGAAGACGGGGAACCAACGAGAGACTAGCTCTTGGTGTCGGGACAGGCACAGGTCACTCTATTTTCCCATCAGGAAGAAGAATTAACCACAGGCTCAGCCTGCCCCCCGGAACCAGAACAGGGCCTGAAGCCATCCTGCGCTTTTGCGGCCAGCTCCCAAAAAAGCGAGTTGTAAAATGGAGGTTCAGGGCACTGCAATTCACAAACCTGCAGAGTTATAAATGATAACTCTCGTCCACAAATATATTGAGGGAAGGCAAAGAAGAGGATTTGAAATCAAGGCAGAATTGCACGAAACAGATTTCAGGAGGTAGATACGAATCGCCTTTAAAGCACATGAAAAGCGGCAAAACGTTGACAATGATGCCCTTGGTCAAAAAGGTCGTATGCGTTTTTTCCTGAATATATTCAGGAAAAAACGCATACGCCCTTTTTGGCCAACCAAGCAACCTGGAAAGGCAAATCAGCGCTACAGAGAAGTCTCGCTTCCCATCGGTCAAAAGGGCCATGCTGAAAAAAGTGTCAAAACCAAAAATGCAGGAAAGGCCATGGAGAAATGGGAGCCTTGCTACACTGATGGGCGGGATGTAAATTGCCAACAGCCACTCTGGAGAAGTGTACGGTGTGTCCTGAAACATCTGAAAAACACAGCTTAGAGAGCATAGGGCACTTCCACTCATGGGGGTATAAATTGGGAAAATTAAAAATCAGCAAGACACAAGCACCCCAAAGTTGAGGGCTGCTCTGTTGACAAGGACCTCCACTTCATTCCACCGTCAATATCCCAGGAAAGAGAAAAATGGATAAAGAAGTTGTGGTCCTTATGTACAATGGAATATCACTCAGCCATGAAATCAATGTCATAAGGTTAGTAGCAGCATGATGAGTGGATTTAGGTACGACGATTCTAAGTGAAATAAGTCACACAGAAAAGGACACTTCTCATAAGGTATCACTGATAGAGGGAATGTAAAAACCGTTACACTTGAACTGAATTACAAAACAGAACAGAGTCACACATGCAGAAAACAGACTATGGCTGCTTAACGGGAAAGGGGAGGTGGGGTGATACATAAAACAAGGGTATCAAATTAGCTCAGATACCGTTCCATAAACCCAATATGTAGTAGACAAGACCTACTCCTTGCTCAGAGAACTGGACTCAACACGCCCTATTCACCGCACAAGAATATACCTGACTAGTAATAATCTTAAAACCTATGTATTGATATCTCTCTGTTAGTGTGTCAAGTGGGTGTAAAGCGGCATAAACACAGCAGTGAAAAGCAGCTAAACCCCATTATGAAAATAAATTACTTTGAAAAACCCATGAAACAACGACAGTGAAAGAGAGAGAAATTCTTACACAATGCGTTCAGGGGCTGTGATGCAACCTGGATTGACCATATCTAGACCCACAGCTGGATGAGGCATAAGGGTGGACACTCTTGGGGCTGAGAGGTTTGGTGAGGTTGGGTGAGCAAACGCAGACCCTTTAAAGTAATACTTCGTGGTACCCATCGCATGGGTCCCAAATCTCCAGCTTCAAGGGCATCTTCCTACATCGAAAACATGCATGAGAAACCCAGAAGATGGTACACCGTGTGATGGGGAAAGGTTTCTAAAACGCACCTCATTTCTCATCTCCTTGTGCCCGGGTTCGCCATTCCAGCCGCTTTACTAGCAATCTCCCTACTTGGAGCATCAGCACCTTTAACCTCCTGTTCCGTACAGGTTGCAATTTGTCCTGAGGATGAACGGGAAGACGGGGAACCAACGAGAGACTAGCTCTTGGTGTCGGGACAGGCACAGGTCACTCTATTTTCCCATCAGGAAGAAGAATTAACCACAGGCTCAGCCTGCCCCCCGGAACCAGAACAGGGCCTGAAGCCATCCTGCGCTTTTGCGGCCAGCTCCCAAAAAAGCGAGTTGTAAAATGGAGGTTCAGGGCACTGCAATTCACAAACCTGCAGAGTTATAAATGATAACTCTCGTCCATAAATATATTGAGGGAAGGCAAAGAAGAGGATTTGAAATCAAGGCAGAATTGCACGAAACAGATTTCAGGAGGTAGATACGAATCGCCTTTAAAGCACATGAAAAGCGGCAAAACGTTGACAATGATGCCCTTGGCCAAAAAGGGCGTATGCGTTTTTTCCTGAATATATTCAGGAAAAAACGCATACGCCCTTTTTGGCCAACCAAGCAACCTGGAAAGGCAAATCAGCGCTACAGAGAAGTCTCGCTTCCCATCGGTCAAAAGGGCCATGCTGAAAAAAGTGTCAAAACCAGAAATGCAGTACAGGCCATGGAGAAATGGGAGCCTTGCTACACTGATGGGCGGGATGTAAATTGCCAACAGCCACTCTGGAGAAGTGTACGGTGTGTCCTGAATCATCTGAAAAACACAGCTTAGAGAGCATAGGGCACTTCCACTCATGGGGGTATAAATTGGGAAAATGAAAAATCAGCAAGACACAAGCACCCCAAAGTTGAGGGCTGCTCTGTTGACAAGGACCTCCACTTCATTCCACCGTCAATATCCCAGGAAAGAGAAAAATGGATAAAGAAGTTGTGGTCCTTATGTACAATGGAATATCACTCAGCCATGAAATCAATGTCATAAGGTTAGTAGCAGCATGATGAGTGGATTTAGGTACGACGATTCTAAGTGAAATAAGTCACACAGAAAAGGACACTTCTCATAAGGTATCACTTTTAGAGGGAATGTAAAAACCGTTACACTTGAACTGAATTACAAAACAGAACAGAGTCACACATGCAGAAAACAGACTATGGCTGTTTAACGGGAAAGGGGAGGTGGGGTGATACATAAAACAAGGGTATCAAATTAGCTCAGATACCGTTCCATAAACCCAATATGTAGTAGACAAGACCTACTCCTTGCTCAGAGAACTGGACTCAACACGCCCTATTCACCGCACAAGAATATACCTGACTAGTAATAATCTTAAAACCTATGTATTGATATCTCTCTGTTAGTGTGTCAAGTGGGTGTAAAGCGGCATAAACACAGCAGTGAAAAGCAGCTAAACCCCATTATGAAAATAAATTACTTTGAAAAACCCATGAAACAACGACAGTGAAAGAGATAGAAATTCTTACACAATGAGTTCAGGGGCTGTGATGCAACCTGGATTGACCATATCTAGACCCACAGCTGGATGAGACATAAGGGTGGACACTCTTGGGGCTGAGAGGTTTGGTGAGGTTGGGTGAGCAAACGCAGACCCTTTAAAGTAATACTGCGTGGTACCCATCGCATGGGTCCCAAATCTCCAGGTTCAAGGGCATCTTCCTACATCGAAAACATGCATGAGAAACCCAGAAGATGGTACACCGTGTGATGGGGAAAGGTTTCTAAAACGCACCTCATTTCTCATCTCCTTGTGCCCGGGTTCGCCTTTCCAGCCGCTTTACTAGCAATCTCCCTACTTGGAGCATCAGCACCTTTAACCTCCTGTTCCGTACAGGTTGCAATTTGTCCTGAGGATGAACGGGAAGACGGGGAACCAACGAGAGACTAGCTCTTGGTGTCGGGACAGGCACAGGTCACTCTATTTTCCCATCAGGAAGAAGAATTAACCACAGGCTCAGCCTGCCCCCCGGAACCAGAACAGGGCCTGAAGCCATCCTGCGCTTTTGCGGCCAGCTCCCAAAAAAGCGAGTTGTAAAATGGAGGTTCAGGGCACTGCAATTCACAAACCTGCAGAGTTATAAATGATAACTCTCGTCCACAAATATATTGAGGGAAGGCAAAGAAGAGGATTTGAAATCAAGGCAGAATTGCACGAAACAGATTTCAGGAGGTAGATACGAATCGCCTTTAAAGCACATGAAAAGCGGCAAAACGTTGACAATGATGCCCTTGGCCAAAAAGGGCGTATGCGTTTTTTCCTGAATATATTCAGGAAAAAACGCATACGCCCTTTTTGGCCAACCAAGCAACCTGGAAAGGCAAATCAGCGCTACAGAGAAGTCTCGCTTCCCATCGGTCAAAAGGGCCATGCTGAAAAAAGTGTCAAAACCAGAAATGCAGGACAGGCCATGGAGAAATGGGAGCCTTGCTACACTGATGGGCGGGATGTAAATTGCCAACAGCCACTCTGGAGAAGTGTACGGTGTGTCCTGAAACATCTGAAAAACACAGCTTAGAGAGCATAGGGCACTTCCACTCATGGGGGTATAAATTGGGAAAATTAAAAATCAGCAAGACACAAGCACCCCAAAGTTGAGGGCTGCTCTGTTGACAAGGACCTCCACTTCATTCCACCGTCAATATCCCAGGAAAGAGAAAAATGGATAAAGAAGTTGTGGTCCTTATGTACAATGGAATATCACTCAGCCATGAAATCAATGTCATAAGGTTAGTAGCAGCATGATGAGTGGATTTAGGTACGACGATTCTAAGTGAAATAAGTCACACAGAAAAGGACACTTCTCATAAGGTATCACTGATAGAGGGAATGTAAAAACCGTTACACTTGAACTGAATTACAAAACAGAACAGAGTCACACATGCAGAAAACAGACTATGGCTGCTTAACGGGAAAGGGGAGGTGGGGTGATACATAAAACAAGGGTATCAAATTAGCTCAGATACCGTTCCATAAACCCAATATGTAGTAGACAAGACCTACTCCTTGCTCAGAGAACTGGACTCAACACGCCCTATTCACCGCACAAGAATATACCTGACTAGTAATAATCATAAAACCTATGTATTGATATCTCTCTGTTAGTGTGTCAAGTGGGTGTAAAGCGGCATAAACACAGCAGTGAAAAGCAGCTAAACCCCATTATGAAAATAAATTACTTTGAAAAACCCATGAAACAACGACAGTGAAAGAGATAGAAATTCTTACACAATGAGTTCAGGGGCTGTGATGCAACCTGGATTGACCATATCTAGACCCACAGCTGGATGAGACATAAGGGTGGACACTCTTGGGGCTGAGAGGTTTGGTGAGGTTGGGTGAGCAAACGCAGACCCTTTAAAGTAATACTGCGTGGTACCCATCGCATGGGTCCCAAATCTCCAGGTTCAAGGGCATCTTCCTACATCGAAAACATGCATGAGAAACCCAGAAGATGGTACACCGTGTGATGGGGAAAGGTTTCTAAAACGCACCTCATTTCTCATCTCCTTGTGCCCGGGTTCGCCTTTCCAGCCGCTTTACTAGCAATCTCCCTACTTGGAGCATCAGCACCTTTAACCTCCTGTTCCGTACAGGTTGCAATTTGTCCTGAGGATGAACGGGAAGACGGGGAACCAACGAGAGACTAGCTCTTGGTGTCGGGACAGGCACAGGTCACTCTATTTTCCCATCAGGAAGAAGAATTAACCACAGGCTCAGCCTGCCCCCCGGAACCAGAACAGGGCCTGAAGCCATCCTGCGCTTTTGCGGCCAGCTCCCAAAAAAGCGAGTTGTAAAATGGAGGTTCAGGGCACTGCAATTCACAAACCTGCAGAGTTATAAATGATAACTCTCGTCCACAAATATATTGAGGGAAGGCAAAGAAGAGGATTTGAAATCAAGGCAGAATTGCACGAAACAGATTTCAGGAGGTAGATACGAATCGCCTTTAAAGCACATGAAAAGCGGCAAAACGTTGACAATGATGCCCTTGGCCAAAAAGGGCGTATGCGTTTTTTCCTGAATATATTCAGGAAAAAACGCATACGCCCTTTTTGGCCAACCAAGCAACCTGGAAAGGCAAATCAGCGCTACAGAGAAGTCTCGCTTCCCATCGGTCAAAAGGGCCATGCTGAAAAAAGTGTCAAAACCAGAAATGTAGGACAGGCCATGGAGAAATGGGAGCCTTGCTACACTGATGGGCGGGATGTAAATTGCCAACAGCCACTCTGGAGAAGTGTACGGTGTGTCCTGAATCATCTGAAAAACACAGCTTAGAGAGCATAGGGCACTTCCACTCATGGGGGTATAAATTGGGAAAATGAAAAATCAGCAAGACACAAGCACCCCAAAGTTGAGGGCTGCTCTGTTGACAAGGACCTCCACTTCATTCCACCGTCAATATCCCAGGAAAGAGAAAAATGGATAAAGAAGTTGTGGTCCTTATGTACAATGGAATATCACTCAGCCATGAAATCAATGTCATAAGGTTAGTAGCAGCATGATGAGTGGATTTAGGTACGACGATTCTAAGTGAAATAAGTCACACAGAAAAGGACACTTCTCATAAGGTATCACTTTTAGAGGGAATGTAAAAACCGTTACACTTGAACTGAATTACAAAACAGAACAGAGTCACACATGCAGAAAACAGACTATGGCTGCTTAACGGGAAAGGGGAGGTGGGGTGATACATAAAACAAGGGTATCAAATTAGCTCAGATACCGTTCCATAAACCCAATATGTAATAGACAAGACCTACTCCTTGCTCAGAGAACTGGACTCAACACGCCCTATTCACCGCACAAGAATATATCCGACTAGTAATAATCTTAAAACCTATGTATTGATATCTCTCTGTTAGTGTGTCAAGTGGGTGGAAAGCGGCATAAACACAGCCGTGAAAAGCAGCTAAACCCCATTATGAAAATAAATTACTTTGAAAAACCCATGAAACAACGACAGTGAAAGAGAGAGAAATTCTTACACAATGCGTTCAGGGGCTGTGATGCAACCTGGATTGACCATATCTAGACCCACAGCTGGATGAGACATAAGGGTGGACACTCTTGGGGCTGAGAGGTTTGGTGAGGTTGGGTGAGCAAACGCAGACCCTTTAAAGTAATACTGCGTGGTACCCATCGCATGGGTCCCAAATCTCCAGGTTCAAGGGCATCTTCCTACATCGAAAACATGCATGAGAAACCCAGAAGATGGTACACCGTGTGATGGGGAAAGGTTTCTAAAACGCACCTCATTTCTCATCTCCTTGTGCCCGGGTTCGCCATTCCAGATGCTTTACTAGCAATCTCCCTACTTGGAGGATCAGCACCTTTAACCTCCTGTTCCGTACAGGTTGCAATTTGTCCTGAGGATGAACGGGAAGACGGGGAACCAACGAGAGACTAGCTCTTGGTGTCGGGACAGGCACAGGTCACTCTATTTTCCCATCAGGAAGAAGAATTAACCACAGGCTCAGCCTGCCCCCCGGAACCAGAACAGGGCCTGAAGCCATCCTGCGCTTTTGCGGCCAGCTCCCAAAAAAGCGAGTTGTAAAATGGAGGTTCAGGGCACTGCAATTCACAAACCTGCAGAGTTATAAATGATAACTCTCGTCCACAAATATATTGAGGGAAGGCAAAGAAGAGGATTTGAAATCAAGGCAGAATTGCACGAAACAGATTTCAGGAGGTAGATACGAATCGCCTTTAAAGCACATGAAAAGCGGCAAAACGTTGACAATGATGCCCTTGGTCAAAAAGGTCGTATGCGTTTTTTCCTGAATATATTCAGGAAAAAACGCATACGCCCTTTTTGGCCAACCAAGCAACCTGGAAAGGCAAATCAGCGCTACAGAGAAGTCTCGCTTCCCATCGGTCAAAAGGGCCATGCTGAAAAAAGTGTCAAAACCAAAAATGCAGGAAAGGCCATGGAGAAATGGGAGCCTTGCTACACTGATGGGCGGGATGTAAATTGCCAACAGCCACTCTGGAGAAGTGTACGGTGTGTCCTGAAACATCTGAAAAACACAGCTTAGAGAGCATAGGGCACTTCCACTCATGGGGGTATAAATTGGGAAAATTAAAAATCAGCAAGACACAAGCACCCCAAAGTTGAGGGCTGCTCTGTTGACAAGGACCTCCACTTCATTCCACCGTCAATATCCCAGGAAAGAGAAAAATGGATAAAGAAGTTGTGGTCCTTATGTACAATGGAATATCACTCAGCCATGAAATCAATGTCATAAGGTTAGTAGCAGCATGATGAGTGGATTTAGGTACGACGATTCTAAGTGAAATAAGTCACACAGAAAAGGACACTTCTCATAAGGTATCACTGATAGAGGGAATGTAAAAACCGTTACACTTGAACTGAATTACAAAACAGAACAGAGTCACACATGCAGAAAACAGACTATGGCTGCTTAACGGGAAAGGGGAGGTGGGGTGATACATAAAACAAGGGTATCAAATTAGCTCAGATACCGTTCCATAAACCCAATATGTAGTAGACAAGACCTACTCCTTGCTCAGAGAACTGGACTCAACACGCCCTATTCACCGCACAAGAATATACCTGACTAGTAATAATCTTAAAACCTATGTATTGATATCTCTCTGTTAGTGTGTCAAGTGGGTGTAAAGCGGCATAAACACAGCAGTGAAAAGCAGCTAAACCCCATTATGAAAATAAATTACTTTGAAAAACCCATGAAACAACGACAGTGAAAGAGATAGAAATTCTTACACAATGCGTTCAGGGGCTGTGATGCAACCTGGATTGACCATATCTAGACCCACAGCTGGATGAGGCATAAGGGTGGACACTCTTGGGGCTGAGAGGTTTGGTGAGGTTGGGTGAGCAAACGCAGACCCTTTAAAGTAATACTTCGTGGTACCCATCGCATGGGTCCCAAATCTCCAGCTTCAAGGGCATCTTCCTACATCGAAAACATGCATGAGAAACCCAGAAGATGGTACACCGTGTGATGGGGAAAGGTTTCTAAAACGCACCTCATTTCTCATCTCCTTGTGCCCGGGTTCGCCTTTCCAGCCGCTTTACTAGCAATCTCCCTACTTGGAGCATCAGCACCTTTAACCTCCTGTTCCGTACAGGTTGCAATTTGTCCTGAGGATGAACGGGAAGACGGGGAACCAACGAGAGACTAGCTCTTGGTGTCGGGACAGGCACAGGTCACTCTATTTTCCCATCAGGAAGAAGAATTAACCACAGGCTCAGCCTGCCCCCCGGAACCAGAACAGGGCCTGAAGCCATCCTGCGCTTTTGCGGCCAGCTCCCAAAAAAGCGAGTTGTAAAATGGAGGTTCAGGGCACTGCAATTCACAAACCTGCAGAGTTATAAATGATAACTCTCTTCCACAAATATATTGAGGGAAGGCAAAGAAGAGGATTTGAAATCAAGGCAGAATTGCACGAAACAGATTTCAGGAGGTAGATACGAATCGCCTTTAAAGCACATGAAAAGCGGCAAAACGTTGACAATGATGCCCTTGGCCAAAAAGGGCGTATGCGTTTTTTCCTGAATATATTCAGGAAAAAACGCATACGCCCTTTTTGGCCAACCAAGCAACCTGGAAAGGCAAATCAGCGCTACAGAGAAGTCTCGCTTCCCATCGGTCAAAAGGGCCATGCTGAAAAAAGTGTCAAAACCAGAAATGTAGGACAGGCCATGGAGAAATGGGAGCCTTGCTACACTGATGGGCGGGATGTAAATTGCCAACAGCCACTCTGGAGAAGTGTACGGTGTGTCCTGAATCATCTGAAAAACACAGCTTAGAGAGCATAGGGCACTTCCACTCATGGGGGTATAAATTGGGAAAATGAAAAATCAGCAAGACACAAGCACCCCAAAGTTGAGGGCTGCTCTGTTGACAAGGACCTCCACTTCATTCCACCGTCAATATCCCAGGAAAGAGAAAAATGGATAAAGAAGTTGTGGTCCTTATGTACAATGGAATATCACTCAGCCATGAAATCAATGTCATAAGGTTAGTAGCAGCATGATGAGTGGATTTAGGTACGACGATTCTAAGTGAAATAAGTCACACAGAAAAGGACACTTCTCATAAGGTATCACTTTTAGAGGGAATGTAAAAACCGTTACACTTGAACTGAATTACAAAACAGAACAGAGTCACACATGCAGAAAACAGACTATGGCTGCTTAACGGGAAAGGGGAGGTGGGGTGATACATAAAACAAGGGTATCAAATTAGCTCAGATACCGTTCCATAAACCCAATATGTAATAGACAAGACCTACTCCTTGCTCAGAGAACTGGACTCAACACGCCCTATTCACCGCACAAGAATATATCCGACTAGTAATAATCTTAAAACCTATGTATTGATATCTCTCTGTTAGTGTGTCAAGTGGGTGGAAAGCGGCATAAACACAGCCGTGAAAAGCAGCTAAACCCCATTATGAAAATAAATTACTTTGAAAAACCCATGAAACAACGACAGTGAAAGAGAGAGAAATTCTTACACAATGCGTTCAGGGGCTGTGATGCAACCTGGATTGACCATATCTAGACCCACAGCTGGATGAGACATAAGGGTGGACACTCTTGGGGCTGAGAGGTTTGGTGAGGTTGGGTGAGCAAACGCAGACCCTTTAAAGTAATACTGCGTGGTACCCATCGCATGGGTCCCAAATCTCCAGGTTCAAGGGCATCTTCCTACATCGAAAACATGCATGAGAAACCCAGAAGATGGTACACCGTGTGATGGGGAAAGGTTTCTAAAACGCACCTCATTTCTCATCTCCTTGTGCCCGGGTTCGCCATTCCAGATGCTTTACTAGCAATCTCCCTACTTGGAGGATCAGCACCTTTAACCTCCTGTTCCGTACAGGTTGCAATTTGTCCTGAGGATGAACGGGAAGACGGGGAACCAACGAGAGATTGGCTCTTGGTGTCGGGACAGGCACAGGTCACTCTATTTTCCCATCAGGAAGAAGAATTAACCACAGGCTCAGCCTGCCCCCCGGAACCAGAACAGGGCCTGAAGCCATCCTGCGCTTTTGCGGCCAGCTCCCAAAAAAGCGAGTTGTAAAATGGAGGTTCAGGGCACTGCAATTCACAAACCTGCAGAGTTATAAATGATAACTCTCGTCCACAAATATATTGAGGGAAGGCAAAGAAGAGGATTTGAAATCAAGGCAGAATTGCACGAAACAGATTTCAGGAGGTAGATACGAATCGCCTTTAAAGCACATGAAAAGCGGCAAAACGTTGACAATGATGCCCTTGGTCAAAAAGGTCGTATGCGTTTTTTCCTGAATATATTCAGGAAAAAACGCATACGCCCTTTTTGGCCAACCAAGCAACCTGGAAAGGCAAATCAGCGCTACAGAGAAGTCTCGCTTCCCATCGGTCAAAAGGGCCATGCTGAAAAAAGTGTCAAAACCAAAAATGCAGGAAAGGCCATGGAGAAATGGGAGCCTTGCTACACTGATGGGCGGGATGTAAATTGCCAACAGCCACTCTGGAGAAGTGTACGGTGTGTCCTGAAACATCTGAAAAACACAGCTTAGAGAGCATAGGGCACTTCCACTCATGGGGGTATAAATTGGGAAAATTAAAAATCAGCAAGACACAAGCACCCCAAAGTTGAGGGCTGCTCTGTTGACAAGGACCTCCACTTCATTCCACCGTCAATATCCCAGGAAAGAGAAAAATGGATAAAGAAGTTGTGGTCCTTATGTACAATGGAATATCACTCAGCCATGAAATCAATGTCATAAGGTTAGTAGCAGCATGATGAGTGGATTTAGGTACGACGATTCTAAGTGAAATAAGTCACACAGAAAAGGACACTTCTCATAAGGTATCACTGATAGAGGGAATGTAAAAACCGTTACACTTGAACTGAATTACAAAACAGAACAGAGTCACACATGCAGAAAACAGACTATGGCTGCTTAACGGGAAAGGGGAGGTGGGGTGATACATAAAACAAGGGTATCAAATTAGCTCAGATACCGTTCCATAAACCCAATATGTAGTAGACAAGACCTACTCCTTGCTCAGAGAACTGGACTCAACACGCCCTATTCACCGCACAAGAATATACCTGACTAGTAATAATCTTAAAACCTATGTATTGATATCTCTCTGTTAGTGTGTCAAGTGGGTGTAAAGCGGCATAAACACAGCAGTGAAAAGCAGCTAAACCCCATTATGAAAATAAATTACTTTGAAAAACCCATGAAACAACGACAGTGAAAGAGAGAGAAATTCTTACACAATGCGTTCAGGGGCTGTGATGCAACCTGGATTGACCATATCTAGACCCACAGCTGGATGAGGCATAAGGGTGGACACTCTTGGGGCTGAGAGGTTTGGTGAGGTTGGGTGAGCAAACGCAGACCCTTTAAAGTAATACTTCGTGGTACCCATCGCATGGGTCCCAAATCTCCAGCTTCAAGGGCATCTTCCTACATCGAAAACATGCATGAGAAACCCAGAAGATGGTACACCGTGTGATGGGGAAAGGTTTCTAAAACGCACCTCATTTCTCATCTCCTTGTGCCCGGGTTCGCCATTCCAGCCGCTTTACTAGCAATCTCCCTACTTGGAGCATCAGCACCTTTAACCTCCCGTTCCGTACAGGTTGCAATTTGTCCTGAGGATGAACGGGAAGACGGGGAACCAACGAGAGACTAGCTCTTGGTGTCGGGACAGGCACAGGTCACTCTATTTTCCCATCAGGAAGAAGAATTAACCACAGGCTCAGCCTGCCCCCCGGAACCAGAACAGGGCCTGAAGCCATCCTGCGCTTTTGCGGCCAGCTCCCAAAAAAGCGAGTTGTAAAATGGAGGTTCAGGGCACTGCAATTCACAAACCTGCAGAGTTATAAATGATAACTCTCGTCCATAAATATATTGAGGGAAGGCAAAGAAGAGGATTTGAAATCAAGGCAGAATTGCACGAAACAGATTTCAGGAGGTAGATACGAATCGCCTTTAAAGCACATGAAAAGCGGCAAAACGTTGACAATGATGCCCTTGGCCAAAAAGGGCGTATGCGTTTTTTCCTGAATATATTCAGGAAAAAACGCATACGCCCTTTTTGGCCAACCAAGCAACCTGGAAAGGCAAATCAGCGCTACAGAGAAGTCTCGCTTCCCATCGGTCAAAAGGGCCATGCTGAAAAAAGTGTCAAAACCAGAAATGCAGTACAGGCCATGGAGAAATGGGAGCCTTGCTACACTGATGGGCGGGATGTAAATTGCCAACAGCCACTCTGGAGAAGTGTACGGTGTGTCCTGAATCATCTGAAAAACACAGCTTAGAGAGCATAGGGCACTTCCACTCATGGGGGTATAAATTGGGAAAATGAAAAATCAGCAAGACACAAGCACCCCAAAGTTGAGGGCTGCTCTGTTGACAAGGACCTCCACTTCATTCCACCGTCAATATCCCAGGAAAGAGAAAAATGGATAAAGAAGTTGTGGTCCTTATGTACAATGGAATATCACTCAGCCATGAAATCAATGTCATAAGGTTAGTAGCAGCATGATGAGTGGATTTAGGTACGACGATTCTAAGTGAAATAAGTCACACAGAAAAGGACACTTCTCATAAGGTATCACTTTTAGAGGGAATGTAAAAACCGTTACACTTGAACTGAATTACAAAACAGAACAGAGTCACACATGCAGAAAACAGACTATGGCTGCTTAACGGGAAAGGGGAGGTGGGGTGATACATAAAACAAGGGTATCAAATTAGCTCAGATACCGTTCCATAAACCCAATATGTAATAGACAAGACCTACTCCTTGCTCAGAGAACTGGACTCAACACGCCCTATTCACCGCACAAGAATATATCCGACTAGTAATAATCTTAAAACCTATGTATTGATATCTCTCTGTTAGTGTGTCAAGTGGGTGGAAAGCGGCATAAACACAGCCGTGAAAAGCAGCTAAACCCCATTATGAAAATAAATTACTTTGAAAAACCCATGAAACAACGACAGTGAAAGAGAGAGAAATTCTTACACAATGCGTTCAGGGGCTGTGATGCAACCTGGATTGACCATATCTAGACCCACAGCTGGATGAGACATAAGGGTGGACACTCTTGGGGCTGAGAGGTTTGGTGAGGTTGGGTGAGCAAACGCAGACCCTTTAAAGTAATACTGCGTGGTACCCATCGCATGGGTCCCAAATCTCCAGGTTCAAGGGCATCTTCCTACATCGAAAACATGCATGAGAAACCCAGAAGATGGTACACCGTGTGATGGGGAAAGGTTTCTAAAACGCACCTCATTTCTCATCTCCTTGTGCCCGGGTTCGCCATTCCAGATGCTTTACTAGCAATCTCCCTACTTGGAGGATCAGCACCTTTAACCTCCTGTTCCGTACAGGTTGCAATTTGTCCTGAGGATGAACGGGAAGACGGGGAACCAACGAGAGACTAGCTCTTGGTGTCGGGACAGGCACAGGTCACTCTATTTTCCCATCAGGAAGAAGAATTAACCACAGGCTCAGCCTGCCCCCCGGAACCAGAACAGGGCCTGAAGCCATCCTGCGCTTTTGCGGCCAGCTCCCAAAAAAGCGAGTTGTAAAATGGAGGTTCAGGGCACTGCAATTCACAAACCTGCAGAGTTATAAATGATAACTCTCGTCCACAAATATATTGAGGGAAGGCAAAGAAGAGGATTTGAAATCAAGGCAGAATTGCACGAAACAGATTTCAGGAGGTAGATACGAATCGCCTTTAAAGCACATGAAAAGCGGCAAAACGTTGACAATGATGCCCTTGGTCAAAAAGGTCGTATGCGTTTTTTCCTGAATATATTCAGGAAAAAACGCATACGCCCTTTTTGGCCAACCAAGCAACCTGGAAAGGCAAATCAGCGCTACAGAGAAGTCTCGCTTCCCATCGGTCAAAAGGGCCATGCTGAAAAAAGTGTCAAAACCAAAAATGCAGGAAAGGCCATGGAGAAATGGGAGCCTTGCTACACTGATGGGCGGGATGTAAATTGCCAACAGCCACTCTGGAGAAGTGTACGGTGTGTCCTGAAACATCTGAAAAACACAGCTTAGAGAGCATAGGGCACTTCCACTCATGGGGGTATAAATTGGGAAAATTAAAAATCAGCAAGACACAAGCACCCCAAAGTTGAGGGCTGCTCTGTTGACAAGGACCTCCACTTCATTCCACCGTCAATATCCCAGGAAAGAGAAAAATGGATAAAGAAGTTGTGGTCCTTATGTACAATGGAATATCACTCAGCCATGAAATCAATGTCATAAGGTTAGTAGCAGCATGATGAGTGGATTTAGGTACGACGATTCTAAGTGAAATAAGTCACACAGAAAAGGACACTTCTCATAAGGTATCACTGATAGAGGGAATGTAAAAACCGTTACACTTGAACTGAATTACAAAACAGAACAGAGTCACACATGCAGAAAACAGACTATGGCTGCTTAACGGGAAAGGGGAGGTGGGGTGATACATAAAACAAGGGTATCAAATTAGCTCAGATACCGTTCCATAAACCCAATATGTAGTAGACAAGACCTACTCCTTGCTCAGAGAACTGGACTCAACACGCCCTATTCACCGCACAAGAATATACCTGACTAGTAATAATCTTAAAACCTATGTATTGATATCTCTCTGTTAGTGTGTCAAGTGGGTGTAAAGCGGCATAAACACAGCAGTGAAAAGCAGCTAAACCCCATTATGAAAATAAATTACTTTGAAAAACCCATGAAACAACGACAGTGAAAGAGAGAGAAATTCTTACACAATGCGTTCAGGGGCTGTGATGCAACCTGGATTGACCATATCTAGACCCACAGCTGGATGAGGCATAAGGGTGGACACTCTTGGGGCTGAGAGGTTTGGTGAGGTTGGGTGAGCAAACGCAGACCCTTTAAAGTAATACTTCGTGGTACCCATGGCATGGGTCCCAAATCTCCAGCTTCAAGGGCATCTTCCTACATCGAAAACATGCATGAGAAACCCAGAAGATGGTACACCGTGTGATGGGGAAAGGTTTCTAAAACGCACCTCATTTCTCATCTCCTTGTGCCCGGGTTCGCCATTCCAGCCGCTTTACTAGCAATCTCCCTACTTGGAGCATCAGCACCTTTAACCTCCCGTTCCGTACAGGTTGCAATTTGTCCTGAGGATGAACGGGAAGACGGGGAACCAACGAGAGACTAGCTCTTGGTGTCGGGACAGGCACAGGTCACTCTATTTTCCCATCAGGAAGAAGAATTAACCACAGGCTCAGCCTGCCCCCCGGAACCAGAACAGGGCCTGAAGCCATCCTGCGCTTTTGCGGCCAGCTCCCAAAAAAGCGAGTTGTAAAATGGAGGTTCAGGGCACTGCAATTCACAAACCTGCAGAGTTATAAATGATAACTCTCGTCCATAAATATATTGAGGGAAGGCAAAGAAGAGGATTTGAAATCAAGGCAGAATTGCACGAAACAGATTTCAGGAGGTAGATACGAATCGCCTTTAAAGCACATGAAAAGCGGCAAAACGTTGACAATGATGCCCTTGGCCAAAAAGGGCGTATGCGTTTTTTCCTGAATATATTCAGGAAAAAACGCATACGCCCTTTTTGGCCAACCAAGCAACCTGGAAAGGCAAATCAGCGCTACAGAGAAGTCTCGCTTCCCATCGGTCAAAAGGGCCATGCTGAAAAAAGTGTCAAAACCAGAAATGCAGTACAGGCCATGGAGAAATGGGAGCCTTGCTACACTGATGGGCGGGATGTAAATTGCCAACAGCCACTCTGGAGAAGTGTACGGTGTGTCCTGAATCATCTGAAAAACACAGCTTAGAGAGCATAGGGCACTTCCACTCATGGGGGTATAAATTGGGAAAATGAAAAATCAGCAAGACACAAGCACCCCAAAGTTGAGGGCTGCTCTGTTGACAAGGACCTCCACTTCATTCCACCGTCAATATCCCAGGAAAGAGAAAAATGGATAAAGAAGTTGTGGTCCTTATGTACAATGGAATATCACTCAGCCATGAAATCAATGTCATAAGGTTAGTAGCAGCATGATGAGTGGATTTAGGTACGACGATTCTAAGTGAAATAAGTCACACAGAAAAGGACACTTCTCATAAGGTATCACTTTTAGAGGGAATGTAAAAACCGTTACACTTGAACTGAATTACAAAACAGAACAGAGTCACACATGCAGAAAACAGACTATGGCTGCTTAACGGGAAAGGGGAGGTGGGGTGATACATAAAACAAGGGTATCAAATTAGCTCAGATACCGTTCCATAAACCCAATATGTAGTAGACAAGACCTACTCCTTGCTCAGAGAACTGGACTCAACACGCCCTATTCACCGCACAAGAATATACCTGACTAGTAATAATCTTAAAACCTATGTATTGATATCTCTCTGTTAGTGTGTCAAGTGGGTGTAAAGCGGCATAAACACAGCAGTGAAAAGCAGCTAAACCCCATTATGAAAATAAATTACTTTGAAAAACCCATGAAACAACGACAGTGAAAGAGATAGAAATTCTTACACAATGAGTTCAGGGGCTGTGATGCAACCTGGATTGACCATATCTAGACCCACAGCTGGATGAGACATAAGGGTGGACACTCTTGGGGCTGAGAGGTTTGGTGAGGTTGGGTGAGCAAACGCAGACCCTTTAAAGTAATACTGCGTGGTACCCATCGCATGGGTCCCAAATCTCCAGGTTCAAGGGCATCTTCCTACATCGAAAACATGCATGAGAAACCCAGAAGATGGTACACCGTGTGATGGGGAAAGGTTTCTAAAACGCACCTCATTTCTCATCTCCTTGTGCCCGGGTTCGCCTTTCCAGCCGCTTTACTAGCAATCTCCCTACTTGGAGCATCAGCACCTTTAACCTCCTGTTCCGTACAGGTTGCAATTTGTCCTGAGGATGAACGGGAAGACGGGGAACCAACGAGAGACTAGCTCTTGGTGTCGGGACAGGCACAGGTCACTCTATTTTCCCATCAGGAAGAAGAATTAACCACAGGCTCAGCCTGCCCCCCGGAACCAGAACAGGGCCTGAAGCCATCCTGCGCTTTTGCGGCCAGCTCCCAAAAAAGCGAGTTGTAAAATGGAGGTTCAGGGCACTGCAATTCACAAACCTGCAGAGTTATAAATGATAACTCTCGTCCACAAATATATTGAGGGAAGGCAAAGAAGAGGATTTGAAATCAAGGCAGAATTGCACGAAACAGATTTCAGGAGGTAGATACGAATCGCCTTTAAAGCACATGAAAAGCGGCAAAACGTTGACAATGATGCCCTTGGCCAAAAAGGGCGTATGCGTTTTTTCCTGAATATATTCAGGAAAAAACGCATACGCCCTTTTTGGCCAACCAAGCAACCTGGAAAGGCAAATCAGCGCTACAGAGAAGTCTCGCTTCCCATCGGTCAAAAGGGCCATGCTGAAAAAAGTGTCAAAACCAGAAATGCAGGACAGGCCATGGAGAAATGGGAGCCTTGCTACACTGATGGGCGGGATGTAAATTGCCAACAGCCACTCTGGAGAAGTGTACGGTGTGTCCTGAAACATCTGAAAAACACAGCTTAGAGAGCATAGGGCACTTCCACTCATGGGGGTATAAATTGGGAAAATTAAAAATCAGCAAGACACAAGCACCCGAAAGTTGAGGGCTGCTCTGTTGACAAGGACCTCCACTTCATTCCACCGTCAATATCCCAGGAAAGAGAAAAATGGATAAAGAAGTTGTGGTCCTTATGTACAATGGAATATCACTCAGCCATGAAATCAATGTCATAAGGTTAGTAGCAGCATAATGAGTGGATTTAGGTACGACGATTCTAAGTGAAATAAGTCACACAGAAAAGGACACTTCTCATAAGGTATCACTGATAGAGGGAATGTAAAAACCGTTACACTTGAACTGAATTACAAAACAGAACAGAGTCACACATGCAGAAAACAGACTATGGCTGCTTAACGGGAAAGGGGAGGTGGGGTGATACATAAAACAAGGGTATCAAATTAGCTCAGATACCGTTCCATAAACCCAATATGTAGTAGACAAGACCTACTCCTTGCTCAGAGAACTGGACTCAACACGCCCTATTCACCGCACAAGAATATACCTGACTAGTAATAATCTTAAAACCTATGTATTGATATCTCTCTGTTAGTGTGTCAAGTGGGTGTAAAGCGGCATAAACACAGCAGTGAAAAGCAGCTAAACCCCATTATGAAAATAAATTACTTTGAAAAACCCATGAAACAACGACAGTGAAAGAGATAGAAATTCTTACACAATGAGTTCAGGGGCTGTGATGCAACCTGGATTGACCATATCTAGACCCACAGCTGGATGAGACATAAGGGTGGACACTCTTGGGGCTGAGAGGTTTGGTGAGGTTGGGTGAGCAAACGCAGACCCTTTAAAGTAATACTGCGTGGTACCCATCTCATGGGTCCCAAATCTCCAGGTTCAAGGGCATCTTCCTACATCGAAAACATGCATGAGAAACCCAGAAGATGGTACACCGTGTGATGGGGAAAGGTTTCTAAAACGCACCTCATTTCTCATCTCCTTGTGCCCGGGTTCGCCTTTCCAGCCGCTTTACTAGCAATCTCCCTACTTGGAGCATCAGCACCTTTAACCTCCTGTTCCGTACAGGTTGCAATTTGTCCTGAGGATGAACGGGAAGACGGGGAACCAACGAGAGACTAGCTCTTGGTGTCGGGACAGGCACAGGTCACTCTATTTTCCCATCAGGAAGAAGAATTAACCACAGGCTCAGCCTGCCCCCCGGAACCAGAACAGGGCCTGAAGCCATCCTGCGCTTTTGCGGCCAGCTCCCAAAAAAGCGAGTTGTAAAATGGAGGTTCAGGGCACTGCAATTCACAAACCTGCAGAGTTATAAATGATAACTCTCGTCCACAAATATATTGAGGGAAGGCAAAGAAGAGGATTTGAAATCAAGGCAGAATTGCACGAAACAGATTTCAGGAGGTAGATACGAATCGCCTTTAAAGCACATGAAAAGCGGCAAAACGTTGACAATGATGCCCTTGGCCAAAAAGGGCGTATGCGTTTTTTCCTAAATATATACAGGAAAAAACGCATACGCCCTTTTTGGCCAACCAAGCAACCTGGAAAGGCAAATCAGCGCTACAGAGAAGTCTCGCTTCCCATTGGTCAAAAGGGCCATGCTGAAAAAAGTGTCAAAACCAGAAATGCAGGACAGGCCATGGAGAAATGGGAGCCTTGCTACACTGATGGGCGGGATGTAAATTGCCAACAGCCACTCTGGAGAAGTGTACGGTGTGTCCTGAAACATCTGAAAAACACAGCTTAGAGAGCATAGGGCACTTCCACTCATGGGGGTATAAATTGGGAAAATTAAAAATCAGCAAGACACAAGCACCCCAAAGTTGAGGGCTGCTCTGTTGACAAGGACCTCCACTTCATTCCACCTTAAATATCCCAGGAAAGAGAAAAATGGATAAAGAAGTTGTGGTCCTTATGTACAATGGAATATCACTCAGCCATGAAATCAATGTCATAAGGTTAGTAGCAGCATGATGAGTGGATTTAGGTACGACGATTCTAAGTGAAATAAGTCACACAGAAAAGGACACTTCTCATAAGGTATCACTGATAGAGGGAATGTAAAAACCGTTACACTTGAACTGAATTACAAAACAGAACAGAGTCACACATGCAGAAAACAGACTATGGCTGCTTAACGGGAAAGGGGAGGTGGGGTGATACATAAAACAAGGGTATCAAATTAGCTCAGATACCGTTCCATAAACCCAATATGTAATAGACAAGACCTACTCCTTGCTCAGAGAACTGGACTCAACACGCCCTATTCACCGCACAAGAATATATCCGACTAGTAATAATCTTAAAACCTATGTATTGATATCTCTCTGTTAGTGTGTCAAGTGGGTGGAAAGCGGCATAAACACAGCCGTGAAAAGCAGCTAAACCCCATTATGAAAATAAATTACTTTGAAAAACCCATGAAACAACGACAGTGAAAGAGAGAGAAATTCTTACACAATGCGTTCAGGGGCTGTGATGCTACCTGGATTGACCATATCTAGACCCACAGCTGGATGAGACATAAGGGTGGACACTCTTGGGGCTGAGAGGTTTGGTGAGGTTGGGTGAGCAAACGCAGACCCTTTATAGTAATACTGCGTGGTACCCATCGCATGGGTCCCAAATCTCCAGGTTCAAGGGCATCTTCCTACATCGAAAACATGCATGAGAAACCCAGAAGATGGTACACCGTGTGATGGGGAAAGGTTTCTAAAACGCACCTCATTTCTCATCTCCTTGTGCCCGGGTTCGCCATTCCAGCCACTTTACTAGCAATCTCCCTACTTGGAGCATCAGCACCTTTAACCTCCTGTTCCGTACAGGTTGCAATTTGTCCTGAGGATGAACGGGAAGACGGGGAACCAACGAGAGACTAGCTCTTGGTGTCGGGACAGGCACAGGTCACTCTATTTTCCCATCAGGAAGAAGAATTAACCACAGGCTCAGCCTGCCCCCCGGAACCAGAACAGGGCCTGAAGCCATCCTGCGCTTTTGCGGCCAGCTCCCAAAAAAGCGAGTTGTAAAATGGAGGTTCAGGGCACTGCAATTCACAAACCTGCAGAGTTATAAATGATAACTCTCGTCCACAAATATATTGAGGGAAGGCAAAGAAGAGGATTTGAAATCAAGGCAGAAATGCACGAAACAGATTTCAGGAGGTAGATACGAATCGCCTTTAAAGCACATGAAAAGCGGCAAAACGTTGACAATGATGCCCTTGGCCAAAAAGGGCGTATGCGTTTTTTCCTAAATATATACAGGAAAAAACGCATACGCCCTTTTTGGCCAACCAAGCAACCTGGAAAGGCAAATCAGCGCTACAGAGAAGTCTCGCTTCCCATTGGTCAAAAGGGCCATGCTGAAAAAAGTGTCAAAACCAGAAATGCAGGACAGGCCATGGAGAAATGGGAGCCTTGCTACACTGATGGGCGGGATGTAAATTGCCAACAGCCACTCTGGAGAAGTGTACGGTGTGTCCTGAAACATCTGAAAAACACAGCTTAGAGAGCATAGGGCACTTCCACTCATGGGGGTATAAATTGGGAAAATTAAAAATCAGCAAGACACAAGCACCCCAAAGTTGAGGGCTGCTCTGTTGACAAGGACCTCCACTTCATTCCACCTTAAATATCCCAGGAAAGAGAAAAATGGATAAAGAAGTTGTGGTCCTTATGTACAATGGAATATCACTCAGCCATGAAATCAATGTCATAAGGTTAGTAGCAGCATGATGAGTGGATTTAGGTACGACGATTCTAAGTGAAATAAGTCACACAGAAAAGGACACTTCTCATAAGGTATCACTGATAGAGGGAATGTAAAAACCGTTACACTTGAACTGAATTACAAAACAGAACAGAGTCACACATGCAGAAAACAGACTATGGCTGCTTAACGGGAAAGGGGAGGTGGGGTGATACATAAAACAAGGGTATCAAATTAGCTCAGATACCGTTCCATAAACCCAATATGTAATAGACAAGACCTACTCCTTGCTCAGAGAACTGGACTCAACACGCCCTATTCACCGCACAAGAATATATCCGACTAGTAATAATCTTAAAACCTATGTATTGATATCTCTCTGTTAGTGTGTCAAGTGGGTGGAAAGCGGCATAAACACAGCCGTGAAAAGCAGCTAAACCCCATTATGAAAATAAATTACTTTGAAAAACCCATGAAACAACGACAGTGAAAGAGAGAGAAATTCTTACACAATGCGTTCAGGGGCTGTGATGCTACCTGGATTGACCATATCTAGACCCACAGCTGGATGAGACATAAGGGTGGACACTCTTGGGGCTGAGAGGTTTGGTGAGGTTGGGTGAGCAAACGCAGACCCTTTATAGTAATACTGCGTGGTACCCATCGCATGGGTCCCAAATCTCCAGGTTCAAGGGCATCTTCCTACATCGAAAACATGCATGAGAAACCCAGAAGATGGTACACCGTGTGATGGGGAAAGGTTTCTAAAACGCACCTCATTTCTCATCTCCTTGTGCCCGGGTTCGCCATTCCAGATGCTTTACTAGCAATCTCCCTACTTGGAGGATCAGCACCTTTAACCTCCTGTTCCGTACAGGTTGCAATTTGTCCTGAGGATGAACGGGAAGACGGGGAACCAACGAGAGACTAGCTCTTGGTGTCGGGACAGGCACAGGTCACTCTATTTTCCCATCAGGAAGAAGAATTAACCACAGGCTCAGCCTGCCCCCCGGAACCAGAACAGGGCCTGAAGCCATCCTGCGCTTTTGCGGCCAGCTCCCAAAAAAGTGAGTTGTAAAATGGAGGTTCAGGGCACTGCAATTCACAAACCTGCAGAGTTATAAATGATAACTCTCGTCCACAAATATATTGAGGGAAGGCAAAGAAGAGGATTTGAAATCAAGGCAGAATTGCACGAAACAGATTTCAGGAGGTAGATACGAATCGCCTTTAAAGCACATGAAAAGCGGCAAAACGTTGACAATGATGCCCTTGGTCAAAAAGGTCGTATGCGTTTTTTCCTAAATATATTCAGGAAAAAACGCATACGCCCTTTTTGGCCAACCAAGCAACCTGGAAAGGCAAATCAGCGCTACAGAGAAGTCTCGCTTCCCATCGGTCAAAAGGGCCATGCTGAAAAAAGTGTCAAAACCAAAAATGCAGGAAAGGCCATGGAGAAATGGGAGCCTTGCTACACTGATGGGCGGGATGTAAATTGCCAACAGCCACTCTGGAGAAGTGTACGGTGTGTCCTGAAACATCAGAAAAACACAGCTTAGAGAGCATAGGGCACTTCCACTCATGGGGGTATAAATTGGGAAAATGAAAAATCAGCAAGACACAAGCACCCCAAAGTTGAGGGCTGCTCTGTTGACAAGGACCTCCACTTCATTCCACCGTCAATATCCCAGGAAAGAGAAAAATGGATAAAGAAGTTGTGGTCCTTATGTACAATGGAATATCACTCAGCCATGAAATCAATGTCATAAGGTTAGTAGCAGCATGATGAGTGGATTTAGGTACGACGATTCTAAGTGAAATAAGTCACACAGAAAAGGACACTTCTCATAAGGTATCACTGATAGAGGGAATGTAAAAACCGTTACACTTGAACTGAATTACAAAACAGAACAGAGTCACACATGCAGAAAACAGACTATGGCTGCTTAACGGGAAAGGGGAGGTGGGGTGATACATAAAACAAGGGTATCAAATTAGCTCAGATACCGTTCCATAAACCCAATATGTAGTAGACAAGACCTACTCCTTGCTCAGAGAACTGGACTCAACACGCCCTATTCACCGCACAAGAATATACCTGACTAGTAATAATCTTAAAACCTATGTATTGATATCTCTCTGTTAGTGTGTCAAGTGGGTGTAAAGCGGCATAAACACAGCAGTGAAAAGCAGCTAAACCCCATTATGAAAATAAATTACTTTGAAAAACCCATGAAACAACGACAGTGAAAGAGAGAGAAATTCTTACACAATGCGTTCAGGGGCTGTGATGCAACCTGGATTGACCATATCTAGACCCACAGCTGGATGAGGCATAAGGGTGGACACTCTTGGGGCTGAGAGGTTTGGTGAGGTTGGGTGAGCAAACGCAGACCCTTTAAAGTAATACTTCGTGGTACCCATCGCATGGGTCCCAAATCTCCAGCTTCAAGGGCATCTTCCTACATCGAAAACATGCATGAGAAACCCAGAAGATGGTACACCGTGTGATGGGGAAAGGTTTCTAAAACGCACCTCATTTCTCATCTCCTTGTGCCCGGGTTCGCCATTCCAGCCGCTTTACTAGCAATCTCCCTACTTGGAGCATCAGCACCTTTAACCTCCTGTTCCGTACAGGTTGCAATTTGTCCTGAGGATGAACGGGAAGACGGGGAACCAACGAGAGACTAGCTCTTGGTGTCGGGACAGGCACAGGTCACTCTATTTTCCCATCAGGAAGAAGAATTAACCACAGGCTCAGCCTGCCCCCCGGAACCAGAACAGGGCCTGAAGCCATCCTGCGCTTTTGCGGCCAGCTCCCAAAAAAGCGAGTTGTAAAATGGAGGTTCAGGGCACTGCAATTCACAAACCTGCAGAGTTATAAATGATAACTCTCGTCCACAAATATATTGAGGGAAGGCAAAGAAGAGGATTTGAAATCAAGGCAGAATTGCACGAAACAGATTTCAGGAGGTAGATACGAATCGCCTTTAAAGCACATGAAAAGCGGCAAAACGTTGACAATGATGCCCTTGGCCAAAAAGGGCGTATGCGTTTTTTCCTGAATATATTCAGGAAAAAACGCATACGCCCTTTTTGGCCAACCAAGCAACCTGGAAAGGCAAATCAGCGCTACAGAGAAGTCTCGCTTCCCATCGGTCAAAAGGGCCATGCTGAAAAAAGTGTCAAAACCAGAAATGCAGTACAGGCCATGGAGAAATGGGAGCCTTGCTACACTGATGGGCGGGATGTAAATTGCCAACAGCCACTCTGGAGAAGTGTACGGTGTGTCCTGAATCATCTGAAAAACACAGCTTAGAGAGCATAGGGCACTTCCACTCATGGGGGTATAAATTGGGAAAATGAAAAATCAGCAAGACACAAGCACCCCAAAGTTGAGGGCTGCTCTGTTGACAAGGACCTCCACTTCATTCCACCGTCAATATCCCAGGAAAGAGAAAAATGGATAAAGAAGTTGTGGTCCTTATGTACAATGGAATATCACTCAGCCATGAAATCAATGTCATAAGGTTAGTAGCAGCATGATGAGTGGATTTAGGTACGACGATTCTAAGTGAAATAAGTCACACAGAAAAGGACACTTCTCATAAGGTATCACTTATAGAGGGAATGTAAAAACCGTTACACTTGAACTGAATTACAAAACAGAACAGAGTCACACATGCAGAAAACACACTATGGCTGCTTAACGGGAAAGGGGAGGTGGGGTGATACATAAAACAAGGGTATCAAATTAGCTCAGATACCGTTCCATAAACCCAATATGTAGTAGACAAGACCTACTCCTTGCTCAGAGAACTGGACTCAACACGCCCTATTCACCGCACAAGAATATATCCGACTAGTAATAATCTTAAAACCTATGTATTGATATCTCTCTGTTAGTGTGTCAAGTGGGTGGAAAGCGGCATAAACACAGCCGTGAAAAGCAGCTAAACCCCATTATGAAAATAAATTACTTTGAAAAACCCATGAAACAACGACAGTGAAAGAGAGAGAAATTCTTACACAATGCGTTCAGGGGCTGTGATGCTACCTGGATTGACCATATCTAGACCCACAGCTGGATGAGACATAAGGGTGGACACTCTTGGGGCTGAGAGGTTTGGTGAGGTTGGGTGAGCAAACGCAGACCCTTTAAAGTAATACTGCGTGGTACCCATCGCATGGGTCCCAAATCTCCAGGTTCAAGGGCATCTTCCTACATCGAAAACATGCATGAGAAACCCAGAAGATGGTACACCGTGTGATGGGGAAAGGTTTCTAAAACGCACCTCATTTCTCATCTCCTTGTGCCCGGGTTCGCCATTCCAGATGCTTTACTAGCAATCTCCCTACTTGGAGGATCAGCACCTTTAACCTCCTGTTCCGTACAGGTTGCAATTTGTCCTGAGGATGAACGGGAAGACGGGGAACCAACGAGAGACTAGCTCTTGGTGTCGGGACAGGCACAGGTCACTCTATTTTCCCATCAGGAAGAAGAATTAACCACAGGCTCAGCCTGCCCCCCGGAACCAGAACAGGGCCTGAAGCCATCCTGCGCTTTTGCGGCCAGCTCCCAAAAAAGCGAGTTGTAAAATGGAGGTTCAGGGCACTGCAATTCACAAACCTGCAGAGTTATAAATGATAACTCTCGTCCACAAATATATTGAGGGAAGGCAAAGAAGAGGATTTGAAATCAAGGCAGAATTGCACGAAACAGATTTCAGGAGGTAGATTCGAATCGCCTTTAAAGCACATGAAAAGCGGCAAAACGTTGACAATGATGCCCTTGGTCAAAAAGGTCGTATGCGTTTTTTCCTGAATATATTCAGGAAAAAACGCATACGCCCTTTTTGGCCAACCAAGCAACCTGGAAAGGCAAATCAGCGCTACAGAGAAGTCTCGCTTCCCATCGGTCAAAAGGGCCATGCTGAAAAAAGTGTCAAAACCAAAAATGCAGGAAAGGCCATGGAGAAATGGGAGCCTTGCTACACTGATGGGCGGGATGTAAATTGCCAACAGGCACTCTGGAGAAGTGTACGGTGTGTCCTGAAACATCAGAAAAACACAGCTTAGAGAGCATAGGGCACTTCCACTCATGGGGGTATAAATTGGGAAAATTAAAAATCAGCAAGACACAAGCACCCCAAATTTGAGGGCTGCTCTGTTGACAAGGACCTCCACTTCATTCCACCGTCAATATCCCAGGAAAGAGAAAAATGGATAAAGAAGTTGTGGTCCTTATGTACAATGGAATATCACTCAGCCATGAAATCAATGTCATAAGGTTAGTAGCAGCATGATGAGTGGATTTAGGTACGACGATTCTAAGTGAAATAAGTCACACAGAAAAGGACACTTCTCATAAGGTATCACTGATAGAGGGAATGTAAAAACCGTTACACTTGAACTGAATTACAAAACAGAACAGAGTCACACATGCAGAAAACAGACTATGGCTGCTTAACGGGAAAGGGGAGGTGGGGTGATACATAAAACAAGGGTATCAAATTAGCTCAGATACCGTTCCATAAACCCAATATGTAGTAGACAAGACCTACTCCTTGCTCAGAGAACTGGACTCAACACGCCCTATTCACCGCACAAGAATATACCTGACTAGTAATAATCTTAAAACCTATGTATTGATATCTCTCTGTTAGTGTGTCAAGTGGGTGTAAAGCGGCATAAACACAGCAGTGAAAAGCAGCTAAACCCCATTATGAAAATAAATTACTTTGAAAAACCCATGAAACAACGACAGTGAAAGAGAGAGAAATTCTTACACAATGCGTTCAGGGGCTGTGATGCAACCTGGATTGACCATATCTAGACCCACAGCTGGATGAGGCATAAGGGTGGACACTCTTGGGGCTGAGAGGTTTGGTGAGGTTGGGTGAGCAAACGCAGACCCTTTAAAGTAATACTTCGTGGTACCCATCGCATGGGTCCCAAATCTCCAGCTTCAAGGGCATCTTCCTACATCGAAAACATGCATGAGAAACCCAGAAGATGGTACACCGTGTGATGGGGAAAGGTTTCTAAAACGCACCTCATTTCTCATCTCCTTGTGCCCGGGTTCGCCATTCCAGCCGCTTTACTAGCAATCTCCCTACTTGGAGCATCAGCACCTTTAACCTCCTGTTCCGTACAGGTTGCAATTTGTCCTGAGGATGAACGGGAAGACGGGGAACCAACGAGAGACTAGCTCTTGGTGTCGGGACAGGCACAGGTCACTCTATTTTCCCATCAGGAAGAAGAATTAACCACAGGCTCAGCCTGCCCCCCGGAACCAGAACAGGGCCTGAAGCCATCCTGCGCTTTTGCGGCCAGCTCCCAAAAAAGCGAGTTGTAAAATGGAGGTTCAGGGCACTGCAATTCACAAACCTGCAGAGTTATAAATGATAACTCTCGTCCATAAATATATTGAGGGAAGGCAAAGAAGAGGATTTGAAATCAAGGCAGAATTGCACGAAACAGATTTCAGGAGGTAGATACGAATCGCCTTTAAAGCACATGAAAAGCGGCAAAACGTTGACAATGATGCCCTTGGCCAAAAAGGGCGTATGCGTTTTTTCCTGAATATATTCAGGAAAAAACGCATACGCCCTTTTTGGCCAACCAAGCAACCTGGAAAGGCAAATCAGCGCTACAGAGAAGTCTCGCTTCCCATCGGTCAAAAGGGCCATGCTGAAAAAAGTGTCAAAACCAGAAATGCAGTACAGGCCATGGAGAAATGGGAGCCTTGCTACACTGATGGGCGGGATGTAAATTGCCAACAGGCACTCTGGAGAAGTGTACGGTGTGTCCTGAATCATCTGAAAAACACAGCTTAGAGAGCATAGGGCACTTCCACTCATGGGGGTATAAATTGGGAAAATGAAAAATCAGCAAGACACAAGCACCCCAAAGTTGAGGGCTGCTCTGTTGACAAGGACCTCCACTTCATTCCACCGTCAATATCCCAGGAAAGAGAAAAATGGATAAAGAAGTTGTGGTCCTTATGTACAATGGAATATCACTCAGCCATGAAATCAATGTCATAAGGTTAGTAGCAGCATGATGAGTGGATTTAGGTACGACGATTCTAAGTGAAATAAGTCACACAGAAAAGGACACTTCTCATAAGGTATCACTTTTAGAGGGAATGTAAAAACCGTTACACTTGAACTGAATTACAAAACAGAACAGAGTCACACATGCAGAAAACAGACTATGGCTGCTTAACGGGAAAGGGGAGGTGGGGTGATACATAAAACAAGGGTATCAAATTAGCTCAGATACCGTTCCATAAACCCAATATGTAGTAGACAAGACCTACTCCTTGCTCAGAGAACTGGACTCAACACGCCCTATTCACCGCACAAGAATATACCTGACTAGTAATAATCTTAAAACCTATGTATTGATATCTCTCTGTTAGTGTGTCAAGTGGGTGGAAAGTGGCATAAACACAGCCGTGAAAAGCAGCTAAACCCCATTATGAAAATAAATTACTTTGAAAAACCCATGAAACAACGACAGTGAAAGAGAGAGAAATTCTTACACAATGCGTTCAGGGGCTGTGATGCAACCTGGATTGACCATATCTAGACCCACAGCTGGATGAGACATAAGGGTGGACACTCTTGGGGCTGAGAGGTTTGGTGAGGTTGGGTGAGCAAACGCAGACCCTTTAAAGTAATACTGCGTGGTACCCATCGCATGGGTCTCAAATCTCCAGGTTCAAGGGCATCTTCCTACATCGAAAACATGCATGAGAAACCCAGAAGATGGTACACCGTGTGATGGGGAAAGGTTTCTAAAACGCACCTCATTTCTCATCTCCTTGTGCCCGGGTTCGCCATTCCAGATGCTTTACTAGCAATCTCCCTACTTGGAGGATCAGCACCTTTAACCTCCTGTTCCGTACAGGTTGCAATTTGTCCTGAGGATGAACGGGAAGACGGGGAACCAACGAGAGACTAGCTCTTGGTGTCGGGACAGGCACAGGTCACTCTATTTTCCCATCAGGAAGAAGAATTAACCACAGGCTCAGCCTGCCCCCCGGAACCAGAACAGGGCCTGAAGCCATCCTGCGCTTTTGCGGCCAGCTCCCAAAAAAGCGAGTTGTAAAATGGAGGTTCAGGGCACTGCAATTCACAAACCTGCAGAGTTATAAATGATAACTCTCGTCCACAAATATATTGAGGGAAGGCAAAGAAGAGGATTTGAAATCAAGGCAGAATTGCACGAAACAGATTTCAGGAGGTAGATACGAATCGCCTTTAAAGCACATGAAAAGCGGCAAAACGTTGACAATGATGCCCTTGGTCAAAAAGGTCGTATGCGTTTTTTCCTGAATATATTCAGGAAAAAACGCATACGCCCTTTTTGGCCAACCAAGCAACCTGGAAAGGCAAATCAGCGCTACAGAGAAGTCTCGCTTCCCATCGGTCAAAAGGGCCATGCTGAAAAAAGTGTCAAAACCAAAAATGCAGGAAAGGCCATGGAGAAATGGGAGCCTTGCTACACTGATGGGCGGGATGTAAATTGCCAACAGCCACTCTGGAGAAGTGTACGGTGTGTCCTGAAACATCTGAAAAACACAGCTTAGAGAGCATAGGGCACTTCCACTCATGGGGGTATAAATTGGGAAAATTAAAAATCAGCAAGACACAAGCACCCCAAAGTTGAGGGCTGCTCTGTTGACAAGGACCTCCACTTCATTCCACCGTCAATATCCCAGGAAAGAGAAAAATGGATAAAGAAGTTGTGGTCCTTATGTACAATGGAATATCACTCAGCCATGAAATCAATGTCATAAGGTTAGTAGCAGCATGATGAGTGGATTTAGGTACGACGATTCTAAGTGAAATAAGTCACACAGAAAAGGACACTTCTCATAAGGTATCACTGATAGAGGGAATGTAAAAACCGTTACACTTGAACTGAATTACAAAACAGAACAGAGTCACACATGCAGAAAACAGACTATGGCTGCTTAACGGGAAAGGGGAGGTGGGGTGATACATAAAACAAGGGTATCAAATTAGCTCAGATACCGTTCCATAAACCCAATATGTAATAGACAAGACCTACTCCTTGCTCAGAGAACTGGACTCAACACGCCCTATTCACCGCACAAGAATATATCTGACTAGTAATAATCTTAAAACCTATGTATTGATATCTCTCTGTTAGTGTGTCAAGTGGGTGTAAAGCGGCATAAACACAGCCGTGAAAAGCAGCTAAACCCCATTATGAAAATAAATTACTTTGAAAGACCCATGAAACAACGACAGTGAAAGAGAGAGAAATTCTTACACAATGAGTTCAGGGCCTGTGATGCAACCTGGATTGACCATATCTAGACCCACAGCTGGATGAGACATAAGGGTGGACACTCTTGGGGCTGAGAGGTTTGGTGAGGTTGGGTGAGCAAACGCAGACCCTTTAAAGTAATACTGCGTGGTACCCATCGCATGGGTCCCAAATCTCCAGGTTCAAGGGCATCTTCCTACATCGAAAACATGCATGAGAAACCCAGAAGATGGTACACCGTGTGATGGGGAAAGGTTTCTAAAACGCACCTCATTTCTCATCTCCTTGTGCCCGGGTTCGCCATTCCAGCCGCTTTACTAGCAATCTCCCTACTTGGAGCATCAGCACCTTTAACCTCCTGTTCCGTACAGGTTGCAATTTGTCCTGAGGATGAACGGGAAGACGGGGAACCAACGAGAGACTAGCTCTTGGTGTCGGGACAGGCACAGGTCACTCTATTTTCCCATCAGGAAGAAGAATTAACCACAGGCTCAGCCTGCCCCCCGGAACCAGAACAGGGCCTGAAGCCATCCTGCGCTTTTGCGGCCAGCTCCCAAAAAAGCGAGTTGTAAAATGGAGGTTCAGGGCACTGCAATTCAAAAACCTGCAGAGTTATAAATGATAACTCTCGTCCACAAATATATTGAGGGAAGGCAAAGAAGAGGATTTGAAATCAAGGCAGAATTGCACGAAACAGATTTCAGGAGGTAGATACGAATCGCCTTTAAAGCACATGAAAAGCGGCAAAACGTTGACAATGATGCCCTTGGCCAAAAAGGGCGTATGCGTTTTTTCCTGAATATATTCAGGAAAAAACGCATACGCCCTTTTTGGCCAACCAAGCAACCTGGAAAGGCAAATCAGCGCTACAGAGAAGTCTCGCTTCCCATCGGTCAAAAGGGCCATGCTGAAAAAAGTGTCAAAACCAGAAATGCAGGACAGGCCATGGAGAAATGGGAGCCTTGCTACACTGATGGGCGGGATGTAAATTGCCAACAGCCACTCTGGAGAAGTGTACGGTGTGTCCTGAAACATCTGAAAAACACAGCTTAGAGAGCATAGGGCACTTCCACTCATGGGGGTATAAATTGGGAAAATGAAAAATCAGCAAGACACAAGCACCCCAAAGTTGAGGGCTGCTCTGTTGACAAGGACCTCCACTTCATTCCACCGTCAATATCCCAGGAAAGAGAAAAATGGATAAAGAAGTTGTGGTCCTTATGTACAATGGAATATCACTCAGCCATGAAATCAATGTCATAAGGTTAGTAGCAGCATGATGAGTGGATTTAGGTACGACGATTCTAAGTGAAATAAGTCACACAGAAAAGGACACTTCTCATAAGGTATCACTTTTAGAGGGAATGTAAAAACCGTTACACTTGAACTGAATTACAAAACAGAACAGCGTCACACATGCAGAAAACAGACTATGGCTGCTTAACGGGAAAGGGGAGGTGGGGTGATACATAAAACAAGGGTATCAAATTAGCTCAGATACCGTTCCATAAACCCAATATGTAGTAGACAAGACCTACTCCTTGCTCAGAGAACTGGACTCAACACGCCCTATTCACCGCACAAGAATATACCTGACTAGTAATAATCTTAAAACCTATGTATTGATATCTCTCTGTTAGTGTGTCAAGTGGGTGTAAAGCGGCATAAACACAGCAGTGAAAAGCAGCTAAACCCCATTATGAAAATAAATTACTTTGAAAAACCCATGAAACAACGACAGTGAAAGAGATAGAAATTCTTACACAATGAGTTCAGGGGCTGTGATGCAACCTGGATTGACCATATCTAGACCCACAGCTGGATGAGACATAAGGGTGGACACTCTTGGGGCTGAGAGGTTTGGTGAGGTTGGGTGAGCAAACGCAGACCCTTTAAAGTAATACTGCGTGGTACCCATCGCATGGGTCCCAAATCTCCAGGTTCAAGGGCATCTTCCTACATCGAAAACATGCATGAGAAACCCAGAAGATGGTACACCGTGTGATGGGGAAAGGTTTCTAAAACGCACCTCATTTCTCATCTCCTTGTGCCCGGGTTCGCCTTTCCAGCCGCTTTACTAGCAATCTCCCTACTTGGAGCATCAGCACCTTTAACCTCCTGTTCCGTACAGGTTGCAATTTGTCCTGAGGATGAACGGGAAGACGGGGAACCAACGAGAGACTAGCTCTTGGTGTCGGGACAGGCACAGGTCACTCTATTTTCCCATCAGGAAGAAGAATTAACCACAGGCTCAGCCTGCCCCCCGGAACCAGAACAGGGCCTGAAGCCATCCTGCGCTTTTGCGGCCAGCTCCCAAAAAAGCGAGTTGTAAAATGGAGGTTCAGGGCACTGCAATTCACAAACCTGCAGAGTTATAAATGATAACTCTCGTCCACAAATATATTGAGGGAAGGCAAAGAAGAGGATTTGAAATCAAGGCAGAATTGCACGAAACAGATTTCAGGAGGTAGATACGAATCGCCTTTAAAGCACATGAAAAGCGGCAAAACGTTGACAATGATGCCCTTGGCCAAAAAGGGCGTATGCGTTTTTTCCTGAATATATTCAGGAAAAAACGCATACGCCCTTTTTGGCCAACCAAGCAACCTGGAAAGGCAAATCAGCGCTACAGAGAAGTCTCGCTTCCCATCGGTCAAAAGGGCCATGCTGAAAAAAGTGTCAAAACCAGAAATGCAGGACAGGCCATGGAGAAATGGGAGCCTTGCTACACTGATGGGCGGGATGTAAATTGCCAACAGCCACTCTGGAGAAGTGTACGGTGTGTCCTGAAACATCTGAAAAACACAGCTTAGAGAGCATAGGGCACTTCCACTCATGGGGGTATAAATTGGGAAAATGAAAAATCAGCAAGACACAAGCACCCCAAAGTTGAGGGCTGCTCTGTTGACAAGGACCTCCACTTCATTCCACCGTCAATATCCCAGGAAAGAGAAAAATGGATAAAGAAGTTGTGGTCCTTATGTACAATGGAATATCACTCAGCCATGAAATCAATGTCATAAGGTTAGTAGCAGCATGATGAGTGGATTTAGGTACGACGATTCTAAGTGAAATAAGTCACACAGAAAAGGACACTTCTCATAAGGTATCACTGATAGAGGGAATGTAAAAACCGTTACACTTGAACTGAATTACAAAACAGAACAGAGTCACACATGCAGAAAACAGACTATGGCTGCTTAACGGGAAAGGGGAGGTGGGGTGATACATAAAACAAGGGTATCAAATTAGCTCAGATACCGTTCCATAAACCCAATATGTAATAGACAAGACCTACTCCTTGCTCAGAGAACTGGACTCAACACGCCCTATTCACCGCACAAGAATATATCCGACTAGTAATAATCTTAAAACCTATGTATTGATATCTCTCTGTTAGTGTGTCAAGTGGGTGGAAAGCGGCATAAACACAGCCGTGAAAAGCAGCTAAACCCCATTATGAAAATAAATTACTTTGAAAAACCCATGAAACAACGACAGTGAAAGAGAGAGAAATTCTTACACAATGCGTTCAGGGGCTGTGATGCAACCTGGATTGACCATATCTAGACCCACAGCTGGATGAGACATAAGGGTGGACACTCTTGGGGCTGAGAGGTTTGGTGAGGTTGGGTGAGCAAACGCAGACCCTTTAAAGTAATACTGCGTGGTACCCATCGCATGGGTCCCAAATCTCCAGGTTCAAGGGCATCTTCCTACATCGAAAACATGCATGAGAAACCCAGAAGATGGTACACCGTGTGATGGGGAAAGGTTTCTAAAACGCACCTCATTTCTCATCTCCTTGTGCCCGGGTTCGCCATTCCAGATGCTTTACTAGCAATCTCCCTACTTGGAGGATCAGCACCTTTAACCTCCTGTTCCGTACAGGTTGCAATTTGTCCTGAGGATGAACGGGAAGACGGGGAACCAACGAGAGACTAGCTCTTGGTGTCGGGACAGGCACAGGTCACTCTATTTTCCCATCAGGAAGAAGAATTAACCACAGGCTCAGCCTGCCCCCCGGAACCAGAACAGGGCCTGAAGCCATCCTGCGCTTTTGCGGCCAGCTCCCAAAAAAGCGAGTTGTAAAGTGGAGGTTCAGGGCACTGCAATTCACAAACCTGCAGAGTTATAAATGATAACTCTCGTCCACAAATATATTGAGGGAAGGCAAAGAAGAGGATTTGAAATCAAGGCAGAATTGCACGAAACAGATTTCAGGAGGTAGATACGAATCGCCTTTAAAGCACATGAAAAGCGGCAAAACGTTGACAATGATGCCCTTGGTCAAAAAGGTCGTATGCGTTTTTTCCTGAATATATTCAGGAAAAAACGCATACGCCCTTTTTGGCCAACCAAGCAACCTGGAAAGGCAAATCAGCGCTACAGAGAAGTCTCGCTTCCCATCGGTCAAAAGGGCCATGCTGAAAAAAGTGTCAAAACCAAAAATGCAGGAAAGGCCATGGAGAAATGGGAGCCTTGCTACACTGATGGGCGGGATGTAAATTGCCAACAGCCACTCTGGAGAAGTGTACGGTGTGTCCTGAAACATCTGAAAAACACAGCTTAGAGAGCATAGGGCACTTCCACTCATGGGGGTATAAATTGGGAAAATTAAAAATCAGCAAGACACAAGCACCCCAAAGTTGAGGGCTGCTCTGTTGACAAGGACCTCCACTTCATTCCACCGTCAATATCCCAGGAAAGAGAAAAATGGATAAAGAAGTTGTGGTCCTTATGTACAATGGAATATCACTCAGCCATGAAATCAATGTCATAAGGTTAGTAGCAGCATGATGAGTGGATTTAGGTACGACGATTCTAAGTGAAATAAGTCACACAGAAAAGGACACTTCTCATAAGGTATCACTGATAGAGGGAATGTAAAAACCGTTACACTTGAACTGAATTACAAAACAGAACAGAGTCACACATGCAGAAAACAGACTATGGCTGCTTAACGGGAAAGGGGAGGTGGGGTGATACATAAAACAAGGGTATCAAATTAGCTCAGATACCGTTCCATAAACCCAATATGTAATAGACAAGACCTACTCCTTGCTCAGAGAACTGGACTCAACACGCCCTATTCACCGCACAAGAATATATCCGACTAGTAATAATCTTAAAACCTATGTATTGATATCTCTCTGTTAGTGTGTCAAGTGGGTGGAAAGTGGCATAAACACAGCCGTGAAAAGCAGCTAAACCCCATTATGAAAATAAATTACTTTGAAAAACCCATGAAACAACGACAGTGAAAGAGAGAGAAATTCTTACACAATGCGTTCAGGGGCTGTGATGCAACCTGGATTGACCATATCTAGACCCACAGCTGGATGAGACATAAGGGTGGACACTCTTGGGGCTGAGAGGTTTGGTGAGGTTGGGTGAGCAAACGCAGACCCTTTAAAGTAATACTGCGTGGTACCCATCGCATGGGTCTCAAATCTCCAGGTTCAAGGGCATCTTCCTACATCGAAAACATGCATGAGAAACCCAGAAGATGGTACACCGTGTGATGGGGAAAGGTTTCTAAAACGCACCTCATTTCTCATCTCCTTGTGCCCGGGTTCGCCATTCCAGATGCTTTACTAGCAATCTCCCTACTTGGAGGATCAGCACCTTTAACCTCCTGTTCCGTACAGGTTGCAATTTGTCCTGAGGATGAACGGGAAGACGGGGAACCAACGAGAGACTAGCTCTTGGTGTCGGGACAGGCACAGGTCACTCTATTTTCCCATCAGGAAGAAGAATTAACCACAGGCTCAGCCTGCCCCCCGGAACCAGAACAGGGCCTGAAGCCATCCTGCGCTTTTGCGGCCAGCTCCCAAAAAAGCGAGTTGTAAAATGGAGGTTCAGGGCACTGCAATTCACAAACCTGCAGAGTTATAAATGATAACTCTCGTCCACAAATATATTGAGGGAAGGCAAAGAAGAGGATTTGAAATCAAGGCAGAATTGCACGAAACAGATTTCAGGAGGTAGATACGAATCGCCTTTAAAGCACATGAAAAGCGGCAAAACGTTGACAATGATGCCCTTGGTCAAAAAGGTCGTATGCGTTTTTTCCTGAATATATTCAGGAAAAAACGCATACGCCCTTTTTGGCCAACCAAGCAACCTGGAAAGGCAAATCAGCGCTACAGAGAAGTCTCGCTTCCCATCGGTCAAAAGGGCCATGCTGAAAAAAGTGTCAAAACCAAAAATGCAGGAAAGGCCATGGAGAAATGGGAGCCTTGCTACACTGATGGGCGGGATGTAAATTGCCAACAGCCACTCTGGAGAAGTGTACGGTGTGTCCTGAAACATCTGAAAAACACAGCTTAGAGAGCATAGGGCACTTCCACTCATGGGGGTATAAATTGGGAAAATGAAAAATCAGCAAGACACAAGCACCCCAAAGTTGAGGGCTGCTCTGTTGACAAGGACCTCCACTTCATTCCACCGTCAATATCCCAGGAAAGAGAAAAATGGATAAAGAAGTTGTGGTCCTTATGTACAATGGAATATCACTCAGCCATGAAATCAATGTCATAAGGTTAGTAGCAGCATGATGAGTGGATTTAGGTACGACGATTCTAAGTGAAATAAGTCACACAGAAAAGGACACTTCTCATAAGGTATCACTGATAGAGGGAATGTAAAAACCGTTACACTTGAACTGAATTACAAAACAGAACAGAGTCACACATGCAGAAAACAGACTATGGCTGCTTAACGGGAAAGGGGAGGTGGGGTGATACATAAAACAAGGGTATCAAATTAGCTCAGATACCGTTCCATAAACCCAATATGTAATAGACAAGACCTACTCCTTGCTCAGAGAACTGGACTCAACACGCCCTATTCACCGCACAAGAATATATCTGACTAGTAATAATCTTAAAACCTATGTATTGATATCTCTCTGTTAGTGTGTCAAGTGGGTGTAAAGCGGCATAAACACAGCCGTGAAAAGCAGCTAAACCCCATTATGAAAATAAATTACTTTGAAAGACCCATGAAACAACGACAGTGAAAGAGAGAGAAATTCTTACACAATGAGTTCAGGGCCTGTGATGCAACCTGGATTGACCATATCTAGACCCACAGCTGGATGAGACATAAGGGTGGACACTCTTGGGGCTGAGAGGTTTGGTGAGGTTGGGTGAGCAAACGCAGACCCTTTAAAGTAATACTGCGTGGTACCCATCGCATGGGTCCCAAATCTCCAGGTTCAAGGGCATCTTCCTACATCGAAAACATGCATGAGAAACCCAGAAGATGGTACACCGTGTGATGGGGAAAGGTTTCTAAAACGCACCTCATTTCTCATCTCCTTGTGCCCGGGTTCGCCATTCCAGCCGCTTTACTAGCAATCTCCCTACTTGGAGCATCAGCACCTTTAACCTCCTGTTCCGTACAGGTTGCAATTTGTCCTGAGGATGAACGGGAAGACGGGGAACCAACGAGAGACTAGCTCTTGGTGTCGGGACAGGCACAGGTCACTCTATTTTCCCATCAGGAAGAAGAATTAACCACAGGCTCAGCCTGCCCCCCGGAACCAGAACAGGGCCTGAAGCCATCCTGCGCTTTTGCGGCCAGCTCCCAAAAAAGCGAGTTGTAAAATGGAGGTTCAGGGCACTGCAATTCAAAAACCTGCAGAGTTATAAATGATAACTCTCGTCCACAAATATATTGAGGGAAGGCAAAGAAGAGGATTTGAAATCAAGGCAGAATTGCACGAAACAGATTTCAGGAGGTAGATACGAATCGCCTTTAAAGCACATGAAAAGCGGCAAAACGTTGACAATGATGCCCTTGGCCAAAAAGGGCGTATGCGTTTTTTCCTGAATATATTCAGGAAAAAACGCATACGCCCTTTTTGGCCAACCAAGCAACCTGGAAAGGCAAATCAGCGCTACAGAGAAGTCTCGCTTCCCATCGGTCAAAAGGGCCATGCTGAAAAAAGTGTCAAAACCAGAAATGCAGGACAGGCCATGGAGAAATGGGAGCCTTGCTACACTGATGGGCGGGATGTAAATTGCCAACAGCCACTCTGGAGAAGTGTACGGTGTGTCCTGAAACATCTGAAAAACACAGCTTAGAGAGCATAGGGCACTTCCACTCATGGGGGTATAAATTGGGAAAATTAAAAATCAGCAAGACACAAGCACCCCAAAGTTGAGGGCTGCTCTGTTGACAAGGACCTCCACTTCATTCCACCGTCAATATCCCAGGAAAGAGAAAAATGGATAAAGAAGTTGTGGTCCTTATGTACAATGGAATATCACTCAGCCATGAAATCAATGTCATAAGGTTAGTAGCAGCATGATGAGTGGATTTAGGTACGACGATTCTAAGTGAAATAAGTCACACAGAAAAGGACACTTCTCATAAGGTATCACTTTTAGAGGGAATGTAAAAACCGTTACACTTGAACTGAATTACAAAACAGAACAGAGTCACACATGCAGAAAACAGACTATGGCTGCTTAACGGGAAAGGGGAGGTGGGGTGATACATAAAACAAGGGTATCAAATTAGCTCAGATACCGTTCCATAAACCCAATATGTAGTAGACAAGACCTACTCCTTGCTCAGAGAACTGGACTCAACACGCCCTATTCACCGCACAAGAATATACCTGACTAGTAATAATCTTAAAACCTATGTATTGATATCTCTCTGTTAGTGTGTCAAGTGGGTGGAAAGTGGCATAAACACAGCCGTGAAAAGCAGCTAAACCCCATTATGAAAATAAATTACTTTGAAAAACCCATGAAACAACGACAGTGAAAGAGAGAGAAATTCTTACACAATGCGTTCAGGGGCTGTGATGCAACCTGGATTGACCATATCTAGACCCACAGCTGGATGAGACATAAGGGTGGACACTCTTGGGGCTGAGAGGTTTGGTGAGGTTGGGTGAGCAAACGCAGACCCTTTAAAGTAATACTGCGTGGTACCCATCGCATGGGTCTCAAATCTCCAGGTTCAAGGGCATCTTCCTACATCGAAAACATGCATGAGAAACCCAGAAGATGGTACACCGTGTGATGGGGAAAGGTTTCTAAAACGCACCTCATTTCTCATCTCCTTGTGCCCGGGTTCGCCATTCCAGATGCTTTACTAGCAATCTCCCTACTTGGAGGATCAGCACCTTTAACCTCCTGTTCCGTACAGGTTGCAATTTGTCCTGAGGATGAACGGGAAGACGGGGAACCAACGAGAGACTAGCTCTTGGTGTCGGGACAGGCACAGGTCACTCTATTTTCCCATCAGGAAGAAGAATTAACCACAGGCTCAGCCTGCCCCCCGGAACCAGAACAGGGCCTGAAGCCATCCTGCGCTTTTGCGGCCAGCTCCCAAAAAAGCGAGTTGTAAAATGGAGGTTCAGGGCACTGCAATTCACAAACCTGCAGAGTTATAAATGATAACTCTCGTCCACAAATATATTGAGGGAAGGCAAAGAAGAGGATTTGAAATCAAGGCAGAATTGCACGAAACAGATTTCAGGAGGTAGATACGAATCGCCTTTAAAGCACATGAAAAGCGGCAAAACGTTGACAATGATGCCCTTGGTCAAAAAGGTCGTATGCGTTTTTTCCTGAATATATTCAGGAAAAAACGCATACGCCCTTTTTGGCCAACCAAGCAACCTGGAAAGGCAAATCAGCGCTACAGAGAAGTCTCGCTTCCCATCGGTCAAAAGGGCCATGCTGAAAAAAGTGTCAAAACCAAAAATGCAGGAAAGGCCATGGAGAAATGGGAGCCTTGCTACACTGATGGGCGGGATGTAAATTGCCAACAGCCACTCTGGAGAAGTGTACGGTGTGTCCTGAAACATCTGAAAAACACAGCTTAGAGAGCATAGGGCACTTCCACTCATGGGGGTATAAATTGGGAAAATTAAAAATCAGCAAGACACAAGCACCCCAAAGTTGAGGGCTGCTCTGTTGACAAGGACCTCCACTTCATTCCACCGTCAATATCCCAGGAAAGAGAAAAATGGATAAAGAAGTTGTGGTCCTTATGTACAATGGAATATCACTCAGCCATGAAATCAATGTCATAAGGTTAGTAGCAGCATGATGAGTGGATTTAGGTACGACGATTCTAAGTGAAATAAGTCACACAGAAAAGGACACTTCTCATAAGGTATCACTGATAGAGGGAATGTAAAAACCGTTACACTTGAACTGAATTACAAAACAGAACAGAGTCACACATGCAGAAAACAGACTATGGCTGCTTAACGGGAAAGGGGAGGTGGGGTGATACATAAAACAAGGGTATCAAATTAGCTCAGATACCGTTCCATAAACCCAATATGTAATAGACAAGACCTACTCCTTGCTCAGAGAACTGGACTCAACACGCCCTATTCACCGCACAAGAATATATCTGACTAGTAATAATCTTAAAACCTATGTATTGATATCTCTCTGTTAGTGTGTCAAGTGGGTGTAAAGCGGCATAAACACAGCCGTGAAAAGCAGCTAAACCCCATTATGAAAATAAATTACTTTGAAAGACCCATGAAACAACGACAGTGAAAGAGAGAGAAATTCTTACACAATGAGTTCAGGGCCTGTGATGCAACCTGGATTGACCATATCTAGACCCACAGCTGGATGAGACATAAGGGTGGACACTCTTGGGGCTGAGAGGTTTGGTGAGGTTGGGTGAGCAAACGCAGACCCTTTAAAGTAATACTGCGTGGTACCCATCGCATGGGTCCCAAATCTCCAGGTTCAAGGGCATCTTCCTACATCGAAAACATGCATGAGAAACCCAGAAGATGGTACACCGTGTGATGGGGAAAGGTTTCTAAAACGCACCTCATTTCTCATCTCCTTGTGCCCGGGTTCGCCATTCCAGCCGCTTTACTAGCAATCTCCCTACTTGGAGCATCAGCACCTTTAACCTCCTGTTCCGTACAGGTTGCAATTTGTCCTGAGGATGAACGGGAAGACGGGGAACCAACGAGAGACTAGCTCTTGGTGTCGGGACAGGCACAGGTCACTCTATTTTCCCATCAGGAAGAAGAATTAACCACAGGCTCAGCCTGCCCCCCGGAACCAGAACAGGGCCTGAAGCCATCCTGCGCTTTTGCGGCCAGCTCCCAAAAAAGCGAGTTGTAAAATGGAGGTTCAGGGCACTGCAATTCAAAAACCTGCAGAGTTATAAATGATAACTCTCGTCCACAAATATATTGAGGGAAGGCAAAGAAGAGGATTTGAAATCAAGGCAGAATTGCACGAAACAGATTTCAGGAGGTAGATACGAATCGCCTTTAAAGCACATGAAAAGCGGCAAAACGTTGACAATGATGCCCTTGGCCAAAAAGGGCGTATGCGTTTTTTCCTGAATATATTCAGGAAAAAACGCATACGCCCTTTTTGGCCAACCAAGCAACCTGGAAAGGCAAATCAGCGCTACAGAGAAGTCTCGCTTCCCATCGGTCAAAAGGGCCATGCTGAAAAAAGTGTCAAAACCAGAAATGCAGGACAGGCCATGGAGAAATGGGAGCCTTGCTACACTGATGGGCGGGATGTAAATTGCCAACAGCCACTCTGGAGAAGTGTACGGTGTGTCCTGAAACATCTGAAAAACACAGCTTAGAGAGCATAGGGCACTTCCACTCATGGGGGTATAAATTGGGAAAATGAAAAATCAGCAAGACACAAGCACCCCAAAGTTGAGGGCTGCTCTGTTGACAAGGACCTCCACTTCATTCCACCGTCAATATCCCAGGAAAGAGAAAAATGGATAAAGAAGTTGTGGTCCTTATGTACAATGGAATATCACTCAGCCATGAAATCAATGTCATAAGGTTAGTAGCAGCATGATGAGTGGATTTAGGTACGACGATTCTAAGTGAAATAAGTCACACAGAAAAGGACACTTCTCATAAGGTATCACTTTTAGAGGGAATGTAAAAACCGTTACACTTGAACTGAATTACAAAACAGAACAGCGTCACACATGCAGAAAACAGACTATGGCTGCTTAACGGGAAAGGGGAGGTGGGGTGATACATAAAACAAGGGTATCAAATTAGCTCAGATACCGTTCCATAAACCCAATATGTAGTAGACAAGACCTACTCCTTGCTCAGAGAACTGGACTCAACACGCCCTATTCACCGCACAAGAATATACCTGACTAGTAATAATCTTAAAACCTATGTATTGATATCTCTCTGTTAGTGTGTCAAGTGGGTGTAAAGCGGCATAAACACAGCAGTGAAAAGCAGCTAAACCCCATTATGAAAATAAATTACTTTGAAAAACCCATGAAACAACGACAGTGAAAGAGATAGAAATTCTTACACAATGAGTTCAGGGGCTGTGATGCAACCTGGATTGACCATATCTAGACCCACAGCTGGATGAGACATAAGGGTGGACACTCTTGGGGCTGAGAGGTTTGGTGAGGTTGGGTGAGCAAACGCAGACCCTTTAAAGTAATACTGCGTGGTACCCATCGCATGGGTCCCAAATCTCCAGGTTCAAGGGCATCTTCCTACATCGAAAACATGCATGAGAAACCCAGAAGATGGTACACCGTGTGATGGGGAAAGGTTTCTAAAACGCACCTCATTTCTCATCTCCTTGTGCCCGGGTTCGCCTTTCCAGCCGCTTTACTAGCAATCTCCCTACTTGGAGCATCAGCACCTTTAACCTCCTGTTCCGTACAGGTTGCAATTTGTCCTGAGGATGAACGGGAAGACGGGGAACCAACGAGAGACTAGCTCTTGGTGTCGGGACAGGCACAGGTCACTCTATTTTCCCATCAGGAAGAAGAATTAACCACAGGCTCAGCCTGCCCCCCGGAACCAGAACAGGGCCTGAAGCCATCCTGCGCTTTTGCGGCCAGCTCCCAAAAAAGCGAGTTGTAAAATGGAGGTTCAGGGCACTGCAATTCACAAACCTGCAGAGTTATAAATGATAACTCTCGTCCACAAATATATTGAGGGAAGGCAAAGAAGAGGATTTGAAATCAAGGCAGAATTGCACGAAACAGATTTCAGGAGGTAGATACGAATCGCCTTTAAAGCACATGAAAAGCGGCAAAACGTTGACAATGATGCCCTTGGCCAAAAAGGGCGTATGCGTTTTTTCCTGAATATATTCAGGAAAAAACGCATACGCCCTTTTTGGCCAACCAAGCAACCTGGAAAGGCAAATCAGCGCTACAGAGAAGTCTCGCTTCCCATCGGTCAAAAGGGCCATGCTGAAAAAAGTGTCAAAACCAGAAATGCAGGACAGGCCATGGAGAAATGGGAGCCTTGCTACACTGATGGGCGGGATGTAAATTGCCAACAGCCACTCTGGAGAAGTGTACGGTGTGTCCTGAAACATCTGAAAAACACAGCTTAGAGAGCATAGGGCACTTCCACTCATGGGGGTATAAATTGGGAAAATGAAAAATCAGCAAGACACAAGCACCCCAAAGTTGAGGGCTGCTCTGTTGACAAGGACCTCCACTTCATTCCACCGTCAATATCCCAGGAAAGAGAAAAATGGATAAAGAAGTTGTGGTCCTTATGTACAATGGAATATCACTCAGCCATGAAATCAATGTCATAAGGTTAGTAGCAGCATGATGAGTGGATTTAGGTACGACGATTCTAAGTGAAATAAGTCACACAGAAAAGGACACTTCTCATAAGGTATCACTGATAGAGGGAATGTAAAAACCGTTACACTTGAACTGAATTACAAAACAGAACAGAGTCACACATGCAGAAAACAGACTATGGCTGCTTAACGGGAAAGGGGAGGTGGGGTGATACATAAAACAAGGGTATCAAATTAGCTCAGATACCGTTCCATAAACCCAATATGTAATAGACAAGACCTACTCCTTGCTCAGAGAACTGGACTCAACACGCCCTATTCACCGCACAAGAATATATCCGACTAGTAATAATCTTAAAACCTATGTATTGATATCTCTCTGTTAGTGTGTCAAGTGGGTGGAAAGCGGCATAAACACAGCCGTGAAAAGCAGCTAAACCCCATTATGAAAATAAATTACTTTGAAAAACCCATGAAACAACGACAGTGAAAGAGAGAGAAATTCTTACACAATGCGTTCAGGGGCTGTGATGCAACCTGGATTGACCATATCTAGACCCACAGCTGGATGAGACATAAGGGTGGACACTCTTGGGGCTGAGAGGTTTGGTGAGGTTGGGTGAGCAAACGCAGACCCTTTAAAGTAATACTGCGTGGTACCCATCGCATGGGTCCCAAATCTCCAGGTTCAAGGGCATCTTCCTACATCGAAAACATGCATGAGAAACCCAGAAGATGGTACACCGTGTGATGGGGAAAGGTTTCTAAAACGCACCTCATTTCTCATCTCCTTGTGCCCGGGTTCGCCATTCCAGATGCTTTACTAGCAATCTCCCTACTTGGAGGATCAGCACCTTTAACCTCCTGTTCCGTACAGGTTGCAATTTGTCCTGAGGATGAACGGGAAGACGGGGAACCAACGAGAGACTAGCTCTTGGTGTCGGGACAGGCACAGGTCACTCTATTTTCCCATCAGGAAGAAGAATTAACCACAGGCTCAGCCTGCCCCCCGGAACCAGAACAGGGCCTGAAGCCATCCTGCGCTTTTGCGGCCAGCTCCCAAAAAAGCGAGTTGTAAAGTGGAGGTTCAGGGCACTGCAATTCACAAACCTGCAGAGTTATAAATGATAACTCTCGTCCACAAATATATTGAGGGAAGGCAAAGAAGAGGATTTGAAATCAAGGCAGAATTGCACGAAACAGATTTCAGGAGGTAGATACGAATCGCCTTTAAAGCACATGAAAAGCGGCAAAACGTTGACAATGATGCCCTTGGTCAAAAAGGTCGTATGCGTTTTTTCCTGAATATATTCAGGAAAAAACGCATACGCCCTTTTTGGCCAACCAAGCAACCTGGAAAGGCAAATCAGCGCTACAGAGAAGTCTCGCTTCCCATCGGTCAAAAGGGCCATGCTGAAAAAAGTGTCAAAACCAAAAATGCAGGAAAGGCCATGGAGAAATGGGAGCCTTGCTACACTGATGGGCGGGATGTAAATTGCCAACAGCCACTCTGGAGAAGTGTACGGTGTGTCCTGAAACATCTGAAAAACACAGCTTAGAGAGCATAGGGCACTTCCACTCATGGGGGTATAAATTGGGAAAATGAAAAATCAGCAAGACACAAGCACCCCAAAGTTGAGGGCTGCTCTGTTGACAAGGACCTCCACTTCATTCCACCGTCAATATCCCAGGAAAGAGAAAAATGGATAAAGAAGTTGTGGTCCTTATGTACAATGGAATATCACTCAGCCATGAAATCAATGTCATAAGGTTAGTAGCAGCATGATGAGTGGATTTAGGTACGACGATTCTAAGTGAAATAAGTCACACAGAAAAGGACACTTCTCATAAGGTATCACTGATAGAGGGAATGTAAAAACCGTTACACTTGAACTGAATTACAAAACAGAACAGAGTCACACATGCAGAAAACAGACTATGGCTGCTTAACGGGAAAGGGGAGGTGGGGTGATACATAAAACAAGGGTATCAAATTAGCTCAGATACCGTTCCATAAACCCAATATGTAATAGACAAGACCTACTCCTTGCTCAGAGAACTGGACTCAACACGCCCTATTCACCGCACAAGAATATATCCGACTAGTAATAATCTTAAAACCTATGTATTGATATCTCTCTGTTAGTGTGTCAAGTGGGTGGAAAGTGGCATAAACACAGCCGTGAAAAGCAGCTAAACCCCATTATGAAAATAAATTACTTTGAAAAACCCATGAAACAACGACAGTGAAAGAGAGAGAAATTCTTACACAATGCGTTCAGGGGCTGTGATGCAACCTGGATTGACCATATCTAGACCCACAGCTGGATGAGACATAAGGGTGGACACTCTTGGGGCTGAGAGGTTTGGTGAGGTTGGGTGAGCAAACGCAGACCCTTTAAAGTAATACTGCGTGGTACCCATCGCATGGGTCTCAAATCTCCAGGTTCAAGGGCATCTTCCTACATCGAAAACATGCATGAGAAACCCAGAAGATGGTACACCGTGTGATGGGGAAAGGTTTCTAAAACGCACCTCATTTCTCATCTCCTTGTGCCCGGGTTCGCCATTCCAGATGCTTTACTAGCAATCTCCCTACTTGGAGGATCAGCACCTTTAACCTCCTGTTCCGTACAGGTTGCAATTTGTCCTGAGGATGAACGGGAAGACGGGGAACCAACGAGAGACTAGCTCTTGGTGTCGGGACAGGCACAGGTCACTCTATTTTCCCATCAGGAAGAAGAATTAACCACAGGCTCAGCCTGCCCCCCGGAACCAGAACAGGGCCTGAAGCCATCCTGCGCTTTTGCGGCCAGCTCCCAAAAAAGCGAGTTGTAAAATGGAGGTTCAGGGCACTGCAATTCACAAACCTGCAGAGTTATAAATGATAACTCTCGTCCACAAATATATTGAGGGAAGGCAAAGAAGAGGATTTGAAATCAAGGCAGAATTGCACGAAACAGATTTCAGGAGGTAGATACGAATCGCCTTTAAAGCACATGAAAAGCGGCAAAACGTTGACAATGATGCCCTTGGTCAAAAAGGTCGTATGCGTTTTTTCCTGAATATATTCAGGAAAAAACGCATACGCCCTTTTTGGCCAACCAAGCAACCTGGAAAGGCAAATCAGCGCTACAGAGAAGTCTCGCTTCCCATCGGTCAAAAGGGCCATGCTGAAAAAAGTGTCAAAACCAAAAATGCAGGAAAGGCCATGGAGAAATGGGAGCCTTGCTACACTGATGGGCGGGATGTAAATTGCCAACAGCCACTCTGGAGAAGTGTACGGTGTGTCCTGAAACATCTGAAAAACACAGCTTAGAGAGCATAGGGCACTTCCACTCATGGGGGTATAAATTGGGAAAATTAAAAATCAGCAAGACACAAGCACCCCAAAGTTGAGGGCTGCTCTGTTGACAAGGACCTCCACTTCATTCCACCGTCAATATCCCAGGAAAGAGAAAAATGGATAAAGAAGTTGTGGTCCTTATGTACAATGGAATATCACTCAGCCATGAAATCAATGTCATAAGGTTAGTAGCAGCATGATGAGTGGATTTAGGTACGACGATTCTAAGTGAAATAAGTCACACAGAAAAGGACACTTCTCATAAGGTATCACTGATAGAGGGAATGTAAAAACCGTTACACTTGAACTGAATTACAAAACAGAACAGAGTCACACATGCAGAAAACAGACTATGGCTGCTTAACGGGAAAGGGGAGGTGGGGTGATACATAAAACAAGGGTATCAAATTAGCTCAGATACCGTTCCATAAACCCAATATGTAATAGACAAGACCTACTCCTTGCTCAGAGAACTGGACTCAACACGCCCTATTCACCGCACAAGAATATATCTGACTAGTAATAATCTTAAAACCTATGTATTGATATCTCTCTGTTAGTGTGTCAAGTGGGTGTAAAGCGGCATAAACACAGCCGTGAAAAGCAGCTAAACCCCATTATGAAAATAAATTACTTTGAAAGACCCATGAAACAACGACAGTGAAAGAGAGAGAAATTCTTACACAATGAGTTCAGGGCCTGTGATGCAACCTGGATTGACCATATCTAGACCCACAGCTGGATGAGACATAAGGGTGGACACTCTTGGGGCTGAGAGGTTTGGTGAGGTTGGGTGAGCAAACGCAGACCCTTTAAAGTAATACTGCGTGGTACCCATCGCATGGGTCCCAAATCTCCAGGTTCAAGGGCATCTTCCTACATCGAAAACATGCATGAGAAACCCAGAAGATGGTACACCGTGTGATGGGGAAAGGTTTCTAAAACGCACCTCATTTCTCATCTCCTTGTGCCCGGGTTCGCCATTCCAGCCGCTTTACTAGCAATCTCCCTACTTGGAGCATCAGCACCTTTAACCTCCTGTTCCGTACAGGTTGCAATTTGTCCTGAGGATGAACGGGAAGACGGGGAACCAACGAGAGACTAGCTCTTGGTGTCGGGACAGGCACAGGTCACTCTATTTTCCCATCAGGAAGAAGAATTAACCACAGGCTCAGCCTGCCCCCCGGAACCAGAACAGGGCCTGAAGCCATCCTGCGCTTTTGCGGCCAGCTCCCAAAAAAGCGAGTTGTAAAATGGAGGTTCAGGGCACTGCAATTCAAAAACCTGCAGAGTTATAAATGATAACTCTCGTCCACAAATATATTGAGGGAAGGCAAAGAAGAGGATTTGAAATCAAGGCAGAATTGCACGAAACAGATTTCAGGAGGTAGATACGAATCGCCTTTAAAGCACATGAAAAGCGGCAAAACGTTGACAATGATGCCCTTGGCCAAAAAGGGCGTATGCGTTTTTTCCTGAATATATTCAGGAAAAAACGCATACGCCCTTTTTGGCCAACCAAGCAACCTGGAAAGGCAAATCAGCGCTACAGAGAAGTCTCGCTTCCCATCGGTCAAAAGGGCCATGCTGAAAAAAGTGTCAAAACCAGAAATGCAGGACAGGCCATGGAGAAATGGGAGCCTTGCTACACTGATGGGCGGGATGTAAATTGCCAACAGCCACTCTGGAGAAGTGTACGGTGTGTCCTGAAACATCTGAAAAACACAGCTTAGAGAGCATAGGGCACTTCCACTCATGGGGGTATAAATTGGGAAAATGAAAAATCAGCAAGACACAAGCACCCCAAAGTTGAGGGCTGCTCTGTTGACAAGGACCTCCACTTCATTCCACCGTCAATATCCCAGGAAAGAGAAAAATGGATAAAGAAGTTGTGGTCCTTATGTACAATGGAATATCACTCAGCCATGAAATCAATGTCATAAGGTTAGTAGCAGCATGATGAGTGGATTTAGGTACGACGATTCTAAGTGAAATAAGTCACACAGAAAAGGACACTTCTCATAAGGTATCACTTTTAGAGGGAATGTAAAAACCGTTACACTTGAACTGAATTACAAAACAGAACAGCGTCACACATGCAGAAAACAGACTATGGCTGCTTAACGGGAAAGGGGAGGTGGGGTGATACATAAAACAAGGGTATCAAATTAGCTCAGATACCGTTCCATAAACCCAATATGTAGTAGACAAGACCTACTCCTTGCTCAGAGAACTGGACTCAACACGCCCTATTCACCGCACAAGAATATACCTGACTAGTAATAATCTTAAAACCTATGTATTGATATCTCTCTGTTAGTGTGTCAAGTGGGTGTAAAGCGGCATAAACACAGCAGTGAAAAGCAGCTAAACCCCATTATGAAAATAAATTACTTTGAAAAACCCATGAAACAACGACAGTGAAAGAGATAGAAATTCTTACACAATGAGTTCAGGGGCTGTGATGCAACCTGGATTGACCATATCTAGACCCACAGCTGGATGAGACATAAGGGTGGACACTCTTGGGGCTGAGAGGTTTGGTGAGGTTGGGTGAGCAAACGCAGACCCTTTAAAGTAATACTGCGTGGTACCCATCGCATGGGTCCCAAATCTCCAGGTTCAAGGGCATCTTCCTACATCGAAAACATGCATGAGAAACCCAGAAGATGGTACACCGTGTGATGGGGAAAGGTTTCTAAAACGCACCTCATTTCTCATCTCCTTGTGCCCGGGTTCGCCTTTCCAGCCGCTTTACTAGCAATCTCCCTACTTGGAGCATCAGCACCTTTAACCTCCTGTTCCGTACAGGTTGCAATTTGTCCTGAGGATGAACGGGAAGACGGGGAACCAACGAGAGACTAGCTCTTGGTGTCGGGACAGGCACAGGTCACTCTATTTTCCCATCAGGAAGAAGAATTAACCACAGGCTCAGCCTGCCCCCCGGAACCAGAACAGGGCCTGAAGCCATCCTGCGCTTTTGCGGCCAGCTCCCAAAAAAGCGAGTTGTAAAATGGAGGTTCAGGGCACTGCAATTCACAAACCTGCAGAGTTATAAATGATAACTCTCGTCCACAAATATATTGAGGGAAGGCAAAGAAGAGGATTTGAAATCAAGGCAGAATTGCACGAAACAGATTTCAGGAGGTAGATACGAATCGCCTTTAAAGCACATGAAAAGCGGCAAAACGTTGACAATGATGCCCTTGGCCAAAAAGGGCGTATGCGTTTTTTCCTGAATATATTCAGGAAAAAACGCATACGCCCTTTTTGGCCAACCAAGCAACCTGGAAAGGCAAATCAGCGCTACAGAGAAGTCTCGCTTCCCATCGGTCAAAAGGGCCATGCTGAAAAAAGTGTCAAAACCAGAAATGCAGGACAGGCCATGGAGAAATGGGAGCCTTGCTACACTGATGGGCGGGATGTAAATTGCCAACAGCCACTCTGGAGAAGTGTACGGTGTGTCCTGAAACATCTGAAAAACACAGCTTAGAGAGCATAGGGCACTTCCACTCATGGGGGTATAAATTGGGAAAATGAAAAATCAGCAAGACACAAGCACCCCAAAGTTGAGGGCTGCTCTGTTGACAAGGACCTCCACTTCATTCCACCGTCAATATCCCAGGAAAGAGAAAAATGGATAAAGAAGTTGTGGTCCTTATGTACAATGGAATATCACTCAGCCATGAAATCAATGTCATAAGGTTAGTAGCAGCATGATGAGTGGATTTAGGTACGACGATTCTAAGTGAAATAAGTCACACAGAAAAGGACACTTCTCATAAGGTATCACTGATAGAGGGAATGTAAAAACCGTTACACTTGAACTGAATTACAAAACAGAACAGAGTCACACATGCAGAAAACAGACTATGGCTGCTTAACGGGAAAGGGGAGGTGGGGTGATACATAAAACAAGGGTATCAAATTAGCTCAGATACCGTTCCATAAACCCAATATGTAATAGACAAGACCTACTCCTTGCTCAGAGAACTGGACTCAACACGCCCTATTCACCGCACAAGAATATATCCGACTAGTAATAATCTTAAAACCTATGTATTGATATCTCTCTGTTAGTGTGTCAAGTGGGTGGAAAGCGGCATAAACACAGCCGTGAAAAGCAGCTAAACCCCATTATGAAAATAAATTACTTTGAAAAACCCATGAAACAACGACAGTGAAAGAGAGAGAAATTCTTACACAATGCGTTCAGGGGCTGTGATGCAACCTGGATTGACCATATCTAGACCCACAGCTGGATGAGACATAAGGGTGGACACTCTTGGGGCTGAGAGGTTTGGTGAGGTTGGGTGAGCAAACGCAGACCCTTTAAAGTAATACTGCGTGGTACCCATCGCATGGGTCCCAAATCTCCAGGTTCAAGGGCATCTTCCTACATCGAAAACATGCATGAGAAACCCAGAAGATGGTACACCGTGTGATGGGGAAAGGTTTCTAAAACGCACCTCATTTCTCATCTCCTTGTGCCCGGGTTCGCCATTCCAGATGCTTTACTAGCAATCTCCCTACTTGGAGGATCAGCACCTTTAACCTCCTGTTCCGTACAGGTTGCAATTTGTCCTGAGGATGAACGGGAAGACGGGGAACCAACGAGAGACTAGCTCTTGGTGTCGGGACAGGCACAGGTCACTCTATTTTCCCATCAGGAAGAAGAATTAACCACAGGCTCAGCCTGCCCCCCGGAACCAGAACAGGGCCTGAAGCCATCCTGCGCTTTTGCGGCCAGCTCCCAAAAAAGCGAGTTGTAAAGTGGAGGTTCAGGGCACTGCAATTCACAAACCTGCAGAGTTATAAATGATAACTCTCGTCCACAAATATATTGAGGGAAGGCAAAGAAGAGGATTTGAAATCAAGGCAGAATTGCACGAAACAGATTTCAGGAGGTAGATACGAATCGCCTTTAAAGCACATGAAAAGCGGCAAAACGTTGACAATGATGCCCTTGGTCAAAAAGGTCGTATGCGTTTTTTCCTGAATATATTCAGGAAAAAACGCATACGCCCTTTTTGGCCAACCAAGCAACCTGGAAAGGCAAATCAGCGCTACAGAGAAGTCTCGCTTCCCATCGGTCAAAAGGGCCATGCTGAAAAAAGTGTCAAAACCAAAAATGCAGGAAAGGCCATGGAGAAATGGGAGCCTTGCTACACTGATGGGCGGGATGTAAATTGCCAACAGCCACTCTGGAGAAGTGTACGGTGTGTCCTGAAACATCTGAAAAACACAGCTTAGAGAGCATAGGGCACTTCCACTCATGGGGGTATAAATTGGGAAAATTAAAAATCAGCAAGACACAAGCACCCCAAAGTTGAGGGCTGCTCTGTTGACAAGGACCTCCACTTCATTCCACCGTCAATATCCCAGGAAAGAGAAAAATGGATAAAGAAGTTGTGGTCCTTATGTACAATGGAATATCACTCAGCCATGAAATCAATGTCATAAGGTTAGTAGCAGCATGATGAGTGGATTTAGGTACGACGATTCTAAGTGAAATAAGTCACACAGAAAAGGACACTTCTCATAAGGTATCACTGATAGAGGGAATGTAAAAACCGTTACACTTGAACTGAATTACAAAACAGAACAGAGTCACACATGCAGAAAACAGACTATGGCTGCTTAACGGGAAAGGGGAGGTGGGGTGATACATAAAACAAGGGTATCAAATTAGCTCAGATACCGTTCCATAAACCCAATATGTAGTAGACAAGACCTACTCCTTGCTCAGAGAACTGGACTCAACACGCCCTATTCACCGCACAAGAATATACCTGACTAGTAATAATCTTAAAACCTATGTATTGATATCTCTCTGTTAGTGTGTCAAGTGGGTGTAAAGCGGCATAAACACAGCAGTGAAAAGCAGCTAAACCCCATTATGAAAATAAATTACTTTGAAAAACCCATGAAACAACGACAGTGAAAGAGATAGAAATTCTTACACAATGAGTTCAGGGGCTGTGATGCAACCTGGATTGACCATATCTAGACCCACAGCTGGATGAGACATAAGGGTGGACACTCTTGGGGCTGAGAGGTTTGGTGAGGTTGGGTGAGCAAACGCAGACCCTTTAAAGTAATACTGCGTGGTACCCATCGCATGGGTCCCAAATCTCCAGGTTCAAGGGCATCTTCCTACATCGAAAACATGCATGAGAAACCCAGAAGATGGTACACCGTGTGATGGGGAAAGGTTTCTAAAACGCACCTCATTTCTCATCTCCTTGTGCCCGGGTTCGCCTTTCCAGCCGCTTTACTAGCAATCTCCCTACTTGGAGCATCAGCACCTTTAACCTCCTGTTCCGTACAGGTTGCAATTTGTCCTGAGGATGAACGGGAAGACGGGGAACCAACGAGAGACTAGCTCTTGGTGTCGGGACAGGCACAGGTCACTCTATTTTCCCATCAGGAAGAAGAATTAACCACAGGCTCAGCCTGCCCCCCGGAACCAGAACAGGGCCTGAAGCCATCCTGCGCTTTTGCGGCCAGCTCCCAAAAAAGCGAGTTGTAAAATGGAGGTTCAGGGCACTGCAATTCACAAACCTGCAGAGTTATAAATGATAACTCTCGTCCACAAATATATTGAGGGAAGGCAAAGAAGAGGATTTGAAATCAAGGCAGAATTGCACGAAACAGATTTCAGGAGGTAGATACGAATCGCCTTTAAAGCACATGAAAAGCGGCAAAACGTTGACAATGATGCCCTTGGCCAAAAAGGGCGTATGCGTTTTTTCCTGAATATATTCAGGAAAAAACGCATACGCCCTTTTTGGCCAACCAAGCAACCTGGAAAGGCAAATCAGCGCTACAGAGAAGTCTCGCTTCCCATCGGTCAAAAGGGCCATGCTGAAAAAAGTGTCAAAACCAGAAATGCAGGACAGGCCATGGAGAAATGGGAGCCTTGCTACACTGATGGGCGGGATGTAAATTGCCAACAGCCACTCTGGAGAAGTGTACGGTGTGTCCTGAAACATCTGAAAAACACAGCTTAGAGAGCATAGGGCACTTCCACTCATGGGGGTATAAATTGGGAAAATGAAAAATCAGCAAGACACAAGCACCCCAAAGTTGAGGGCTGCTCTGTTGACAAGGACCTCCACTTCATTCCACCGTCAATATCCCAGGAAAGAGAAAAATGGATAAAGAAGTTGTGGTCCTTATGTACAATGGAATATCACTCAGCCATGAAATCAATGTCATAAGGTTAGTAGCAGCATGATGAGTGGATTTAGGTACGACGATTCTAAGTGAAATAAGTCACACAGAAAAGGACACTTCTCATAAGGTATCACTGATAGAGGGAATGTAAAAACCGTTACACTTGAACTGAATTACAAAACAGAACAGAGTCACACATGCAGAAAACAGACTATGGCTGCTTAACGGGAAAGGGGAGGTGGGGTGATACATAAAACAAGGGTATCAAATTAGCTCAGATACCGTTCCATAAACCCAATATGTAATAGACAAGACCTACTCCTTGCTCAGAGAACTGGACTCAACACGCCCTATTCACCGCACAAGAATATATCCGACTAGTAATAATCTTAAAACCTATGTATTGATATCTCTCTGTTAGTGTGTCAAGTGGGTGGAAAGCGGCATAAACACAGCCGTGAAAAGCAGCTAAACCCCATTATGAAAATAAATTACTTTGAAAAACCCATGAAACAACGACAGTGAAAGAGATAGAAATTCTTACACAATGCGTTCAGGGGCTGTGATGCAACCTGGATTGACCATATCTAGACCCACAGCTGGATGAGACATAAGGGTGGACACTCTTGGGGCTGAGAGGTTTGGTGAGGTTGGGTGAGCAAACGCAGACCCTTTAAAGTAATACTGCGTGGTACCCATCGCATGGGTCCCAAATCTCCAGGTTCAAGGGCATCTTCCTACATCGAAAACATGCATGAGAAACCCAGAAGATGGTACACCGTGTGATGGGGAAAGGTTTCTAAAACGCACCTCATTTCTCATCTCCTTGTGCCCGGGTTCGCCATTCCAGATGCTTTACTAGCAATCTCCCTACTTGGAGGATCAGCACCTTTAACCTCCTGTTCCGTACAGGTTGCAATTTGTCCTGAGGATGAACGGGAAGACGGGGAACCAACGAGAGACTAGCTCTTGGTGTCGGGACAGGCACAGGTCACTCTATTTTCCCATCAGGAAGAAGAATTAACCACAGGCTCAGCCTGCCCCCCGGAACCAGAACAGGGCCTGAAGCCATCCTGCGCTTTTGCGGCCAGCTCCCAAAAAAGCGAGTTGTAAAATGGAGGTTCAGGGCACTGCAATTCACAAACCTGCAGAGTTATAAATGATAACTCTCGTCCACAAATATATTGAGGGAAGGCAAAGAAGAGGATTTGAAATCAAGGCAGAATTGCACGAAACAGATTTCAGGAGGTAGATACGAATCGCCTTTAAAGCACATGAAAAGCGGCAAAACGTTGACAATGATGCCCTTGGTCAAAAAGGTCGTATGCGTTTTTTCCTGAATATATTCAGGAAAAAACGCATACGCCCTTTTTGGCCAACCAAGCAACCTGGAAAGGCAAATCAGCGCTACAGAGAAGTCTCGCTTCCCATCGGTCAAAAGGGCCATGCTGAAAAAAGTGTCAAAACGAAAAATGCAGGAAAGGCCATGGAGAAATGGGAGCCTTGCTACACTGATGGGCGGGATGTAAATTGCCAACAGCCACTCTGGAGAAGTGTACGGTGTGTCCTGAAACATCTGAAAAACACAGCTTAGAGAGCATAGGGCACTTCCACTCATGGGGGTATAAATTGGGAAAATGAAAAATCAGCAAGACACAAGCACCCCAAAGTTGAGGGCTGCTCTGTTGACAAGGACCTCCACTTCATTCCACCTTAAATATCCCAGGAAAGAGAAAAATGGATAAAGAAGTTGTGGTCCTTATGTACAATGGAATATCACTCAGCCATGAAATCAATGTCATAAGGTTAGTAGCAGCATGATGAGTGGATTTAGGTACGACGATTCTAAGTGAAATAAGTCACACAGAAAAGGACACTTCTCATAAGGTATCACTGATAGAGGGAATGTAAAAACCGTTACACTTGAACTGAATTACAAAACAGAACAGAGTCACACATGCAGAAAACAGACTATGGCTGCTTAACGGGAAAGGGGAGGTGGGGTGATACATAAAACAAGGGTATCAAATTAGCTCAGATACCGTTCCATAAACCCAATATGTAGTAGACAAGACCTACTCCTTGCTCAGAGAACTGGACTCAACACGCTCTATTCACCGCACAAGAATATACCTGACTAGTAATAATCTTAAAACCTATGTATTGATATCTCTCTGTTAGTGTGTCAAGTGGGTGTAAAGCGGCATAAACACAGCAGTGAAAAGCAGCTAAACCCCATTATGAAAATAAATTACTTTGAAAAACCCATGAAACAACGACAGTGAAAGAGAGAGAAATTCTTACACAATGCGTTCAGGGGCTGTGATGCAACCTGGATTGACCATATCTAGACCCACAGCTGGATGAGGCATAAGGGTGGACACTCTTGGGGCTGAGAGGTTTGGTGAGGTTGGGTGAGCAAACGCAGACCCTTTAAAGTAATACTTCGTGGTAACCATCGCATGGGTCCCAAATCTCCAGCTTCAAGGGCATCTTCCTACATCGAAAACATGCATGAGAAACCCAGAAGATGGTACACCATGTGATGGGGAAAGGTTTCTAAAACGCACCTCATTTCTCATCTCCTTGTGCCCGGGTTCGCCATTCCAGCCGCTTTACTAGCAATCTCCCTACTTGGAGCATCAGCACCTTTAACCTCCCGTTCCGTACAGGTTGCAATTTGTCCTGAGGATGAACGGGAAGACGGGGAACCAACGAGAGACTAGCTCTTGGTGTCGGGACAGGCACAGGTCACTCTATTTTCCCATCAGGAAGAAGAATTAACCACAGGCTCAGCCTGCCCCCCGGAACCAGAACAGGGCCTGAAGCCATCCTGCGCTTTTGCGGCCAGCTCCCAAAAAAGCGAGTTGTAAAATGGAGGTTCAGGGCACTGCAATTCACAAACCTGCAGAGTTATAAATGATAACTCTCGTCCATAAATATATTGAGGGAAGGCAAAGAAGAGGATTTGAAATCAAGGCAGAATTGCACGAAACAGATTTCAGGAGGTAGATACGAATCGCCTTTAAAGCACATGAAAAGCGGCAAAACGTTGACAATGATGCCCTTGGCCAAAAAGGGCGTATGCGTTTTTTCCTGAATATATTCAGGAAAAAACGCATACGCCCTTTTTGGCCAACCAAGCAACCTGGAAAGGCAAATCAGCGCTACAGAGAAGTCTCGCTTCCCATCGGTCAAAAGGGCCATGCTGAAAAAAGTGTCAAAACCAGAAATGCAGTACAGGCCATGGAGAAATGGGAGCCTTGCTACACTGATGGGCGGGATGTAAATTGCCAACAGCCACTCTGGAGAAGTGTACGGTGTGTCCTGAATCATCTGAAAAACACAGCTTAGAGAGCATAGGGCACTTCCACTCATGGGGGTATAAATTGGGAAAATGAAAAATCAGCAAGACACAAGCACCCCAAAGTTGAGGGCTGCTCTGTTGACAAGGACCTCCACTTCATTCCACCGTCAATATCCCAGGAAAGAGAAAAATGGATAAAGAAGTTGTGGTCCTTATGTACAATGGAATATCACTCAGCCATGAAATCAATGTCATAAGGTTAGTAGCAGCATGATGAGTGGATTTAGGTACGACGATTCTAAGTGAAATAAGTCACACAGAAAAGGACACTTCTCATAAGGTATCACTTTTAGAGGGAATGTAAAAACCGTTACACTTGAACTGAATTACAAAACAGAACAGAGTCACACATGCAGAAAACAGACTATGGCTGCTTAACGGGAAAGGGGAGGTGGGGTGATACATAAAACAAGGGTATCAAATTAGCTCAGATACCGTTCCATAAACCCAATATGTAGTAGACAAGACCTACTCCTTGCTCAGAGAACTGGACTCAACACGCCCTATTCACCGCACAAGAATATACCTGACTAGTAATAATCTTAAAACCTATGTATTGATATCTCTCTGTTAGTGTGTCAAGTGGGTGTAAAGCGGCATAAACACAGCAGTGAAAAGCAGCTAAACCCCATTATGAAAATAAATTACTTTGAAAAACCCATGAAACAACGACAGTGAAAGAGATAGAAATTCTTACACAATGAGTTCAGGGGCTGTGATGCAACCTGGATTGACCATATCTAGACCCACAGCTGGATGAGACATAAGGGTGGACACTCTTGGGGCTGAGAGGTTTGGTGAGGTTGGGTGAGCAAACGCAGACCCTTTAAAGTAATACTGCGTGGTACCCATCGCATGGGTCCCAAATCTCCAGGTTCAAGGGCATCTTCCTACATCGAAAACATGCATGAGAAACCCAGAAGATGGTACACCGTGTGATGGAGAAAGGTTTCTAAAACGCACCTCATTTCTCATCTCCTTGTGCCTGGGTTCGCCTTTCCAGCCGCTTTACTAGCAATCTCCCTACTTGGAGCATCAGCACCTTTAACCTCCTGTTCCGTACAGGTTGCAATTTGTCCTGAGGATGAACGGGAAGACGGGGAACCAACGAGAGACTAGCTCTTGGTGTCGGGACAGGCACAGGTCACTCTATTTTCCCATCAGGAAGAAGAATTAACCACAGGCTCAGCCTGCCCCCCGGAACCAGAACAGGGCCTGAAGCCATCCTGCGCTTTTGCGGCCAGCTCCCAAAAAAGCGAGTTGTAAAATGGAGGTTCAGGGCACTGCAATTCACAAACCTGCAGAGTTATAAATGATAACTCTCGTCCACAAATATATTGAGGGAAGGCAAAGAAGAGGATTTGAAATCAAGGCAGAATTGCACGAAACAGATTTCAGGAGGTAGATACGAATCGCCTTTAAAGCACATGAAAAGCGGCAAAACGTTGACAATGATGCCCTTGGCCAAAAAGGGCGTATGCGTTTTTTTCTGAATATATTCAGGAAAAAACGCATACGCCCTTTTTGGCCAACCAAGCAACCTGGAAAGGCAAATCAGCGCTACAGAGAAGTCTCGCTTCCCATCGGTCAAAAGGGCCATGCTGAAAAAAGTGTCAAAACCAGAAATGCAGGACAGGCCATGGAGAAATGGGAGCCTTGCTACACTGATGGGCGGGATGTAAATTGCCAACAGCCACTCTGGAGAAGTGTACGGTGTGTCCTGAAACATCTGAAAAACACAGCTTAGAGAGCATAGGGCACTTCCACTCATGGGGGTATAAATTGGGAAAATTAAAAATCAGCAAGACACAAGCACCCCAAAGTTGAGGGCTGCTCTGTTGACAAGGACCTCCACTTCATTCCACCGTCAATATCCCAGGAAAGAGAAAAATGGATAAAGAAGTTGTGGTCCTTATGTACAATGGAATATCACTCAGCCATGAAATCAATGTCATAAGGTTAGTAGCAGCATGATGAGTGGATTTAGGTACGACGATTCTAAGTGAAATAAGTCACACAGAAAAGGACACTTCTCATAAGGTATCACTGATAGAGGGAATGTAAAAACCGTTACACTTGAACTGAATTACAAAACAGAACAGAGTCACACATGCAGAAAACAGACTATGGCTGCTTAACGGGAAAGGGGAGGTGGGGTGATACATAAAACAAGGGTATCAAATTAGCTCAGATACCGTTCCATAAACCCAATATGTAGTAGACAAGACCTACTCCTTGCTCAGAGAACTGGACTCAACACGCCCTATTCACCGCACAAGAATATACCTGACTAGTAATAATCTTAAAACCTATGTATTGATATCTCTCTGTTAGTGTGTCAAGTGGGTGTAAAGCGGCATAAACACAGCAGTGAAAAGCAGCTAAACCCCATTATGAAAATAAATTACTTTGAAAAACCCATGAAACAACGACAGTGAAAGAGAGAGAAATTCTTACACAATGCGTTCAGGGGCTGTGATGCAACCTGGATTGACCATATCTAGACCCACAGCTGGATGAGGCATAAGGGTGGACACTCTTGGGGCTGAGAGGTTTGGTGAGGTTGGGTGAGCAAACGCAGACCCTTTAAAGTAATACTTCGTGGTACCCATCGCATGGGTCCCAAATCTCCAGCTTCAAGGGCATCTTCCTACATCGAAAACATGCATGAGAAACCCAGAAGATGGTACACCGTGTGATGGGGAAAGGTTTCTAAAACGCACCTCATTTCTCATCTCCTTGTGCCCGGGTTCGCCATTCCAGCCGCTTTACTAGCAATCTCCCTACTTGGAGCATCAGCACCTTTAACCTCCCGTTCCGTACAGGTTGCAATTTGTCCTGAGGATGAACGGGAAGACGGGGAACCAACGAGAGACTAGCTCTTGGTGTCGGGACAGGCACAGGTCACTCTATTTTCCCATCAGGAAGAAGAATTAACCACAGGCTCAGCCTGCCCCCCGGAACCAGAACAGGGCCTGAAGCCATCCTGCGCTTTTGCGGCCAGCTCCCAAAAAAGCGAGTTGTAAAATGGAGGTTCAGGGCACTGCAATTCACAAACCTGCAGAGTTATAAATGATAACTCTCGTCCATAAATATATTGAGGGAAGGCAAAGAAGAGGATTTGAAATCAAGGCAGAATTGCACGAAACAGATTTCAGGAGGTAGATACGAATCGCCTTTAAAGCACATGAAAAGCGGCAAAACGTTGACAATGATGCCCTTGGCCAAAAAGGGCGTATGCGTTTTTTCCTGAATATATTCAGGAAAAAACGCATACGCCCTTTTTGGCCAACCAAGCAACCTGGAAAGGCAAATCAGCGCTACAGAGAAGTCTCGCTTCCCATCGGTCAAAAGGGCCATGCTGAAAAAAGTGTCAAAACCAGAAATGCAGGACAGGCCATGGAGAAATGGGAGCCTTGCTACACTGATGGGCGGGATGTAAATTGCCAACAGCCACTCTGGAGAAGTGTACGGTGTGTCCTGAATCATCTGAAAAACACAGCTTAGAGAGCATAGGGCACTTCCACTCATGGGGGTATAAATTGGGAAAATGAAAAATCAGCAAGACACAAGCACCCCAAAGTTGAGGGCTGCTCTGTTGACAAGGACCTCCACTTCATTCCACCGTCAATATCCCAGGAAAGAGAAAAATGGATAAAGAAGTTGTGGTCCTTATGTACAATGGAATATCACTCAGCCATGAAATCAATGTCATAAGGTTAGTAGCAGCATGATGAGTGGATTTAGGTACGACGATTCTAAGTGAAATAAGTCACACAGAAAAGGACACTTCTCATAAGGTATCACTTTTAGAGGGAATGTAAAAACCGTTACACTTGAACTGAATTACAAAACAGAACAGAGTCACACATGCAGAAAACAGACTATGGCTGCTTAACGGGAAAGGGGAGGTGGGGTGATACATAAAACAAGGGTATCAAATTAGCTCAGATACCGTTCCATAAACCCAATATGTAATAGACAAGACCTACTCCTTGCTCAGAGAACTGGACTCAACACGCCCTATTCACCGCACAAGAATATATCCGACTAGTAATAATCTTAAAATCTATGTATTGATATCTCTCTGTTAGTGTGTCAAGTGGGTGGAAAGCGGCATAAACACAGCCGTGAAAAGCAGCTAAACCCCATTATGAAAATAAATTACTTTGAAAAACCCATGAAACAACGACAGTGAAAGAGAGAGAAATTCTTACACAATGCGTTCAGGGGCTGTGATGCAACCTGGATTGACCATATCTAGACCCACAGCTGGATGAGACATAAGGGTGGACACTCTTGGGGCTGAGAGGTTTGGTGAGGTTGGGTGAGCAAACGCAGACCCTTTAAAGTAATACTGCGTGGTACCCATCGCATGGGTCCCAAATCTCCAGGTTCAAGGGCATCTTCCTACATCGAAAACATGCATGAGAAACCCAGAAGATGGTACACCGTGTGATGGGGAAAGGTTTCTAAAACGCACCTCATTTCTCATCTCCTTGTGCCCGGGTTCGCCATTCCAGATGCTTTACTAGCAATCTCCCTACTTGGAGGATCAGCACCTTTAACCTCCTGTTCCGTACAGGTTGCAATTTGTCCTGAGGATGAACGGGAAGACGGGGAACCAACGAGAGACTAGCTCTTGGTGTCGGGACAGGCACAGGTCACTCTATTTTCCCATCAGGAAGAAGAATTAACCACAGGCTCAGCCTGCCCCCCGGAACCAGAACAGGGCCTGAAGCCATCCTGCGCTTTTGCGGCCAGCTCCCAAAAAAGCGAGTTGTAAAATGGAGGTTCAGGGCACTGCAATTCACAAACCTGCAGAGTTATAAATGATAACTCTCATCCACAAATATATTGAGGGAAGGCAAAGAAGAGGATTTGAAATCAAGGCAGAATTGCACGAAACAGATTTCAGGAGGTAGATACGAATCGCCTTTAAAGCACATGAAAAGCGGCAAAACGTTGACAATGATGCCCTTGGTCAAAAAGGTCGTATGCGTTTTTTCCTGAATATATTCAGGAAAAAACGCATACGCCCTTTTTGGCCAACCAAGCAACATGGAAAGGCAAATCAGCGCTACAGAGAAGTCTCGCTTCCCATCGGTCAAAAGGGCCATGCTGAAAAAAGTGTCAAAACCAAAAATGCAGGAAAGGCCATGGAGAAATGGGAGCCTTGCTACACTGATGGGCGGGATGTAAATTGCCAACAGCCACTCTGGAGAAGTGTACGGTGTGTCCTGAAACATCTGAAAAACACAGCTTAGAGAGCATAGGGCACTTCCACTCATGGGGGTATAAATTGGGAAAATTAAAAATCAGCAAGACACAAGCACCCCAAAGTTGAGGGCTGCTCTGTTGACAAGGACCTCCACTTCATTCCACCGTCAATATCCCAGGAAAGAGAAAAATGGATAAAGAAGTTGTGGTCCTTATGTACAATGGAATATCACTCAGCCATGAAATCAATGTCATAAGGTTAGTAGCAGCATGATGAGTGGATTTAGGTACGACGATTCTAAGTGAAATAAGTCACACAGAAAAGGACACTTCTCATAAGGTATCACTGATAGAGGGAATGTAAAAACCGTTACACTTGAACTGAATTACAAAACAGAACAGAGTCACACATGCAGAAAACAGACTATGGCTGCTTAACGGGAAAGGGGAGGTGGGGTGATACATAAAACAAGGGTATCAAATTAGCTCAGATACCGTTCCATAAACCCAATATGTAGTAGACAAGACCTACTCCTTGCTCAGAGAACTGGACTCAACACGCCCTATTCACCGCACAAGAATATACCTGACTAGTAATAATCTTAAAACCTATGTATTGATATCTCTCTGTTAGTGTGTCAAGTGGGTGTAAAGCGGCATAAACACAGCAGTGAAAAGCAGCTAAACCCCATTATGAAAATAAATTACTTTGAAAAACCCATGAAACAACGACAGTGAAAGAGATAGAAATTCTTACACAATGAGTTCAGGGGCTGTGATGCAACCTGGATTGACCATATCTAGACCCACAGCTGGATGAGACATAAGGGTGGACACTCTTGGGGCTGAGAGGTTTGGTGAGGTTGGGTGAGCAAACGCAGACCCTTTAAAGTAATACTGCGTGGTACCCATCGCATGGGTCCCAAATCTCCAGGTTCAAGGGCATCTTCCTACATCGAAAACATGCATGAGAAACCCAGAAGATGGTACACCGTGTGATGGAGAAAGGTTTCTAAAACGCACCTCATTTCTCATCTCCTTGTGCCCGGGTTCGCCTTTCCAGCCGCTTTACTAGCAATCTCCCTACTTGGAGCATCAGCACCTTTAACCTCCTGTTCCGTACAGGTTGCAATTTGTCCTGAGGATGAACGGGAAGACGGGGAACCAACGAGAGACTAGCTCTTGGTGTCGGGACAGGCACAGGTCACTCTATTTTCCCATCAGGAAGAAGAATTAACCACAGGCTCAGCCTGCCCCCCGGAACCAGAACAGGGCCTGAAGCCATCCTGCGCTTTTGCGGCCAGCTCCCAAAAAAGCGAGTTGTAAAATGGAGGTTCAGGGCACTGCAATTCACAAACCTGCAGAGTTATAAATGATAACTCTCGTCCACAAATATATTGAGGGAAGGCAAAGAAGAGGATTTGAAATCAAGGCAGAATTGCACGAAACAGATATCAGGAGGTAGATACGAATCGCCTTTAAAGCACATGAAAAGCGGCAAAACGTTGACAATGATGCCCTTGGCCAAAAAGGGCGTATGCGTTTTTTTCTGAATATATTCAGGAAAAAACGCATACGCCCTTTTTGGCCAACCAAGCAACCTGGAAAGGCAAATCAGCGCTACAGAGAAGTCTCGCTTCCCATCGGTCAAAAGGGCCATGCTGAAAAAAGTGTCAAAACCAGAAATGCAGGACAGGCCATGGAGAAATGGGAGCCTTGCTACACTGATGGGCGGGATGTAAATTGCCAACAGCCACTCTGGAGAAGTGTACGGTGTGTCCTGAAACATCTGAAAAACACAGCTTAGAGAGCATAGGGCACTTCCACTCATGGGGGTATAAATTGGGAAAATTAAAAATCAGCAAGACACAAGCACCCCAAAGTTGAGGGCTGCTCTGTTGACAAGGACCTCCACTTCATTCCACCGTCAATATCCCAGGAAAGAGAAAAATGGATAAAGAAGTTGTGGTCCTTATGTACAATGGAATATCACTCAGCCATGAAATCAATGTCATAAGGTTAGTAGCAGCATGATGAGTGGATTTAGGTACGACGATTCTAAGTGAAATAAGTCACACAGAAAAGGACACTTCTCATAAGGTATCACTGATAGAGGGAATGTAAAAACCGTTACACTTGAACTGAATTACAAAACAGAACAGAGTCACACATGCAGAAAACAGACTATGGCTGCTTAACGGGAAAGGGGAGGTGGGGTGATACATAAAACAAGGGTATCAAATTAGCTCAGATACCGTTCCATAAACCCAATATGTAGTAGACAAGACCTACTCCTTGCTCAGAGAACTGGACTCAACACGCCCTATTCACCGCACAAGAATATACCTGACTAGTAATAATCTTAAAACCTATGTATTGATATCTCTCTGTTAGTGTGTCAAGTGGGTGTAAAGCGGCATAAACACAGCAGTGAAAAGCAGCTAAACCCCATTATGAAAATAAATTACTTTGAAAAACCCATGAAACAACGACAGTGAAAGAGAGAGAAATTCTTACACAATGCGTTCAGGGGCTGTGATGCAACCTGGATTGACCATATCTAGACCCACAGCTGGATGAGGCATAAGGGTGGACACTCTTGGGGCTGAGAGGTTTGGTGAGGTTGGGTGAGCAAACGCAGACCCTTTAAAGTAATACTTCGTGGTACCCATCGCATGGGTCCCAAATCTCCAGCTTCAAGGGCATCTTCCTACATCGAAAACATGCATGAGAAACCCAGAAGATGGTACACCGTGTGATGGGGAAAGGTTTCTAAAACGCACCTCATTTCTCATCTCCTTGTGCCCGGGTTCGCCATTCCAGCCGCTTTACTAGCAATCTCCCTACTTGGAGCATCAGCACCTTTAACCTCCCGTTCCGTACAGGTTGCAATTTGTCCTGAGGATGAACGGGAAGACGGGGAACCAACGAGAGACTAGCTCTTGGTGTCGGGACAGGCACAGGTCACTCTATTTTCCCATCAGGAAGAAGAATTAACCACAGGCTCAGCCTGCCCCCCGGAACCAGAACAGGGCCTGAAGCCATCCTGCGCTTTTGCGGCCAGCTCCCAAAAAAGCGAGTTGTAAAATGGAGGTTCAGGGCACTGCAATTCACAAACCTGCAGAGTTATAAATGATAACTCTCGTCCATAAATATATTGAGGGAAGGCAAAGAAGAGGATTTGAAATCAAGGCAGAATTGCACGAAACAGATTTCAGGAGGTAGATACGAATCGCCTTTAAAGCACATGAAAAGCGGCAAAACGTTGACAATGATGCCCTTGGCCAAAAAGGGCGTATGCGTTTTTTCCTGAATATATTCAGGAAAAAACGCATACGCCCTTTTTGGCCAACCAAGCAACCTGGAAAGGCAAATCAGCGCTACAGAGAAGTCTCGCTTCCCATCGGTCAAAAGGGCCATGCTGAAAAAAGTGTCAAAACCAGAAATGCAGGACAGGCCATGGAGAAATGGGAGCCTTGCTACACTGATGGGCGGGATGTAAATTGCCAACAGCCACTCTGGAGAAGTGTACGGTGTGTCCTGAATCATCTGAAAAACACAGCTTAGAGAGCATAGGGCACTTCCACTCATGGGGGTATAAATTGGGAAAATGAAAAATCAGCAAGACACAAGCACCCCAAAGTTGAGGGCTGCTCTGTTGACAAGGACCTCCACTTCATTCCACCGTCAATATCCCAGGAAAGAGAAAAATGGATAAAGAAGTTGTGGTCCTTATGTACAATGGAATATCACTCAGCCATGAAATCAATGTCATAAGGTTAGTAGCAGCATGATGAGTGGATTTAGGTACGACGATTCTAAGTGAAATAAGTCACACAGAAAAGGACACTTCTCATAAGGTATCACTTTTAGAGGGAATGTAAAAACCGTTACACTTGAACTGAATTACAAAACAGAACAGAGTCACACATGCAGAAAACAGACTATGGCTGCTTAACGGGAAAGGGGAGGTGGGGTGATACATAAAACAAGGGTATCAAATTAGCTCAGATACCGTTCCATAAACCCAATATGTAATAGACAAGACCTACTCCTTGCTCAGAGAACTGGACTCAACACGCCCTATTCACCGCACAAGAATATATCCGACTAGTAATAATCTTAAAACCTATGTATTGATATCTCTCTGTTAGTGTGTCAAGTGGGTGGAAAGCGGCATAAACACAGCCGTGAAAAGCAGCTAAACCCCATTATGAAAATAAATTACTTTGAAAAACCCATGAAACAACGACAGTGAAAGAGAGAGAAATTCTTACACAATGCGTTCAGGGGCTGTGATGCAACCTGGATTGACCATATCTAGACCCACAGCTGGATGAGACATAAGGGTGGACACTCTTGGGGCTGAGAGGTTTGGTGAGGTTGGGTGAGCAAACGCAGACCCTTTAAAGTAATACTGCGTGGTACCCATCGCATGGGTCCCAAATCTCCAGGTTCAAGGGCATCTTCCTACATCGAAAACATGCATGAGAAACCCAGAAGATGGTACACCGTGTGATGGGGAAAGGTTTCTAAAACGCACCTCATTTCTCATCTCCTTGTGCCCGGGTTCGCCATTCCAGATGCTTTACTAGCAATCTCCCTACTTGGAGGATCAGCACCTTTAACCTCCTGTTCCGTACAGGTTGCAATTTGTCCTGAGGATGAACGGGAAGACGGGGAACCAACGAGAGACTAGCTCTTGGTGTCGGGACAGGCACAGGTCACTCTATTTTCCCATCAGGAAAAAGAATTAACCACAGGCTCAGCCTGCCCCCCGGAACCAGAACAGGGCCTGAAGCCATCCTGCGCTTTTGCGGCCAGCTCCCAAAAAAGCGAGTTGTAAAATGGAGGTTCAGGGCACTGCAATTCACAAACCTGCAGAGTTATAAATGATAACTCTCGTCCACAAATATATTGAGGGAAGGCAAAGAAGAGGATTTGAAATCAAGGCAGAATTGCACGAAACAGATTTCAGGAGGTAGATACGAATCGCCTTTAAAGCACATGAAAAGCGGCAAAACGTTGACAATGATGCCCTTGGTCAAAAAGGTCGTATGCGTTTTTTCCTGAATATATTCAGGAAAAAACGCATACGCCCTTTTTGGCCAACCAAGCAACCTGGAAAGGCAAATCAGCGCTACAGAGAAGTCTCGCTTCCCATCGGTCAAAAGGGCCATGCTGAAAAAAGTGTCAAAACCAAAAATGCAGGAAAGGCCATGGAGAAATGGGAGCCTTGCTACACTGATGGGCGGGATGTAAATTGCCAACAGCCACTCTGGAGAAGTGTACGGTGTGTCCTGAAACATCTGAAAAACACAGCTTAGAGAGCATAGGGCACTTCCACTCATGGGGGTATAAATTGGGAAAATTAAAAATCAGCAAGACACAAGCACCCCAAAGTTGAGGGCTGCTCTGTTGACAAGGACCTCCACTTCATTCCACCGTCAATATCCCAGGAAAGAGAAAAATGGATAAAGAAGTTGTGGTCCTTATGTACAATGGAATATCACTCAGCCATGAAATCAATGTCATAAGGTTAGTAGCAGCATGATGAGTGGATTTAGGTACGACGATTCTAAGTGAAATAAGTCACACAGAAAAGGACACTTCTCATAAGGTATCACTGATAGAGGGAATGTAAAAACCGTTACACTTGAACTGAATTACAAAACAGAACAGAGTCACACATGCAGAAAACAGACTATGGCTGCTTAACGGGAAAGGGGAGGTGGGGTGATACATAAAACAAGGGTATCAAATTAGCTCAGATACCGTTCCATAAACCCAATATGTAGTAGACAAGACCTACTCCTTGCTCAGAGAACTGGACTCAACACGCCCTATTCACCGCACAAGAATATACCTGACTAGTAATAATCTTAAAACCTATGTATTGATATCTCTCTGTTAGTGTGTCAAGTGGGTGTAAAGCGGCATAAACACAGCAGTGAAAAGCAGCTAAACCCCATTATGAAAATAAATTACTTTGAAAAACCCATGAAACAACGACAGTGAAAGAGAGAGAAATTCTTACACAATGCGTTCAGGGGCTGTGATGCAACCTGGATTGACCATATCTAGACCCACAGCTGGATGAGGCATAAGGGTGGACACTCTTGGGGCTGAGAGGTTTGGTGAGGTTGGGTGAGCAAACGCAGACCCTTTAAAGTAATACTTCGTGGTACCCATCGCATGGGTCCCAAATCTCCAGGTTCAAGGGCATCTTCCTACATCGAAAACATGCATGAGAAACCCAGAAGATGGTACACCGTGTGATGGGGAAAGGTTTCTAAAACGCACCTCATTTCTCATCTCCTTGTGCCCGGGTTCGCCATTCCAGCCGCTTTACTAGCAATCTCCCTACTTGGAGCATCAGCACCTTTAACCTCCCGTTCCGTACAGGTTGCAATTTGTCCTGAGGATGAACGGGAAGACGGGGAACCAACGAGAGACTAGCTCTTGGTGTCGGGACAGGCACAGGTCACTCTATTTTCCCATCAGGAAGAAGAATTAACCACAGGCTCAGCCTGCCCCCCGGAACCAGAACAGGGCCTGAAGCCATCCTGCGCTTTTGCGGCCAGCTCCCAAAAAAGCGAGTTGTAAAATGGAGGTTCAGGGCACTGCAATTCACAAACCTGCAGAGTTATAAATGATAACTCTCGTCCATAAATATATTGAGGGAAGGCAAAGAAGAGGATTTGAAATCAAGGCAGAATTGCACGAAACAGATTTCAGGAGGTAGATACGAATCGCCTTTAAAGCACATGAAAAGCGGCAAAACGTTGACAATGATGCCCTTGGCCAAAAAGGGCGTATGCGTTTTTTCCTGAATATATTCAGGAAAAAACGCATACGCCCTTTTTGGCCAACCAAGCAACCTGGAAAGGCAAATCAGCGCTACAGAGAAGTCTCGCTTCCCATCGGTCAAAAGGGCCATGCTGAAAAAAGTGTCAAAACCAGAAATGCAGTACAGGCCATGGAGAAATGGGAGCCTTGCTACACTGATGGGCGGGATGTAAATTGCCAACAGCCACTCTGGAGAAGTGTACGGTGTGTCCTGAATCATCTGAAAAACACAGCTTAGAGAGCATAGGGCACTTCCACTCATGGGGGTATAAATTGGGAAAATGAAAAATCAGCAAGACACAAGCACCCCAAAGTTGAGGGCTGCTCTGTTGACAAGGACCTCCACTTCATTCCACCGTCAATATCCCAGGAAAGAGAAAAATGGATAAAGAAGTTGTGGTCCTTATGTACAATGGAATATCACTCAGCCATGAAATCAATGTCATAAGGTTAGTAGCAGCATGATGAGTGGATTTAGGTACGACGATTCTAAGTGAAATAAGTCACACAGAAAAGGACACTTCTCATAAGGTATCACTTTTAGAGGGAATGTAAAAACCGTTACACTTGAACTGAATTACAAAACAGAACAGAGTCACACATGCAGAAAACAGACTATGGCTGCTTAACGGGAAAGGGGAGGTGGGGTGATACATAAAACAAGGGTATCAAATTAGCTCAGATACCGTTCCATAAACCCAATATGTAGTAGACAAGACCTACTCCTTGCTCAGAGAACTGGACTCAACACGCCCTATTCACCGCACAAGAATATACCTGACTAGTAATAATCTTAAAACCTATGTATTGATATCTCTCTGTTAGTGTGTCAAGTGGGTGTAAAGCGGCATAAACACAGCAGTGAAAAGCAGCTAAACCCCATTATGAAAATAAATTACTTTGAAAAACCCATGAAACAACGACAGTGAAAGAGATAGAAATTCTTACACAATGAGTTCAGGGGCTGTGATGCAACCTGGATTGACCATATCTAGACCCACAGCTGGATGAGACATAAGGGTGGACACTCTTGGGGCTGAGAGGTTTGGTGAGGTTGGGTGAGCAAACGCAGACCCTTTAAAGTAATACTGCGTGGTACCCATCGCATGGGTCCCAAATCTCCAGGTTCAAGGGCATCTTCCTACATCGAAAACATGCATGAGAAACCCAGAAGATGGTACACCGTGTGATGGGGAAAGGTTTCTAAAACGCACCTCATTTCTCATCTCCTTGTGCCCGGGTTCGCCATTCCAGCCGCTTTACTAGCAATCTCCCTACTTGGAGCATCAGCACCTTTAACCTCCTGTTCCGTACAGGTTGCAATTTGTCCTGAGGATGAACGGGAAGACGGGGAACCAACGAGAGACTAGCTCTTGGTGTCGGGACAGGCACAGGTCACTCTATTTTCCCATCAGGAAGAAGAATTAACCACAGGCTCAGCCTGCCCCCCGGAACCAGAACAGGGCCTGAAGCCATCCTGCGCTTTTGCGGCCAGCTCCCAAAAAAGCGAGTTGTAAAATGGAGGTTCAGGGCACTGCAATTCACAAACCTGCAGAGTTATAAATGATAACTCTCGTCCACAAATATATTGAGGGAAGGCAAAGAAGAGGATTTGAAATCAAGGCAGAATTGCACGAAACAGATTTCAGGAGGTAGATACGAATCGCCTTTAAAGCACATGAAAAGCGGCAAAACGTTGACAATGATGCCCTTGGCCAAAAAGGGCGTATGCGTTTTTTCCTGAATATATTCAGGAAAAAACGCATACGCCCTTTTTGGCCAACCAAGCAACCTGGAAAGGCAAATCAGCGCTACAGAGAAGTCTCGCTTCCCATCGGTCAAAAGGGCCATGCTGAAAAAAGTGTCAAAACCAGAAATGCAGGACAGGCCATGGAGAAATGGGAGCCTTGCTACACTGATGGGCGGGATGTAAATTGCCAACAGCCACTCTGGAGAAGTGTACGGTGTGTCCTGAAACATCTGAAAAACACAGCTTAGAGAGCATAGGGCACTTCCACTCATGGGGGTATAAATTGGGAAAATTAAAAATCAGCAAGACACAAGCACCCCAAAGTTGAGGGCTGCTCTGTTGACAAGGACCTCCACTTCATTCCACCTTAAATATCCCAGGAAAGAGAAAAATGGATAAAGAAGTTGTGGTCCTTATGTACAATGGAATATCACTCAGCCATGAAATCAATGTCATAAGGTTAGTAGCAGCATGATGAGTGGATTTAGGTACGACGATTCTAAGTGAAATAAGTCACACAGAAAAGGACACTTCTCATAAGGTATCACTGATAGAGGGAATGTAAAAACCGTTACACTTGAACTGAATTACAAAACAGAACAGAGTCACACATGCAGAAAACAGACTATGGCTGCTTAACGGGAAAGGGGAGGTGGGGTGATACATAAAACAAGGGTATCAAATTAGCTCAGATACCGTTCCATAAACCCAATATGTAGTAGACAAGACCTACTCCTTGCTCAGAGAACTGGACTCAACACGCCCTATTCACCGCACAAGAATATACCTGACTAGTAATAATCTTAAAACCTATGTATTGATATCTCTCTGTTAGTGTGTCAAGTGGGTGTAAAGCGGCATAAACACAGCAGTGAAAAGCAGCTAAACCCCATTATGAAAATAAATTACTTTGAAAAACCCATGAAACAACGACAGTGAAAGAGATAGAAATTCTTACACAATGAGTTCAGGGGCTGTGATGCAACCTGGATTGACCATATCTAGACTCACAGCTGGATGAGACATAAGGGTGGACACTCTTGGGGCTGAGAGGTTTGGTGAGGTTGGGTGAGCAAACGCAGACCCTTTAAAGTAATACTGCGTGGTACCCATCGCATGGGTCCCAAATCTCCAGGTTCAAGGGCATCTTCCTACATCGAAAACATGCATGAGAAACCCAGAAGATGGTACACCGTGTGATGGGGAAAGGTTTCTAAAACGCACCTCATTTCTCATCTCCTTGTGCCCGGGTTCGCCATTCCAGATGCTTTACTAGCAATCTCCCTACTTGGAGGATCAGCACCTTTAACCTCCTGTTCCGTACAGGTTGCAATTTGTCCTGAGGATGAACGGGAAGACGGGGAACCAACGAGAGACTAGCTCTTGGTGTCGGGACAGGCACAGGTCACTCTATTTTCCCATCAGGAAGAAGAATTAACCACAGGCTCAGCCTGCCCCCCGGAACCAGAACAGGGCCTGAAGCCATCCTGCGCTTTTGCGGCCAGCTCCCAAAAAAGCGAGTTGTAAAATGGAGGTTCAGGGCACTGCAATTCACAAACCTGCAGAGTTATAAATGATAACTCTCGTCCACAAATATATTGAGGGAAGGCAAAGAAGAGGATTTGAAATCAAGGCAGAATTGCACGAAACAGATTTCAGGAGGTAGATACGAATCGCCTTTAAAGCACATGAAAAGCGGCAAAACGTTGACAATGATGCCCTTGGTCAAAAAGGTCGTATGCGTTTTTTCCTGAATATATTCAGGAAAAAACGCATACGCCCTTTTTGGCCAACCAAGCAACCTGGAAAGGCAAATCAGCGCTACAGAGAAGTCTCGCTTCCCATCGGTCAAAAGGGCCATGCTGAAAAAAGTGTCAAAACCAAAAATGCAGGAAAGGCCATGGAGAAATGGGAGCCTTGCTACACTGATGGGCGGGATGTAAATTGCCAACAGCCACTCTGGAGAAGTGTACGGTGTGTCCTGAAACATCAGAAAAACACAGCTTAGAGAGCATAGGGCACTTCCACTCATGGGGGTATAAATTGGGAAAATTAAAAATCAGCAAGACACAAGCACCCCAAAGTTGAGGGCTGCTCTGTTGACAAGGACCTCCACTTCATTCCACCGTCAATATCCCAGGAAAGAGAAAAATGGATAAAGAAGTTGTGGTCCTTATGTACAATGGAATATCACTCAGCCATGAAATCAATGTCATAAGGTTAGTAGCAGCATGATGAGTGGATTTAGGTACGACGATTCTAAGTGAAATAAGTCACACAGAAAAGGACACTTCTCATAAGGTATCACTGATAGAGGGAATGTAAAAACCGTTACACTTGAACTGAATTACAAAACAGAACAGAGTCACACATGCAGAAAACAGACTATGGCTGCTTAACGGGAAAGGGGAGGTGGGGTGATACATAAAACAAGGGTATCAAATTAGCTCAGATACCGTTCCATAAACCCAATATGTAGTAGACAAGACCTACTCCTTGCTCAGAGAACTGGACTCAACACGCCCTATTCACCGCACAAGAATATACCTGACTAGTAATAATCTTAAAACCTATGTATTGATATCTCTCTGTTAGTGTGTCAAGTGGGTGTAAAGCGGCATAAACACAGCAGTGAAAAGCAGCTAAACCCCATTATGAAAATAAATTACTTTGAAAAACCCATGAAACAACGACAGTGAAAGAGAGAGAAATTCTTACACAATGCGTTCAGGGGCTGTGATGCAACCTGGATTGACCATATCTAGACCCACAGCTGGATGAGGCATAAGGGTGGACACTCTTGGGGCTGAGAGGTTTGGTGAGGTTGGGTGAGCAAACGCAGACCCTTTAAAGTAATACTTCGTGGTACCCATCGCATGGGTCCCAAATCTCCAGGTTCAAGGGCATCTTCCTACATCGAAAACATGCATGAGAAACCCAGAAGATGGTACACCGTGTGATGGGGAAAGGTTTCTAAAACGCACCTCATTTCTCATCTCCTTGTGCCCGGGTTCGCCATTCCAGCCGCTTTACTAGCAATCTCCCTACTTGGAGCATCAGCACCTTTAACCTCCTGTTCCGTACAGGTTGCAATTTGTCCTGAGGATGAACGGGAAGACGGGGAACCAACGAGAGACTAGCTCTTGGTGTTGGGACAGGCACAGGTCACTCTATTTTCCCATCAGGAAGAAGAATTAACCACAGGCTCAGCCTGCCCCCCGGAACCAGAACAGGGCCTGAAGCCATCCTGCGCTTTTGCGGCCAGCTCCCAAAAAAGCGAGTTGTAAAATGGAGGTTCAGGGCACTGCAATTCACAAACCTGCAGAGTTATAAATGATAACTCTCGTCCACAAATATATTGAGGGAAGGCAAAGAAGAGGATTTGAAATCAAGGCAGAATTGCACGAAACAGATTTCAGGAGGTAGATACGAATCGCCTTTAAAGCACATGAAAAGCGGCAAAACGTTGACAATGATGCCCTTGGCCAAAAAGGGCGTATGCGTTTTTTCCTGAATATATTCAGGAAAAAACGCATACGCCCTTTTTGGCCAACCAAGCAACCTGGAAAGGCAAATCAGCGCTACAGAGAAGTCTCGCTTCCCATCGGTCAAAAGGGCCATGCTGAAAAAAGTGTCAAAACCAGAAATGCAGGACAGGCCATGGAGAAATGGGAGCCTTGCTACACTGATGGGCGGGATGTAAATTGCCAACAGCCACTCTGGAGAAGTGTACGGTGTGTCCTGAAACATCTGAAAAACACAGCTTAGAGAGCATAGGGCACTTCCACTCATGGGGGTATAAATTGGGAAAATTAAAAATCAGCAAGACACAAGCACCCGAAAGTTGAGGGCTGCTCTGTTGACAAGGACCTCCACTTCATTCCACCGTCAATATCCCAGGAAAGAGAAAAATGGATAAAGAAGTTGTGGTCCTTATGTACAATGGAATATCACTCAGCCATGAAATCAATGTCATAAGGTTAGTAGCAGCATGATGAGTGGATTTAGGTACGACGATTCTAAGTGAAATAAGTCACACAGAAAAGGACACTTCTCATAAGGTATCACTGATAGAGGGAATGTAAAAACCGTTACACTTGAACTGAATTACAAAACAGAACAGAGTCACACATGCAGAAAACAGACTATGGCTGCTTAACGGGAAAGGGGAGGTGGGGTGATACATAAAACAAGGGTATCAAATTAGCTCAGATACCGTTCCATAAACCCAATATGTAATAGACAAGACCTACTCCTTGCTCAGAGAACTGGACTCAACACGCCCTATTCACCGCACAAGAATATATCCGACTAGTAATAATCTTAAAACCTATGTATTGATATCTCTCTGTTAGTGTGTCAAGTGGGTGGAAAGCGGCATAAACACAGCCGTGAAAAGCAGCTAAACCCCATTATGAAAATAAATTACTTTGAAAAACCCATGAAACAACGACAGTGAAAGAGAGAGAAATTCTTACACAATGCGTTCAGGGGCTGTGATGCAACCTGGATTGACCATATCTAGACCCACAGCTGGATGAGACATAAGGGTGGACACTCTTGGGGCTGAGAGGTTTGGTGAGGTTGGGTGAGCAAACGCAGACCCTTTAAAGTAATACTGCGTGGTACCCATCGCATGGGTCCCAAATCTCCAGGTTCAAGGGCATCTTCCTACATCGAAAACATGCATGAGAAACCCAGAAGATGGTACACCGTGTGATGGGGAAAGGTTTCTAAAACGCACCTCATTTCTCATCTCCTTGTGCCCGGGTTCGCCATTCCAGATGCTTTACTAGCAATCTCCCTACTTGGAGGATCAGCACCTTTAACCTCCTGTTCCGTACAGGTTGCAATTTGTCCTGAGGATGAACGGGAAGACGGGGAACCAACGAGAGACTAGCTCTTGGTGTCGGGACAGGCACAGGTCACTCTATTTTCCCATCAGGAAGAAGAATTAACCACAGGCTCAGCCTGCCCCCCGGAACCAGAACAGGGCCTGAAGCCATCCTGCGCTTTTGCGGCCAGCTCCCAAAAAAGCGAGTTGTAAAATGGAGGTTCAGGGCACTGCAATTCACAAACCTGCAGAGTTATAAATGATAACTCTCGTCCACAAATATATTGAGGGAAGGCAAAGAAGAGGATTTGAAATCAAGGCAGAATTGCACGAAACAGATTTCAGGAGGTAGATACGAATCGCCTTTAAAGCACATGAAAAGCGGCAAAACGTTGACAATGATGCCCTTGGTCAAAAAGGTCGTATGCGTTTTTTCCTGAATATATTCAGGAAAAAACGCATACGCCCTTTTTGGCCAACCAAGCAACCTGGAAAGGCAAATCAGCGCTACAGAGAAGTCTCGCTTCCCATCGGTCAAAAGGGCCATGCTGAAAAAAGTGTCAAAACCAAAAATGCAGGAAAGGCCATGGAGAAATGGGAGCCTTGCTACACTGATGGGCGGGATGTAAATTGCCAACAGCCACTCTGGAGAAGTGTACGGTGTGTCCTGAAACATCAGAAAAACACAGCTTAGAGAGCATAGGGCACTTCCACTCATGGGGGTATAAATTGGGAAAATTAAAAATCAGCAAGACACAAGCACCCCAAAGTTGAGGGCTGCTCTGTTGACAAGGACCTCCACTTCATTCCACCGTCAATATCCCAGGAAAGAGAAAAATGGATAAAGAAGTTGTGGTCCTTATGTACAATGGAATATCACTCAGCCATGAAATCAATGTCATAAGGTTAGTAGCAGCATGATGAGTGGATTTAGGTACGACGATTCTAAGTGAAATAAGTCACACAGAAAAGGACACTTCTCATAAGGTATCACTTTTAGAGGGAATGTAAAAACCGTTACACTTGAACTGAATTACAAAACAGAACAGAGTCACACATGCAGAAAACAGACTATGGCTGCTTAACGGGAAAGGGGAGGTGGGGTGATACATAAAACAAGGGTATCAAATTAGCTCAGATACCGTTCCATAAACCCAATATGTAGTAGACAAGACCTACTCCTTGCTCAGAGAACTGGACTCAACACGCCCTATTCACCGCACAAGAATATACCTGACTAGTAATAATCTTAAAACCTATGTATTGATATCTCTCTGTTAGTGTGTCAAGTGGGTGTAAAGCGGCATAAACACAGCAGTGAAAAGCAGCTAAACCCCATTATGAAAATAAATTACTTTGAAAAACCCATGAAACAACGACAGTGAAAGAGAGAGAAATTCTTACACAATGCGTTCAGGGGCTGTGATGCAACCTGGATTGACCATATCTAGACCCACAGCTGGATGAGGCATAAGGGTGGACACTCTTGGGGCTGAGAGGTTTGGTGAGGTTGGGTGAGCAAACGCAGACCCTTTAAAGTAATACTTCGTGGTACCCATCGCATGGGTCCCAAATCTCCAGGTTCAAGGGCATCTTCCTACATCGAAAACATGCATGAGAAACCCAGAAGATGGTACACCGTGTGATGGGGAAAGGTTTCTAAAACGCACCTCATTTCTCATCTCCTTGTGCCCGGGTTCGCCATTCCAGCCGCTTTACTAGCAATCTCCCTACTTGGAGCATCAGCACCTTTAACCTCCTGTTCCGTACAGGTTGCAATTTGTCCTGAGGATGAACGGGAAGACGGGGAACCAACGAGAGACTAGCTCTTGGTGTTGGGACAGGCACAGGTCACTCTATTTTCCCATCAGGAAGAAGAATTAACCACAGGCTCAGCCTGCCCCCCGGAACCAGAACAGGGCCTGAAGCCATCCTGCGCTTTTGCGGCCAGCTCCCAAAAAAGCGAGTTGTAAAATGGAGGTTCAGGGCACTGCAATTCACAAACCTGCAGAGTTATAAATGATAACTCTCGTCCACAAATATATTGAGGGAAGGCAAAGAAGAGGATTTGAAATCAAGGCAGAATTGCACGAAACAGATTTCAGGAGGTAGATACGAATCGCCTTTAAAGCACATGAAAAGCGGCAAAACGTTGACAATGATGCCCTTGGCCAAAAAGGGCGTATGCGTTTTTTCCTGAATATATTCAGGAAAAAACGCATACGCCCTTTTTGGCCAACCAAGCAACCTGGAAAGGCAAATCAGCGCTACAGAGAAGTCTCGCTTCCCATCGGTCAAAAGGGCCATGCTGAAAAAAGTGTCAAAACCAGAAATGCAGGACAGGCCATGGAGAAATGGGAGCCTTGCTACACTGATGGGCGGGATGTAAATTGCCAACAGCCACTCTGGAGAAGTGTACGGTGTGTCCTGAAACATCTGAAAAACACAGCTTAGAGAGCATAGGGCACTTCCACTCATGGGGGTATAAATTGGGAAAATTAAAAATCAGCAAGACACAAGCACCCGAAAGTTGAGGGCTGCTCTGTTGACAAGGACCTCCACTTCATTCCACCGTCAATATCCCAGGAAAGAGAAAAATGGATAAAGAAGTTGTGGTCCTTATGTACAATGGAATATCACTCAGCCATGAAATCAATGTCATAAGGTTAGTAGCAGCATGATGAGTGGATTTAGGTACGACGATTCTAAGTGAAATAAGTCACACAGAAAAGGACACTTCTCATAAGGTATCACTGATAGAGGGAATGTAAAAACCGTTACACTTGAACTGAATTACAAAACAGAACAGAGTCACACATGCAGAAAACAGACTATGGCTGCTTAACGGGAAAGGGGAGGTGGGGTGATACATAAAACAAGGGTATCAAATTAGCTCAGATACCGTTCCATAAACCCAATATGTAATAGACAAGACCTACTCCTTGCTCAGAGAACTGGACTCAACACGCCCTATTCACCGCACAAGAATATATCCGACTAGTAATAATCTTAAAACCTATGTATTGATATCTCTCTGTTAGTGTGTCAAGTGGGTGGAAAGCGGCATAAACACAGCCGTGAAAAGCAGCTAAACCCCATTATGAAAATAAATTACTTTGAAAAACCCATGAAACAACGACAGTGAAAGAGAGAGAAATTCTTACACAATGCGTTCAGGGGCTGTGATGCAACCTGGATTGACCATATCTAGACCCACAGCTGGATGAGACATAAGGGTGGACACTCTTGGGGCTGAGAGGTTTGGTGAGGTTGGGTGAGCAAACGCAGACCCTTTAAAGTAATACTGCGTGGTACCCATCGCATGGGTCCCAAATCTCCAGGTTCAAGGGCATCTTCCTACATCGAAAACATGCATGAGAAACCCAGAAGATGGTACACCGTGTGATGGGGAAAGGTTTCTAAAACGCACCTCATTTCTCATCTCCTTGTGCCCGGGTTCGCCATTCCAGATGCTTTACTAGCAATCTCCCTACTTGGAGGATCAGCACCTTTAACCTCCTGTTCCGTACAGGTTGCAATTTGTCCTGAGGATGAACGGGAAGACGGGGAACCAACGAGAGACTAGCTCTTGGTGTCGGGACAGGCACAGGTCACTCTATTTTCCCATCAGGAAGAAGAATTAACCACAGGCTCAGCCTGCCCCCCGGAACCAGAACAGGGCCTGAAGCCATCCTGCGCTTTTGCGGCCAGCTCCCAAAAAAGCGAGTTGTAAAATGGAGGTTCAGGGCACTGCAATTCACAAACCTGCAGAGTTATAAATGATAACTCTCGTCCACAAATATATTGAGGGAAGGCAAAGAAGAGGATTTGAAATCAAGGCAGAATTGCACGAAACAGATTTCAGGAGGTAGATACGAATCGCCTTTAAAGCACATGAAAAGCGGCAAAACGTTGACAATGATGCCCTTGGTCAAAAAGGTCGTATGCGTTTTTTCCTGAATATATTCAGGAAAAAACGCATACGCCCTTTTTGGCCAACCAAGCAACCTGGAAAGGCAAATCAGCGCTACAGAGAAGTCTCGCTTCCCATCGGTCAAAAGGGCCATGCTGAAAAAAGTGTCAAAACCAAAAATGCAGGAAAGGCCATGGAGAAATGGGAGCCTTGCTACACTGATGGGCGGGATGTAAATTGCCAACAGCCACTCTGGAGAAGTGTACGGTGTGTCCTGAAACATCAGAAAAACACAGCTTAGAGAGCATAGGGCACTTCCACTCATGGGGGTATAAATTGGGAAAATTAAAAATCAGCAAGACACAAGCACCCCAAAGTTGAGGGCTGCTCTGTTGACAAGGACCTCCACTTCATTCCACCGTCAATATCCCAGGAAAGAGAAAAATGGATAAAGAAGTTGTGGTCCTTATGTACAATGGAATATCACTCAGCCATGAAATCAATGTCATAAGGTTAGTAGCAGCATGATGAGTGGATTTAGGTACGACGATTCTAAGTGAAATAAGTCACACAGAAAAGGACACTTCTCATAAGGTATCACTGATAGAGGGAATGTAAAAACCGTTACACTTGAACTGAATTACAAAACAGAACAGAGTCACACATGCAGAAAACAGACTATGGCTGCTTAACGGGAAAGGGGAGGTGGGGTGATACATAAAACAAGGGTATCAAATTAGCTCAGATACCGTTCCATAAACCCAATATGTAGTAGACAAGACCTACTCCTTGCTCAGAGAACTGGACTCAACACGCCCTATTCACCGCACAAGAATATACCTGACTAGTAATAATCTTAAAACCTATGTATTGATATCTCTCTGTTAGTGTGTCAAGTGGGTGTAAAGCGGCATAAACACAGCAGTGAAAAGCAGCTAAACCCCATTATGAAAATAAATTACTTTGAAAAACCCATGAAACAACGACAGTGAAAGAGAGAGAAATTCTTACACAATGCGTTCAGGGGCTGTGATGCAACCTGGATTGACCATATCTAGACCCACAGCTGGATGAGGCATAAGGGTGGACACTCTTGGGGCTGAGAGGTTTGGTGAGGTTGGGTGAGCAAACGCAGACCCTTTAAAGTAATACTTCGTGGTACCCATCGCATGGGTCCCAAATCTCCAGCTTCAAGGGCATCTTCCTACATCGAAAACATGCATGAGAAACCCAGAAGATGGTACACCGTGTGATGGGGAAAGGTTTCTAAAACGCACCTCATTTCTCATCTCCTTGTGCCCGGGTTCGCCATTCCAGCCGCTTTACTAGCAATCTCCCTACTTGGAGCATCAGCACCTTTAACCTCCTGTTCCGTACAGGTTGCAATTTGTCCTGAGGATGAACGGGAAGACGGGGAACCAACGAGAGACTAGCTCTTGGTGTCGGGACAGGCACAGGTCACTCTATTTTCCCATCAGGAAGAAGAATTAACCACAGGCTCAGCCTGCCCCCCGGAACCAGAACAGGGCCTGAAGCCATCCTGCGCTTTTGCGGCCAGCTCCCAAAAAAGCGAGTTGTAAAATGGAGGTTCAGGGCACTGCAATTCACAAACCTGCAGAGTTATAAATGATAACTCTCGTCCATAAATATATTGAGGGAAGGCAAAGAAGAGGATTTGAAATCAAGGCAGAATTGCACGAAACAGATTTCAGGAGGTAGATACGAATCGCCTTTAAAGCACATGAAAAGCGGCAAAACGTTGACAATGATGCCCTTGGCCAAAAAGGGCGTATGCGTTTTTTCCTGAATATATTCAGGAAAAAACGCATACGCCCTTTTTGGCCAACCAAGCAACCTGGAAAGGCAAATCAGCGCTACAGAGAAGTCTCGCTTCCCATCGGTCAAAAGGGCCATGCTGAAAAAAGTGTCAAAACCAGAAATGCAGTACAGGCCATGGAGAAATGGGAGCCTTGCTACACTGATGGGCGGGATGTAAATTGCCAACAGCCACTCTGGAGAAGTGTACGGTGTGTCCTGAATCATCTGAAAAACACAGCTTAGAGAGCATAGGGCACTTCCACTCATGGGGGTATAAATTGGGAAAATGAAAAATCAGCAAGACACAAGCACCCCAAAGTTGAGGGCTGCTCTGTTGACAAGGACCTCCACTTCATTCCACCGTCAATATCCCAGGAAAGAGAAAAATGGATAAAGAAGTTGTGGTCCTTATGTACAATGGAATATCACTCAGCCATGAAATCAATGTCATAAGGTTAGTAGCAGCATGATGAGTGGATTTAGGTACGACGATTCTAAGTGAAATAAGTCACACAGAAAAGGACACTTCTCATAAGGTATCACTTATAGAGGGAATGTAAAAACCGTTACACTTGAACTGAATTACAAAACAGAACAGAGTCACACATGCAGAAAACACACTATGGCTGCTTAACGGGAAAGGGGAGGTGGGGTGATACATAAAACAAGGGTATCAAATTAGCTCAGATACCGTTCCATAAACCCAATATGTAGTAGACAAGACCTACTCCTTGCTCAGAGAACTGGACTCAACACGCCCTATTCACCGCACAAGAATATATCTGACTAGTAATAATCTTAAAACCTATGTATTGATATCTCTCTGTTAGTGTGTCAAGTGGGTGTAAAGCGGCATAAACACAGCAGTGAAAAGCAGCTAAACCCCATTATGAAAATAAATTACTTTGAAAAACCCATGAAACAACGACAGTGAAAGAGAGAGAAATTCTTACACAATGAGTTCAGGGGCTGTGATGCAACCTGGATTGACCATATCTAGACCCACAGCTGGATGAGACATAAGGGTGGACACTCTTGGGGCTGAGAGGTTTGGTGAGGTTGGGTGAGCAAACGCAGACCCTTTAAAGTAATACTGCGTGGTACCCATCGCATGGGTCCCAAATCTCCAGCTTCAAGGGCATCTTCCTACATCGAAAACATGCATGAGAAACCCAGAAGATAGTACACCGTGTGATGGGGAAAGGTTTCTAAAACGCACCTCATTTCTCATCTCCTTGTGCCCGGGTTCGCCATTCCAGCCGCTTTACTAGCAATCTCCCTACTTGGAGCATCAGCACCTTTAACCTCCTGTTCCGTACAGGTTGCAATTTGTCCTGAGGATGAACGGGAAGACGGGGAACCAACGAGAGACTAGCTCTTGGTGTTGGGACAGGCACAGGTCACTCTATTTTCCCATCAGGAAGAAGAATTAACCACAGGCTCAGCCTGCCCCCCGGAACCAGAACAGGGCCTGAAGCCATCCTGCGCTTTTGCGGCCAGCTCCCAAAAAAGCGAGTTGTAAAATGGAGGTTCAGGGCACTGCAATTCACAAACCTGCAGAGTTATAAATGATAACTCTCGTCCACAAATATATTGAGGGAAGGCAAAGAAGAGGATTTGAAATCAAGGCAGAATTGCACGAAACAGATTTCAGGAGGTAGATACGAATCGCCTTTAAAGCACATGAAAAGCGGCAAAACGTTGACAATGATGCCCTTGGCCAAAAAGGGCGTATGCGTTTTTTCCTGAATATATTCAGGAAAAAACGCATACGCCCTTTTTGGCCAACCAAGCAACCTGGAAAGGCAAATCAGCGCTACAGAGAAGTCTCGCTTCCCATCGGTCAAAAGGGCCATGCTGAAAAAAGTGTCAAAACCAGAAATGCAGGACAGGCCATGGAGAAATGGGAGCCTTGCTACACTGATGGGCGGGATGTAAATTGCCAACAGCCACTCTGGAGAAGTGTACGGTGTGTCCTGAAACATCTGAAAAACACAGCTTAGAGAGCATAGGGCACTTCCACTCATGGGGGTATAAATTGGGAAAATTAAAAATCAGCAAGACACAAGCACCCGAAAGTTGAGGGCTGCTCTGTTGACAAGGACCTCCACTTCATTCCACCTTAAATATCCCAGGAAAGAGAAAAATGGATAAAGAAGTTGTGGTCCTTATGTACAATGGAATATCACTCAGCCATGAAATCAATGTCATAAGGTTAGTAGCAGCATGATGAGTGGATTTAGGTACGACGATTCTAAGTGAAATAAGTCACACAGAAAAGGACACTTCTCATAAGGTATCACTGATAGAGGGAATGTAAAAACCGTTACACTTGAACTGAATTACAAAACAGAACAGAGTCACACATGCAGAAAACAGACTATGGCTGCTTAACGGGAAAGGGGAGGTGGGGTGATACATAAAACAAGGGTATCAAATTAGCTCAGATACCGTTCCATAAACCCAATATGTAATAGACAAGACCTACTCCTTGCTCAGAGAACTGGACTCAACACGCCCTATTCACCGCACAAGAATATATCCGACTAGTAATAATCTTAAAACCTATGTATTGATATCTCTCTGTTAGTGTGTCAAGTGGGTGGAAAGCGGCATAAACACAGCCGTGAAAAGCAGCTAAACCCCATTATGAAAATAAATTACTTTGAAAAACCCATGAAACAACGACAGTGAAAGAGAGAGAAATTCTTACACAATGCGTTCAGGGGCTGTGATGCAACCTGGATTGACCATATCTAGACCCACAGCTGGATGAGACATAAGGGTGGACACTCTTGGGGCTGAGAGGTTTGGTGAGGTTGGGTGAGCAAACGCAGACCCTTTAAAGTAATACTGCGTGGTACCCATCGCATGGGTCCCAAATCTCCAGGTTCAAGGGCATCTTCCTACATCGAAAACATGCATGAGAAACCCAGAAGATGGTACACCGTGTGATGGGGAAAGGTTTCTAAAACGCACCTCATTTCTCATCTCCTTGTGCCCGGGTTCGCCATTCCAGATGCTTTACTAGCAATCTCCCTACTTGGAGGATCAGCACCTTTAACCTCCTGTTCCGTACAGGTTGCAATTTGTCCTGAGGATGAACGGGAAGACGGGGAACCAACGAGAGACTAGCTCTTGGTGTCGGGACAGGCACAGGTCACTCTATTTTCCCATCAGGAAGAAGAATTAACCACAGGCTCAGCCTGCCCCCCGGAACCAGAACAGGGCCTGAAGCCATCCTGCGCTTTTGCGGCCAGCTCCCAAAAAAGCGAGTTGTAAAATGGAGGTTCAGGGCACTGCAATTCACAAACCTGCAGAGTTATAAATGATAACTCTCGTCCACAAATATATTGAGGGAAGGCAAAGAAGAGGATTTGAAATCAAGGCAGAATTGCACGAAACAGATTTCAGGAGGTAGATACGAATCGCCTTTAAAGCACATGAAAAGCGGCAAAACGTTGACAATGATGCCCTTGGTCAAAAAGGTCGTATGCGTTTTTTCCTGAATATATTCAGGAAAAAACGCATACGCCCTTTTTGGCCAACCAAGCAACCTGGAAAGGCAAATCAGCGCTACAGAGAAGTCTCGCTTCCCATCGGTCAAAAGGGCCATGCTGAAAAAAGTGTCAAAACCAAAAATGCAGGAAAGGCCATGGAGAAATGGGAGCCTTGCTACACTGATGGGCGGGATGTAAATTGCCAACAGCCACTCTGGAGAAGTGTACGGTGTGTCCTGAAACATCAGAAAAACACAGCTTAGAGAGCATAGGGCACTTCCACTCATGGGGGTATAAATTGGGAAAATTAAAAATCAGCAAGACACAAGCACCCCAAAGTTGAGGGCTGCTCTGTTGACAAGGACCTCCACTTCATTCCACCTTAAATATCCCAGGAAAGAGAAAAATGGATAAAGAAGTTGTGGTCCTTATGTACAATGGAATATCACTCAGCCATGAAATCAATGTCATAAGGTTAGTAGCAGCATGATGAGTGGATTTAGGTACGACGATTCTAAGTGAAATAAGTCACACAGAAAAGGACACTTCTCATA